>NC_062575.1:6017637-6319387 GCF_022837055.1 Prionailurus viverrinus
TCTCAGAGTAGGAATATGGCACAATTTATTGAACAGATCCAGTGGTTTGACACTTAGCTTGGTTCTTTATATAAAGATCCAGTGAAACTTCCATGGGTGAATGCGTGTACACATATTTGATTATGTGAATTGCTGTGTCAAAGAATATAGGGGCATTTTTTATAATTTTTTTTTGTTTATTTATTTTTGAGAGAGACACAGGGTGTGAGAGGGGGAGGGGAAGAGAGCAAAGGAGACACAGAATCCGAAGCAGGCTCCAGGCTCTGAGCTGTCAGCACAGAGCCCAACGCGGGGCTCGAACTCGCAAACTGTGAGAACATGACCTGAGCTGAAATCGGATGCTCAACTGACTGAGCCTCCAAGCGCCCCATATAGGGACATTTTGAAAAAGTGCTTATTTATTTATTTTGAGAGAGAGAGAGAGTGCAAATGGTGGAGGGACAGAGAGAGAGAGAGAGAGAGAGAGAGAGAATTCTGAGCAGGCTCTGTGCCCCCAGTACAGAGCCTGATGCAGGGCTCAAACTCACAAACCACGACATCATGACCTCAGTTGAAATCAAGGGTCAGAATGCTTAACTGACTGAGTCCCCCAGGGGCCCCCAGAGGCATTTTTAAAATCCATCTGATTCTTATTTCCAAAACAGCCACCAAATGAATTGGACTGATTTGTATGTCCACACTAGGGCAGGAAACAGCCTTTTCTCAGAGCCACTTTCTACCGAATTTCTAGGAGCCACCTGAGCTCAGAACCAGAAGGCCCCCTGCTGGGCCTCAAAGACCCATAGCCCAATCAAAAGAAAAGTTACTTCAAAACTTCACTGTGGTTTGCTTTCCTGTGTTGAAAAGAATTTCAAAATCTATTTCCTCTGTGAAGGTACCATCCAAATAATCAATAATATTGATTCATCTAGTGGCGGGGGGGGGGGGGCGGGGAATGTATGAGCTTTAGGGAGAGGCTGATATAGGCTCACATCTCAGTGACATCAGCTGTCCCCAACTCTGTACCCACTCAGTTCAAAGAAGGGCCCCCTGTCTCAGAAGGTCTCACCACCCCACTCGCTTCTGGCTCCTTTCCATAGTGCTCTTCCCTACTCTTGGGGCTCTGAAATGACAAAGACGGTCATTGGAAGTGGTTTCAGCCAGTGTTTAGTCTGTGTCTAGACAGCACTTTGCTTTACCATTATCTTTTAAGTTTATTTACTTATTTTGAGAAAGAGAGAAAGAGAGAAAGAGAAAGAGAAAGGGAGGGGCAGAGCAAGAGGAATTGAGAGAAAATCCCAAGCAGGGCCCGACGCGGGGCTCAGTCTCATGCGCAGTGAGATTGTGACCTGAACTGACACCGAGAGTCCGACGCTTAGCCGACTGAGCCGCCCAGGAGCCCCTTGTTTTGCTATTTTTGCATTGAACTAGTTGTTGTAATTATCGTAACCAAATTTTCAGTTTGGAATTAATTAACAAGTGTCTGAAATGATCTGTTTCTTAATCACGGGGAAATGGGACTGCTGTGCCAAGAAAAATGAAATCAGACCCATCACTCATGACCTAGTTCCTGTCCCTAGGATCCCACTCCCGGATGAGTAAGTGTGATTTGGTATTTTGAGAGTGGACCTCGGATACATACGCACGAATACACTCAACAACCAGTAGCTGAAGTTACTACTAATTGGACCATTTTCACGGGCAGTGTAATAGCTCAGGGCTGGCCAACGATGGCCCGTGGGCCCAAGTCAGCCAGCTGTCTGTTTTTCGGTGGCTTGTGAGCAAAAAATGCTTTTTATATTTTTCAATGATTATATTTTACATGGGTATAGATGTACTTACATATATTCTCAGTCTTACCTCTTGGTCCCCCAAACCTACAGTATTTACCATCCGGCCCTTCAAGAGAACGTTTCCAACCTCTAACTTGGCAGGTGTTCCTATAGTTTGAAGCTCCTTCATTGTTGAATGTGACACCCTAATGCCACAGAGCCAGTAAAGCTGGCCATGCCTTCAGAACTCTGAATTATGCTATCAACAAGCTTTTATCCTATGGCAAACGTGCAGCAAATGAGAGGTCTCCCTGAAAACACAAGTGAAAGAAATGTGGGTCCCAGGCCTTTTGAGACACCATCGTGTCTTGAAACGCTCTATCGCTAGCTTGCCTTAATCCAAGCCTCCCGCTCACCTTCCCTGGAAATGCTTTGCGGCGGAAGCAGAACATAGCGACCCTAACCACTCAGGTCCCGACTAGGGGCCAGGCACAGTAAGAGCAGGTTTGAACGAGCTGCTTTCCAAAGACTTTCCATCGACGCCTTTTCCCTTAAACGACAGGTCTCAATATGGCAAGAGCAAAGCGCCTCCTGTTTTCTCCACCAGTTCAAAGCCACAATAGAACGAGACAACTTTCCCTTCTTCCTGGGTCCCTCCCTCCCTTCCTTCCTTTCAATTTGGGAGAAAGAGAGAGCAGAGAGAATGTGCGTGCAAGCAGGGGGGGGAGAGAGAGAGAGAGAGAGAGAATCCTCAGCGGGCTCCAGCTCCAGTGGGCTCCAGCCCCAAAGCGGGGCTCAATTCCACAGCCCCGGGATCATGACCTGAGCTGACATCAAGAGTTGGCCACTCAACTGACTCAGCCATGCAGGCGCCCCTAACTCGACATTCTTCCAAAACTGGGGTGTATCTCTCCAACTGGGACTGTGAACAGGGATGGGATGGAGAGCGATGTGATTTGAGTACAGTAACTGGAAAATGTGTCAGTGAAGTAAAACGTGCCTTTCTGTGCTAATCATAGTTCTTGGCTGATAAGGAGAAATCTACATTCTCTAAAAGAACTTTTCCCAAAAAAGAAAAAGTTCTTCAGCTTTTAGGGTACTTCACATAAAGTAAGATGGAGAGATTTAAAATGATGGAAAAACAGACACACTCTAAACTCATCATCACCCTGCATTTTAAGTTATTTTTACCATATAAAAAAAAAAGAGACACAGAGAAGAAGATAAAGCTTAGAGAATTACACATTCGTCAAACACAAAAAGATGAATCTGTCTTAATGACAAACCTAAGTGTCTCTTGATTCAATATGTGCTGAGCAGCTACTGATTGCCTAATGCTCTAAGACACACAAGAACAGAGATACGAAGTAGGCTGGTGTTTATTCATTTATTAACAACCTGAGGAATTTAGGTTCAAGTGGTAGCTCCTTGTCTCTCCCCTTGAGAAGGCTAGAAACCCATGAATCAGCTACTCATCATTTACCAAGCATTCTTGAGCTGCCTCCAAAATGCGTCTGCTTTACTGATGGTCTCCCCTCCCGCTCACCAGCTTTCCCTCCGAGTTACAGCTCCGAGGTCACCACGTTTAACAGAGCAGTGTTTAATGTTTAAATACAGTTGGTGGCATTGCATTTACGTGAGGACACATCCATAATCCTTAGGATGACATTCGAAGCCCTCTACAATCTTGTGCCAACTCCCTGCCCTCGTCCGGTATCTCCCTAGGACACCCTCAGCTCCCTGCCTCTCTTCAAGTCATGTATGAACGGGTCAAGCCTTTGCCCCTGCTGTTCCCATCCCCGGGATGCCCTTCCCTCAGCTCGTTGGCTGCGGCTTTCCATCCGTGCGTTGAGGCTCAGTTCAAACAGCACATCTCCCTGTGCGTGTGCTGCTGGTAGGTCTGCTTTACTTTATCACCAGGCAGCTTGATCTCCGCGTCGGCAGTCCATCACGGATTCAGCAAGACACTCTGATGGGTGCTCCATACACATGCGTCGACATTCATGTCTGGATTTCGGGAGGTGGATTACCTCGGTGTTTCACGGAACTTTATAAGGCTGCCAGATTCTCTGCCGTGTGGCCGGAAAGTAGGTGGACTCCCTGCCAGAGGAAGAAAATCCCACCTCCATGCTTCTTCAATCTCATTGTCCACCATGAAAATAACTAATATCCACTGACATTTACAGGGTGCTAAGTGCTTGACATATCTTAATCTTCCTTTTTTTTAAAAGTTTATTTATTTACTGTGTGTGTGTGTGTGTGTGTGTGTGTGAGAGAGAGAGAGAGAGAGAGAGAGAGAGAGAGAGAGAGAGAGAGAAAGTGCGAGAGGGGAAGGGGCAGAGAGAGGGGGAGAGAGAGAGAGACTCCCAAGCAGGCCTTGCACTGTCAGCACAAAGCCAGGCATGGGGTTCGAACTCATGAACCAAGACGTGAGCTGAGATCGAGTTGGATCTTAACCGACTGAGACACCCAGGCGCCCCTCTAACTTCATCTTCCTGATAAGCCTGTGAGGTGAAACTATGATCATCCTCATGAGTAGCAGATCAAGAACCAAGGTTTGGAGAGGCTAACGGACCTGCCAGCTTCTCACAGCTGGTAAGAGGTATGAGTAGTCTACGAATCCAGAGAGTCTGAAGCCAGCTCCCGTGCCCTTGACCCATGACTCAGACCAGGTTTCAGCCAGGTGACTAGAGACCGCCCTTGCTCTCATGGCTGGATGGGCCAACCTCGGAGGATGGGGGAAACGGTTAGGGGCACCAACACAGTGGAGACTCACCACAGTCTCCTGCTAGAATTGATCCAGAGCGGGCAGTGCAGAAGTTCACCAGGGAGGGCGCCGACTCCCCGTCTCCAAACCCAATGCCATCAGCAGGACGCCGGCCGGCTCTCGCGACTGAATCTCAGACCCCAGGGCTCAGTTAGCATCATGCCTCGTCAACATCCCATTCCACTTTATTTGCTGACACAACAGAGCAAGTGTGATTCACATAGGGTGGTTCACCATCTGTGTTTCATTTGCAAGGATAATGTGTTATTTTAAAAATAATAAGAATTTATTTACATCTACCCCCCTTCCCCATTTTCTCAGCGGCAAGTGATAAGAAAAAAAAAAACTGGAGAAAATTATCCCAACAAAAATATTTATGAGTAAATAGCTCACAGAAATGGGGAGGAATGCTGCTATCTGAATAATTCTGGTCCCGCCCACCGAAATAAAGAAAGAGAATATTCTTGACAGTGTGATTGAATTGTGTATAATTACTGCCAATGTTTTAAACATGATGATAATGAGAAAAGTATTAGCATGAGATCAGAGCCGGCTGAAAACATTTATTTTACTGAGAGTGTGATGGCTATTTTTTTCTTTCATTCAGGGCAAGGAAAAAAATGCTACCCCTTAGGATTATTCCTTTATTTTCGGCCAGCTTGACACGATAGCATCATTTTCACAGATTTCTTTACTATGTTTCTGGAGATGCGGCCTACGTGACAATATTTTGACTTGGATCACCTGGACCCAACACATCTGAGTTCTCCTGAGATGCGCAGCCACATGTCCAATGTCATTGACCATTTTCCATACGATGCTCCCTCTAACCTTCGTCAGTTTTCCCTGACATAATCAAGGACTCCTGAGTCTCTCATAGCAAAAACACGCACATAAATCTAAAAATAAGTCTTATGTGACACTTGCCATGGAAAGAAGGAAGGAAATTCTCTGTTTTCCCATTTGGCCTAAAAATTGGGGGCATTACAAAGTTTCAGAAAGTCCTTTACCAGCTGAAAATAGAAAATAAATTACATTCACAGGCCTAATATCTCTTACTGGATGTACATTCTTACGGGTAGGCTACCAGTTCCCTTAGATTATCTAGAGGACAATACATATTAAGTCGAAGGTGAATTCAAATAAAGATAGAAAAGTGCTCAAACCCCTTAAAAAGACTTAATGATACTCTCACAATGCAAGTGTTAAGATCGAATTTCAAGGGCCTCTTTAGGAAAATGTCTCTATTTGTTAAAAAAAAAAGAAAAAAAGAGGGGCGCCTGGGTGACTCCGTCGGTTAAGTGTCTGACTTCGGCTCAGGTCGTGATTTCGCGGTTTGTGACTTTGAGCCCCTCATCTGGCTCTGTGCTGACAGCTCGGAGCCTGCTTCGGATTCTGTGTCTCCCTCTCTCTCTCTGCCCCTCCCCTGCTCATGCTCTGTCTCTATCTCAAAAATAAATAAAACATTAAAAAAAAAAAAAAGAAAAAAGAGGAGGAGGAGGAGAAGGAAGGAACCAAAAAGACAAACAGAGTCCCCAAACTGACCATTAGCTACTCTGAGTGGTTTCAAATTGTGGCCGTGTTCGGAAAAGTTGGCAGATTTCAGCTGATGAATTTCGGTCTCCCAGCCCAGATGATCAACTAAATAAACCATTTATCAAACGTTAGGGACCTTTATCTGATTTTATTTTGTAGCGCAGCCAAACATAGTTTAAAAACATAGACAGAGCTGTCAGAACGAGGCGCTGAGTGTGGTTATGGAAAAGAATAAAACAGTGCCCCAGATGAACCCAATTTCGTTTAGTAGGATATATGGCTCTTATTTTCTCTAAATGTTTCCCCAAACATTTAAGCAAGAGACACAGATCCTCACGCCCATCCCCCTGGCCAAGGTATTTCTTAGAGCCTAGTGCAGTCCTGACACAAGGTAGGCGGAAGTGAGTAGATTCGATTACTGGATGACTACACAAGGGCGAGACTAGGCTCTCAACTAAAACAAAATCATTTCCTCTGTTTGTGTACCCATGCTAGGGCGGTAGATCTTGCAGGAACTTCTAAGATCATCTGTAAACTATTTACTCATACATACAGACTGAAGGAACACAGGCCATCCATCCATCAACCCATCCATCCAACAAATCTTTGCTGCGTGCCTATTATTTATCTGGCTCTTAAATCTGGCAGTGAGAATACAGAGAGGGGACAAAGATCCAAGATCTCCTTCTTCAGGTAGTTTATATTCCCATATGGTTTCAGAAAAAGCAATCAGAGGACCTTGCACTGGAAAATGCACCAAGTGTTCCAAGTAAAATTTGATGTCTATTAACGCTGAGCTTATGAAAACAGAAGGGCAGTAAGTGGTCACGGCACCTGCTCTCACAATCCAGCTGTGAATCTAAGGGATGGCCACAGAACCCGGCCCAGCGTCAGGAAAGGTGAAGAGGCCTGACTCCCAGAACACAGCGAATCTGGCCTGCACAATTGGGAAAGAGTCTTTTTGTATTGGCAACATGTGGGTAGAAACAATAGTCAAGGTGTCGGCAGGAGCTGAGGGAACTGGAGCCTGGGTGATGGGCAGCCACAGGAGGTGTGACACATGTAATAACTGTGTTCGCTGTTTGCAAGACTAGAGGAAGGGATGCACATCTTGAAGCCGTGAGAGAGGTGGTATGCAGAGGTCATGATCACAGTCATTCCTGATGAGGAAATAGGCCCAGAGAGGGTCAATGATTTGCCCAAGGTCCCACAGCTGGCCAGGTAGGAGAGTGAGTCTCCCGGGCAGCATCCTGCAAGGCACGTTGAAGATATTCAATAAATGTTTTCAATAACTACAACTCAAGGGCAGAAAACACATCAAGGATCTAACCTTTACTGATGAACTGAATCCCTTGTATGACATCCTACCAAGGGCAGTCTGTCTGAAGACATCCCTCAACGGGGAACTCACTACCCACGTTTACAATTTACTACGACAATGAATAACGATAGTTACGGCAGCTTGTATTGAGAATAGACAACGCGCTTTATGTGTTTTAGCACATTTGATCCTCACCAACTCATTTAGCACAGGTGCTATTATTCCCACTCCACTGATGAATAACTAAGGCAAGGAGAGGCCAATTAACTCACCATTATGGATTGAATTATGTCCCCTAAAAAGATACGTTTAAGTCCTAACCCCTCGTACCTGTGAACATGGCCTTATTTGGAAGGAGGGTCTTTGCAAATACAACCAAGTAAAGATGAGGTCATTTAGGGAGGTCCTAATCCAACGTGACTGGTGTCTTATAAGAAGACCCACGTATGCACAGAGGCAAGACCATGAGAAAGCACACAGTCAGAAGGGGGGCATGTAAGACAAAGGTTGAGGTTGGAAGGGTGTGTCTACAAGTCCAGGAACACTAAAGATGGCTGGGAACCACCAGAAGCTGGAAGAGGCAAGAGAGGATCCTCCCCTGGAGACTTCAAAGGGAGCCTGGCCCCACCAACATGCTGGTTTGAGACTTCTGGCCTCCAGAGCTGTGAGAGAAGAAATGTGTGTCGTTTTAAGCCACCTGGCTTGTGGTACATTATTACAGCCATCCAGGGAAACAAACATGCTCAGTTTACATTACGGGGTCAGCAACCACACTGAAACATGGTCTCCAAAGGCAGGGACTCCTCAACTTGTCGCACATTTGGATCACCTGGGATTATTCTTTTAAACTACCGATGACTGTTCTACCGCCTGAGACTCTGATTTTATGGCTCTCGGCTTCTGCTGAAGCACTGTGATTTCTTTCTTTAAAAAAAAAATTTTTTTTAAGTTATTTTATTTGCTTTAGAGAAAGCGAGTCGGGGAGAGGGGCAAAGGGAAAGAGAAAGAGTTTTAAGTGGGCATCAGCACAGAGCCAGACCTGGGGCTCGATCCCATGACCTGAGCCGAAATCAGGAGTCGGACACTCAACTGACTGAGCTGCCCAGGTGACCCTGGAGCACTGAGATTTCTAAGGCTCCTCGAAAACTTTGAGAAACTCTGTCACAGTTGACTCTACTTGTCACCATTTGGGGACCAAGTGGAACAAACCCACCAAGCCCAATGGCATCTATTCAGCAGTGGTGGCCCCCCGAATGGGAAGCCAAGTCAGCTGCCTGTCACGGTTAGGAGGAAAAGGGGGGGGTCAGTTATGGGGCCTCAGAAGATGGAGACAGCAGGTGAGCTTCCTTCTAGCATTTTCACCTGACCCAAAGCCAGCGAGCGACAGGTGGTCTCACTCCCAGACCTGTGCATACACTGTGGGTCCAGAGGCCACACGGCCCCACATGCAGCGGGAAATGAAAGGCAAGGGCCCTGCCACACAGCAGCCTGCACACAGAGAGATGCTACTCACTCTGAGCCTGCTTCCCTTCCCTCCTGCCCTTCCTTCCCTTTACTGCTCAGTAAATATTTGTTGGGCATCCGTCCTGTGCTAAGGACTGGGAATGTGCCAGGGAAGAAGATGGGCACAATCCCTTCCCTGCTCAGAGTATGGATGGGGGCAGATCAGCGAGGGCACCTGCCTCAGCTGGCCCCACTGGAGACATCCTGAGGAGCAGTGGTGGGAAGGAAAGGCAGTGACCGAGATGGTGGCATTAAAGATAATTTATCGGCGTCCTCGGCTGTCCTCATCGACATGCTTCAGGACAAAGTAAATATGGGAAAGGCAGGTTCAAAGAAAACAGTGCCCGCTGCCTCCCCGGAGTCTTGCGTCACCTGCCAGGGTCCTCCTTGGGTCCGTACACAGTAAAGGAAAGGTACTAAATGGAAAAGCAAAGGGAAAATTTACATTGTATCAGCTGAGCTCATGAGGCCAGAGCCAGCGGGCTTCTAGATCCTCTAAGCCCAAGCAGGTGGGGCCTAAACAGGACCAAACCATTTGTATCGTCTCAGGGGCCCCAGCTTTCGAAGTCCCCGACCCATTTGTTTACATTCACTGTATTGCAGGGGTCCCAGTGGAATATTTTCTTAAAAATGAATAGTGCATAAATGTTCTATTTTTTAATTGTTTTACTGTTTATTTATTTTTGAGACAGAGAGAGACAGAGCATGAACGGGGGAGGGTCGGAGAGAGAGGGAGACACAGAATCTGAAACAGGCTCCAGGCTCTGAGCTGTCGGCACAGACCGGACGCGGGGCTCGAACTCACGGACCACGAGATCATGACTTGAGGCAAAGTCAGAGGCTTAACCAACTCAGCCACCCAGGCACCCCATATTTTTTAATTTTTTTAAAAAAGTTTCTATGTTTTATTTTGAGAGACAGGGAGAACACAAGCGGGAGAAAGGCAGGGAGAGAGGAAGAATCCCAAGCAGGATCTGTGCAAAGCCCGATGAGGGGCTCGAACTTGGGAACTGGGAGATCACGACCTGGGCCCAAATCAAGAGTCGGACGCTTAACTGACTGAGCCACCCCAGTGCCCCAGTGCATACACGTTTTAAATGTTCTGCTCGGATGGTCCAGCAGTAGACTTTAAAACCACAGCCGAGACAGGACGCCTACTCAGAAGTTGTCCAGAAATAATGACAAACAATTCTCCAACCCTGCTGGAGGGGCCCGTCGTAGGCACGTGATCCAGGAAAGGCACAGTGAGCTTACAAGTGCCACGTGCAAGTCCTGTCCCTTTAAAGACGAGCAACGCGGAGTCACGTTTTACCCTTTCAGCAAACTTGCCTGGGAGAAGCTTACCGCAGCAACAGTGAATAGTCAAGGCTTGCCTACATTCGGGGACGTTTCTTTCCTTCAGATTGCACTGATGTTGCCTGGGTCAGCAGTGAACTCTGGAAACCCTCACAGAGAAGTGACACTCCTCATTCATTTTCATTGATTTTCCAATTTCAGTTAAACTGTGTCTATCTTTCGGGGGCGGGGGGAGCTGTTTATGCATCGTGGCTAGAAACGCTTCATTCACCTCCCATAATTGCGTATTTATTGCAAGTTGACAAAAACCCGAATGAAGAGATCATGAGCTTAAAACACATCTGGCCCCCCGATAAACCTTAAAAATGGAAGAATCCACTATATTATCACTTTGGTTTATAAATAGAGACTTACAACACGTTTTCTGTCAGTAAAAACAGACGCTGAGCTGCGGAAATCACTGCATTGCATCTGTGCCTTGCAAAAATCTGCAAGTGTCTTTGGGAGAATTAGGGGTTATGGGAAAGCTGGTGCATGTGTGTGTGTGTGTGTGTGTGTGTGTGTCCACATGCACGTGCACATGCATGCTGGGCAGGGAATAGACAGAGGTGGAAAGTCATTTCTTGCCTCTGAGGAAGATAACGAATCGAGCAGTCATAAAAACATGGAGGGCTGGAAAGGGAAGGGAGACAGGGCGAAGGAGAAGGACTCCGTAAGTTCCTTGCCCTCCACCGTTTTCCTACTTTTCACTAGTAACGATTACATTTTCCAAGTGACAGCCACAGTTTCAATGAAGATCTCATCCTCTCCCTCCCTTCCAGTGAGTTCTCTTCCTAGCTACTGATTCCCACCTCCGAAGGGCAAAATCTTCCTTTCCAACACATTCTTGCCTGTACCGCAAAAGATGTATAATGAAGATTGTTAGCAGTGCTCCAACTGTGCTTGGAGCAGTGGGGTTAAGACACGCAGACGATCGCAGCATCTGCTCTCTGTTAAGTTTACAGTCGAGGCCACCGGAACTTTCTGTGACGGTGACAAGATTCCATACCTGTCCCGGCTGATGCATTTTCACATTTTCATTTCAATGAATGCAAATGGAAATTTAAATAACTGCACAGGACTAGTGGCTACTGTGTTGGGCAGTACTCTAGACCCAGAGGAAGGGGTATTCTTTTTTTTTAAGTTTGTTAGTTAGGTTATGTATGTATGTATGTATGTATGTATGTATGTATGTAGAGAGTGAGCGAATAGGGGAGGGGCAGAGAGAGAGGGAAAGAGAGAGAGAGAGAATTCCAAGCAGGCTCCAAGCTATCAGTGCACAGCCTGACATGGGGCTCGAACCCATGAACTGTGAGATCATGACCTGAGCTGAAATCAAGAGTCATATGCTTCAGTGACTGAGGCCGCCCAGGCACCCCAGGAGGGGGATATTCTTTTTTTTTTTTAATTGTTTTTTAATGTTTATTTATTTTTGAGAGGGAGGGAGAGACAGAGAGAGAGACACGCACAGAGTGTGAGTGGGGGAGGGAGAGAAAGAGAGGGAGCCACAGAATCCCAAGCAGGCTCCATGCAGCCACTGCAAAGCCCTTCGAGGGGCTGGAACCCACAAACGTGAGATCACGACCTGAGCCGAAGTTGGATGCTTAACTGACTTGAAGACAGTGGCTCGAACCCAGATTCTGGGCAGAAGCTACAGTGTGGAAAAGCAGAAAGGAGAGAAGGCATTTCTGACCCAAGGAAATGCACAGAGCCCATTCCGAAAACCCAGCAGTTTCCGTGGGGCAGATGCTGCTTGTGGAAGGTCTGTGGGATGACGCCATGTTGGCAACAAAGAATTCCAGGATGGGAGATCTGGGGCGGGTGGAGGCGGTGGGGGACAGAGGGGAGTCCCTAAGTTGGCTGAATATGCTGTGTTTGACGGGCCAGGAGTCTCTCTTACTAAGGGGAGCCTGTGGGGAGCTACAGAGGGACATGTGACTCAGGCGGGGGGGCCAGGACCAGGGGGCACATGTGGGGGGGCGTGAGCTGGGCAGGAGCCCACACCCCACATACACGGACTGAGACCACCAGCTCCATCTGACTGCCACGTCTGATGTAACCGACTGTCCACGTGTGGAAACTTCCAGAATTTGTGATTTTCAGGAAGGCTGGAAGTTGGAAATTTTGAAAAATAAATATGAAATCTAAATATTCTGACACGGCCACTAACGTGAAAACCTGAAAGCAGCCTAGGTAAAACCAAAGAGCAAGTGGGTGGACTGGCCGAGTTCCCTGGGTCGCCTGTGTGTGACATGTGACCTACGTGATGGGTGACGGTTCCCAGCGACAGCCTAAGGGTGAAGCAGGAGAGACAGGTTCCGGGGGGACACAGTGACAGAGGGTTTGGGAAAGAAGAGAAGTCCAAGCCACCTGACTCTGTGATCTCGGGCAAAGCCACCTCCCTCCTCTCTGTCCCTCTCCTACCTCCCTGCCTGCCCTTCCCTCCTCTGTCCCATCCGCTTCCTCTGGAAGGTGGGTAAGGATAGAGTCCCATTATGAGGACTCATGAGTAAGTGCTTCAGGAGGAAACTGAGGCATCGGGTGGAAGGAATACAAATAATTCCAAGGATGTGTGTGGCCTCTTAGAGTGTGTGGTTTTGGTTCATATGGTATCTCATTTCCCTTTATGGATGCCCCCCCTCAATCAACCACGTGTAAGCACCTCATTTCCACCTCCCCACGTAAAGTGCCTTTGCCTGAAGCCGTACGCCATCGCCCCTGTGAGAGCCGCGTTTGCTTCTCACGAAAAAAGATGTGTGCCTTTCAGCTCACCTCTCGGTCCAGCAACGCAGGTGACACGACGGTGACGATGTCCCCTTTTTCAGGATCGATGTAGAACATGTTTGGAGACGGCTTGTCAGGCGTCTGCTGACGGATATTGTACCGCAGAAGGGCATTATCTGTGGCCGGGTCATCGGCATCAAAGGCTGTCATCCGCATCACTGTGGTCCCTAAGGGGGGGGCAGGGGAGAAGGGCAGGAGACGGTCACTCGGGGGACAGCGATGGGCAGAGACCCCCCTTCTCCAGCAATCGTCAGAGACTGATGCACCAGTCACTTTCCAAATTAAAAAGGAAAGCATTTCCAGAACCATGTTGTGTTTTTGCTTTTCTTTGACTCTCCCTCGTCACATTAAAAGACCTGAAATAAAGAAAAGAAATCTTTGCCGTTCAGCAGACTGACAGCTTAATTTTTCCTTCTGCTGATATGCTGTTTATTTTCACGGGCTTTCATTCAATCGTGAATGTGGCTGCATGACAATGGCCTTTATTTTAAAAGCTCTTATTAAATGCCGATTACATGTGGGGCTCTGGGCTGGGTGATGAGGAAACAGAGGTGAGGAAAGGCATTCTCTAGTGTCCACCAGGTCGGGGGTCAGTAAGAGTGACAGCAGATTAAAAAAATAGCGAACCGTCACAAGTGCATTGAGAGACAGCATTATGAATACATAAGAGAACAACTTCATCTAGCCCGGGGTTCAGGAAAGGTTCCAGTGCAGGCGCCTAAGGAGTGAGTAGGTAGGTGTAAGCAACGCGAAGGAGAGGGTCCTCAGTGGCAAAAGATGTTCCGGTTAAAGGGAACGTGACCAAACGTTATTTCAGCCCCCCACTATATGGCAGCCACACTGTCATAGGCGGTTCAGAGATGAAGACAACATAGGGATAGAGGAGGACGATGGCAAAGGTTGGTAAGGATGTGCGACACCGGGCTGGCTCATACACAGCTGAGACGCAGAATTGGTGTTCGCCACATTGGAGGACTTTGGAGCAGCAACTAGTTAGATCTACCCTATGACCCAGCAACAGCACTACTAGGAATTTACCCAAGGGATACAGGAGTGCTGATGCATAGGGGCACTTGGACCCCAATGTTGATAGCAGCACTTTCAACAAGAGCCAAATTATGGAAAGAGCCTAAATGTCCATCAGCCGATGAATGGATAAAGAACCTGTGGTTTATACACACAATGGAATACTACGTGGCAATGAGAAAGAATGAAATCTGGCCTTTTGTAGCAACGTGGATGGAACTGGAGAGTGTGATGCTAAGTGAAATAAGTCAGGCAGAGAAAGACAGATACCATGTGTTTTCACTCTTATGTGGATCCTGAGAAACTTAACAGAAGACTGTGGGGGAGGGGAAGGAAAAAAAAAAGGTTAGAGAGGGAGGGAGCCACAACATAAGAGACTCTTAAAACCTGAGAAATGAGGGTTGATGGGGGGTGGGAGGGAGTGGAGGGTGGGTGATGGGTAGTGAGGAGGGTACCTGTTGGGATGAGCAGAAATTTGACAATAAACTTCATATTATAAATAAATAAATAAATAAATAAATAAATAAATAAAAAAAATATGTACCCATTTGGCATCCACTGTCAAGAAATATTTGCATGGGAGGGGGCGTCTGGGTGGCTCACTTGATTAAGTGTCTGATTCTTGATTTTGGCTCAGGTCATAATCTCACAGTTTGTGGGATGGAGCCCTGTGTCAGGCTGCACGCTAAAAGTATGAAGCCTGCTTGGGATTCTCTCTCTCCCTCTCTCACGTGCACGCTCTCTCTCTCTCTCTCAAAATAAATAAATAAACTTAAAAAAAAAAAAAAGAAACACTTGCATGTGCCGACAAAGCGTTCTTGCAGGATGTTCACTGCAGGATTATCCATCATGGTGTAAGATTTGCAAACAACCTCACTGTCCAAACAACAGAGGATTTGCTAAAATGATGGGATTCCCCACACTATGAAAAAATTTGTAGCGGGCAGAAAAAGGTTGGAGGTCTAATGTGCTCTAACGTGGAAGTCTCTCTAAGAGTACCATGTGAAATTATCAGGTTGAAGAATGTTACCCATAGTATGGTATCATTTTTGCGAACCTGCTTGCACATAGAAATTGCCACAATACTTTATACATATTTTGCAGATACAGTTTATGTCCATAAAAGCATAGAAGGTCTACAAAAGTGGACTTCACATGGGTTATGGTGGTGAAGGGGAGCAAATCTCGCCACCCAAGATATGACTCTTTGGCATATTGATCGTTTTAAGCTGGTTATTGTTAAAAAGCTGCAGTCACAAGAGAAGTTCTGAAAATCAAGAAGCTACACCTTTTGGAAGGAACATTTACATTTCTAAAAAAGGAGGATGACTCTAAATCTTGACAAACTCTTATCAATGGAGAAGGCAGGGACTTAAACCCGTATCACAACTCTACCCTCCTTGACTGTACTTTTCCTGGTCACCTCCCATAACTCACCCCTCTCCCCCTACGTCTCCCCGTCTTTAGCTAAAGATGGTATTTAAGGTGATGGCTTCAGCCATTTCAGGAAATGACTCCATTTGCCTGTGTCTCTCCCATGTACATAGGACGTATACAGGTTGCTAAACTTTTGTTCCAGTTTCTCCTGTTTGTCTATCTCATGTCAATTTGATTCTTAGACCAGCCAGAAGAATCTTGAAGGCCAGAGGAAAACTTTTCCTCCCCAACAGCGGTTAAATCTGGGAAAGTACAAGGGGGATTGGGATTAAGGAAGGTGATGAGGAGGTAAGATTTTGGTGCAACCTATAACGTTTTGATCATTTTTACAAGGAGAATGTATTACTTTTGTGATTCAGTGTCAACTTAAAAAGATCGTAATTATGAATAATTATAAATACTGCTAATCTAAAAAATAAAACAACCAGTTATTCTACTAGCAAAATGGGTTACTCAGGAATAGCAGAGAATTACAATTCCGGACCTGCAAACTACTGCAAAGCCATAGGCAAGTCCAACAAACAAAGGAGAGTGATGTTATTTTATCAAGAAGGAAGAAGTTGGGAGGGGTTGTATTGAAGGAAAGTCCACTGGAGAAAAGCAAGAGTTCAAAGTGATGACAGTTACTCATCGGTTGAGTTGTAGGGGTGGTCGATTTCTTGAACTAGATGCAATGTACATCCTTCCTTGTCAGGACCTGTAATTGATCATTTTTTCTTGTTGGTGATTCTTCTGTTGTGTCTCTATTGGACAATTCTCCTATAATTGATATGGAATGGTGCGCTCCCCTTCCCAACCTTCTCCTTGCCAGCCTCCCTGCTCCACTTTAGTGAGGTTTCCCTGTATTGACTTCACAAGCCCAATAGGAGCATGGGGTAGAACAGAATCAGGTACATTTACCTGCGGGTCTTGACAATTGTGAGCCATCGTATTTGGCTCAGGGCGACCTGCCAAACTATATCTTTTCATTGTAGTTTACTCTTCTAAGAATATAGGGCCCACCTGTGGATTCTGACCCCTTCTGGACCCACAAAATGTGGGTAATGTGAACTAACGGGTAACAGATGAAAGCAGTACCGTCCAATAGTTCCCAGAAGTATTCACATGTGGAAAATATTGAACCGTAAACATGAAATTCATCTGGCTCAGCTGCCATCCTGTTATTCTTTTTCCATCTATAACAGTGCTTCTCAAACCATCCAAAGCACTTTACTTTTTCCCCACAATCAGAATCAGATTATGAGCCATTAGGTCTGATTGATCAGGCAAATGAGGGGATCCAATCACCCTAAAGTTGAATGGATTTCTAGAGCCGTCTCAGTGTTGCCATTAGGCCAGATACATCAGGCACGTTTTCTACTCTACCATGTTTCTTTGCACTTCTTTGTTTCTTTGTGAAATTGTCCCAAGGCAAACCTCAGGGTCCACGGCAAGAAGAGAGAAATCTTGGGGGCGCCTGGGTGGCTCAGTCGGTTAAATGTCTGACTTCGGCTCAGGTCATGATCTCACGGTTTGTGGGTTTGAGCCCTGCACTGGGCTCTGTGCTGATGGCTCAGACCCTGGAGCCTGCCTCGGATTCTGTGTCTGTCTCTCTGTCTGCCCCTCCCCTGCTCACGCCCTCTCTCTCAAAAATAAATAAACATTTAAAAAATTTTATATATAAAAAAAGAAATAAGTCTTGGCTTCTGCCCCTACCTTATCTTGCCCCTTGTCTTTGGAAAATATTAGGAAACAGTCTGGGACTTTGTTTCTCATGGAAGCACACAACGGAATCAGGGCCTTTTCTCAACCTGCTGGTCCAGGCAGCCACTCCCTATCTAGAAACACTGGTGTGACGGGTGACACTTATTTGCCTCGCTGGTCTAGGAGGACAAGACACTTTAATGAGGATCCCTTCAGAAATCAGAGGCAGTTTTCAGGCCTATAAACTCACCAGGGACGTGCTAAGCGAGTCCCTTGTGGCCAGAGGCATGAAGGAGGCCTCAACACTATCAATTCCACAGGAAATTGTCTCTGGTTAAGTATGTATGACCCAGTGCCTTGCACTTTGTTAATGTCCAATGAATGCTTGACTGATGGAGTCTTTGCCCTATTTAATGTGCTTTTAAACGAAGTCCTAGATGAACGAACAAAATGACGTCCAAAAGTGAAGTCGTGAGGCTTGCACGTGTCACGGCTCCCACTGAAAGGATGAGGGGAAGGAAAAAAGATCTTGAGGCTCATGGATTTTCAATTTTCACCAGGAAATTCACTGATGATGTCTTTTTTGGTGGTTACTGTTACAGATTTCATAACCTAACACAAGGTTATACTGGAATGTTCCCAAGTTTACCCAGGAAATGCTTTTTATTTTAACGAACCGTTCGGGAGCAAATGAACTTGATCTTATGTGCTGCCTTTGTCCTAGCCCAGATGTGGGTACAGAACAGGATTAATGTCTGCGGCTCACCTCCATAGAGACTGAATAACATCCTAAGTCGCATCAACACGTTTGTAGCATTGATGAAAATGACCTTGGGTGACGTTTAGGTTCAAGTTTTGCTGTGTGAACATGGGCAAGTGATTCAGCCCTACCCAAGCCTCAGTTTCCCCAATTGCAACAAGAAGATATTAGTAACACTTTCCTCTTTGGTCTTTGTAAGGTCAAATGGGATACCATATTAAAGGACTCGGTACAAGTCCTTTGAGTAGGATGCCTTTTCTTACCAAACCTGTTCAGGGTTCTGAGCCATCATGGGGGTGTAGGCAATGGCCTCAGACCACAGAGCTGTCCACGGAACCTGGTACCTGCTGCAGTGAGCCCAGCTGCCCATCGTCTCTGAGTTGCCCTGCCTCACCCTCTCCCTTGTACCGTGTCTGTGGTCTTAGTTTGCAGATATGGGTTTCTGCTGCAAAGATCACAGCTTTATACGAACACATACACATGCACGTGTGCTCACACACACACACACACTTCACGCACACATGCTGTAGGCTACGCTGTGATACTCTCATCTTCCTCTGGGATCAAGGTTCTATCCTGAGTCCCAGTCCATCCAATGGGCCCAACACCCCACTCTTGCTAGCCCCTCCCCTGGGGGCTGGCTCATGATTTTCATAATTCCAGTTCTTCCATGGCTGGATAAACCAGCATTTCCTGAACTGTATCCAAGGAACTCTGTTCCATGAGCTCAGCAGAGAAACCGATTTGGGAAACACACAATAATCGTAGTTACGCAAGTTTCTATCCTGGAGGACGCCTCCTGTCTTTAGTGAGCAAATGTGTATCATAAATCTCCAAGAGAGAACAGACTCTCAGCGTTTCCCTAACTGCTCTGTTGATGGAGCCTCTTCGATTTAAGAGCATCTTTATGTGATGGGCCGCCTGGTCCTAAACTTGAGCTCTCGGAGGGGACAGACTGTGTTCTGTTCATCTTCATAAGCTCACTGTCTCCATGCAGGAGGTCCTCTATCAATGTTGAGGACAATTGCATTCTTGCAATTCACTCAAGCTTTGTCTTATTTCACACTGACCGGAAACCATAAAGCACTTGTTACTGAGAAGCGTGGACAACATTGCCTGCACATTTTTCAGAGCCAGGCACGCTTCACTACCACCTCTGAATATGTAGATATAGTTTTGGCCCTTGGAGGCCCTCGTTGGAACTGGATTCACCAGGTAGGCACCAGGACAGTGGCTCTGATGCCCATGGGGGACACCCTTTGGCCCTTTGGGGCAAAGGCGCCTTACCCTTTGCCCGAGCCCACACCCTGGACTCTCAGAAGAAGGGCCCACTCATTTCCATCAGCCCAGAGGCTTCCGCATCCATGCTTATCTCATGTCTATGTGTGCTTCACGATGGCAGAGGGAAGATAATTATATGATAGACACCCGTGTGGGTCCTCTGAAACACATTTCTGCCTTCTCCCCCATCATAATATTCTCCTGAGTGTCAAAATAAATGATAATCACCCTGTCACTCCCAGATGAACTAGCAACAGCCCCTCTAAAGCAAATAAAAGAATTAGAGGCTGCTAGTTGAGAGTCTCAAGCCAGCCTGTCATTTTCTTTGGTGGAAGGACATGGCCGCCAACATGAAAGGCTGATAAACGATTATGATTGTTTTGACTTGGTCCAAGACAGTCCCTTCCGCTTGGCCGCAGGTCTCTGATTAAAGAAAGTGCCGCCTGGTGTTAGGACCTTACATGCTGGTGTTTGAAGTTTTGCTTCCCTGTGACTTCAAGCACAGCCACACCTGTGAGGCGTGGTGAGGGGCTGCTTTCGAACTCCACGAAAGGCCAGCTAGCCTCAGATGGGGTGGGGAGGCTCTAAAACACGGCTCACTCTGTGCCACAGGCAACAAAATGATTCTGTTCTTGAAATTTCTTTGACCTCGTCCCAAAACGTCTCCTTCACCCGACCAAAATGGTCAGACTCCTTTTTTTTTTTTTTTTTTTTTTTTTTTATAAACCACAGTCTCATAAGCAAGAAGTATATTGAGACATGGACATTCTGATCTGTAACTGGCCCGGGATTTCTGAGAGCCCAGCTGGGGCAACTGCCTGCTTTCCAGGGATGGCAGATGTCACCAAGTGAGCCCCCTGCATGAGACAAAATGGCACGTCGTCAAAAAGCTTCAACTTCACAGGAGGAGGTGGGTAGTACGTTCTGATGCCACCCGGACACCAATCTCCGTAACTAAGTGTCCTAAGAGATGTGTGGCAAAGGCTGCTTAAAAAGAGGTTGTGACCACAGATGCTGGATTGCCTGACTTACTCCTCGTGTGTTTATTCCCACGTCACGAGAAAAGTCCTGAGACATTTAGTGCCCCAACTTGCTCATCCAGGCAATGGGGGCATAGAAGCATCTGGGGCTCTGTGTAGTTGAGGTGATGCTAATTTGAAACAAATTATACTCCTCTTGAGACTCCTCAGTTTGGAGGTGTCCTGGGCACCCTGGTTCCACACGTCCAACTAGCGATGGCAGACGTGGGATGCCAACAAAGCAGCCAGCTTTTGCCCCGGGACCGAGGACCATTGCAGGACGGTCCCGGGCAAACCAGAATGAGCTTGTCGCTGCCAGGCCGAGTTTGCTTTCAGACACAGACGCATCTCCTGGACATGACTGCCAGAGTACAGACGTGAGAACTGTGGCCGAACGAGCCTTGAGCCACACGGACCCCGACCATTCATTGGAATCACTCTGTCCCGATGCTGTGGGACTGCTTCCCACCACGCAGGGGACACAACCAGCTCTCTCCTACAGTTCTTAACGGTGAAGAGTGAGTGAAGCAGGTGTGCAAACTCAAAGCAGAGCAGGTCTCGAGTGTGACTTTAACTCCTGGCCTCACCACGTACTGGCCGGGCCTCGTTGGACAAATTCCTTCACTTCAACTTCTTCATCTACAAAACAGTATCTCCTGTGATGGGCTTTGTAGGCATCGAATGTATTAATGCGGTATTTCTCAACCTTTTTTTAAAATTCATTATTACTATCCCTCCCTTCCAGAATCTTCTTAGACCTCCCCCCACCCCCCAACCTGCCATGCCTCCCATGGATATACTGTATATCTATTCAGGTACTATGACCCCTTTGGAGGGTCACAAACCATTGCAATATCCAATACTTTTAATGTCCCCCCAAACACCAATTTTCTCCTCCTCGGGGTGATATTGTCCCCACCGAGAATGTACAAATTAACGGATATAAAGTTCAATGCCCGGGCGACGGTAAATACTCGAGAGATGTTAAGTTTTATTGTTATTTTTATTGACTGCTGCAATTTGCCGCTCAGTTCTGGGGGCAGGGGGGGCCCAGTGCTATGTGTGATGGTGATGAGCGAAACCTTGCGGGACCCAGTCACTTCCTAGCTCTAGGACCCACGCTGAGTATCTGCAGAAGCAGGGATTAATTAAAATCTCATAGGGACACAACTCCTTTCTTCCCTCGGGCAAGCCCGGAGACTTCTGTTGAGTGCACGCACGCGTGAATCAGCTTCCTCTGGTCTTGTCAATGTTTCTGCGTACGTGGCGACTAATAGGGAAACTGTCAAGCGATTAGTGGACAAAAGATAACCACAGCAATTTGATAGGCATGCAGAGGCAGCCCCCGTTCTGCAGTGCGTGTACTCCTGAAAAGTCACCCACATAATGAATCATAAATAATGTCTTATTTTCCCATTGACCTACATTAGCATTTCAGACCCGCTTTATCTTCATTTGAGGGGGTGTCCAAATGGAATCTGCTCCTCATAATTCACTTCAGGTTTTTCTGCTTATCTCTCCAACACTGGGCTCGCAGGTGGAGTAGGAAAGAGAGGTTGGCTCTCTGCTCTGGGTGTGGAGACTATTAAAGAAAGCCATACTCAGAAGCAGGGGACGAAAGGGGAGAGACCTAAGGCAAAGCCTGGGAGATTTAGTTTTGTCACTTGGTTGCTTCTTTGGGGGGGACTTCCCTCTCTTCCCCCTATTATCTAGGGACTGTCATTTTCCAGAACTGATTCCTCTCATATGTTGCATATAATGATCGTTCTGTGCATCAGATCCACAGCGTTCTTGATAATGACAGTTTTGATGAGGATGTCAATGACCTGTGGCCTTTCGTCTGACAGCAGCTGGGTCCCATCGGCCCTGACAGTGAGATTCTCTGACCCCATTCCCAGAGTGAGGTCAGGGAACTGGGCCAGGAGTGAAAAGCTCAAATGTCCATCCAATGCCCACATGGGTAACTTAACATGAGCAGAATGATTTCAAGACAACTGGGAGCACTGTGGACTGTGGCAAACTGGAGGGTCTGCATCCTGCCTAAGGGGCAGCCGCCTTTTAGCTTACAGTGATTGACACATTTCTGAAATGCACGTCTGGAGAGGCTAGACCCTTTGGTTTTCCAAGAAAAGATGGGGTTTTGAATTTTCACGTAAACTATCAAAATGTTTATGCGTTGGACACCAGTTCAAAATTTTAAAAATAAAAGATCACTGAGTGAGGCAAGGAAGGCCAAACAAAACAGGTTATGATTCACCCATTTTCAGCTTTTGGCCCTGCCAGTGGCCAATTCTTTTCCCCAAGGACACGAACTAAATGCTGTCCATGTGTCCACTGGTGATAAATTACAACTTAAGAAGATGGCACACCCAATAGAAAGTTCACCCTTCTTCCTTCCACCCCCCTTTTGGAACAGGAAAGTTCTCTCATGTGGTCCCAGGACCCAGCAGCATAGGAGACAGTGGAGACACAATGAGATCACATTATGTGATGCAGGTTTCACATTTGATCCTATGCTGACCACGGGAGGCATGTCATATTGGTAAGCCCATTGTACAGGCGACAAAATGAAGACTGAGAAGGCCACCTAGCTAATTATCCCATGAGCCAGGACCTGAGTTCTGCTTTGCGAAAGGGACAATGGTCCAAACTATGGGTTGCTGCTTAATACTCATTCTTCCTTCGCTCCTGATTTTAGCTGGCCACACTGCTGACCAGCCCAGGTACTAGACATCTCAGCATCTCTGGCAGCTAATCTGGCCATGGGCTCAGGTTTAGACACTGAGACATAACAGAAGCATTGTGCGTGAGGTCCTTTTAAGGAACCTCAACCAGGAGATGAGCGCTTTTGTGGCACCCCCTTTCCTCACTTCCTTCTACCTGTACTGCAGATGAGATGACTATAGTTTCAGCAACCATTTTGGACCATTAGGTGGCCCTTCGAATAGAAGCCATGTGATGGGAAGGTAGAGCAGAAAGACAGAAGGCATCTGAGTCCCTGAGTCTCTGATGACCATGGAGCTCCAAGGGAAGCCCAGCACACCTCCCTCTGGCTTTGATTACAGGAGCAAGAAAGAAATGAGAGGAAAGTAAAAGCCCATCTTGTTCGGAGCCTGGTTTGCATTTGTTTGCAGCCACGGCTAATCTTCTGATATAGGCAGGAAGTAAAGATGGAAGAAAACAAATAAATATATTTTATTAAATAGTATCACCCTAGAGAGTGAGTTTTGTTGCTTTAGCCTAGAGCTAGATGACATTATTTAAAATTTTTTTTTCAACGTTTATTTATTTTTGGGACAGAGAGAGACAGAGCATGAACGGGGGAGGGGCAGAGAGAGAGGGAGACACAGAATCGGAAACAGGCTCCAGGCTCTGAGCCATCAGCCCAGAGCCTGACGCGGGGCTCGAACTCCCGGACCGCGAGATCGTGACCTGGCTGAAGTCGGACGCTTAACCGACTGCGCCACCCAGGCGCCCCTAGATGACATTATTTTAGAGAAAAGTAGAAACATCCAGTCACTGCCTCATGCATTGTCAACTATTTAGATCGGTTTCCACTTATCTAAAGTGTCTTGAATCAAGAGACAGTCTATCAGGAGGTAAGATCGCTTTGGGCCTACCCATGTGACTTCCTTCGGCCGCGGAAACAGACAAACAGAGGCAAGAAAGTGCTTGTGTACTGGAACCTGTCCTCCAGGAGCCCGGCTGCCATCTGAGGAGATCGGGGCTCTCTGGCCACATGTCTGTGAGCTAATGCTCCCCGGCTTCACCCCTAACTAACCCTCAGACATGTAAGCTGGATCATCGAGCCCCAGCTGAGCCTCCAGATGACAGCAGTCACGCGTACATGAGCAAACATCGGGCACCGCCAACATGAGAACCATCCGGCTGAACCCATCCCGATGCGCAGAATCACCAACCAGTAAATAGTTGTGTTTTGAGCCACTAAGTTTTGAGAGATTTCATTTTAGAGCAATTGATAACTGGCCAAGAAATAGAAGCGGACTGATCAGCACACACAAGCTAGAAAATATCACATAATTTAAAAAAAAGTAGAGCTTATTTTAGATGTGGGAGCTGCCATTTAAAATAACCAACTATGGGACGGACGCCTGGGTGGCTCAGTCAGTTAAGCGCCTGATTTCAGCTCAGGTCATGATCTTGCGGTTTGTGAGTTCGAGCCCTGCATTGGGCTTTGTGCTCACCCCTTGGAGCCTGGAGGCTGCTTCAGATTCTGTGTCTCCCTCTCTCTCTCTGCTCCTCCCCTGCTCACGCTCTGACTCTCTCTCAAAAATAAATACACATTAAAAAAAATTAAAATAACCACCCAGAACAGCACATTCAGAAGGCGCACCAAAGTACAGAGGGACAGGTGCAGGCGAAGAAATCAATAAAATGCAACCCAATTCCCAAATGTTGGGCTTTGGGGCCCCCTAATGACGTCACCACTAAATCATCCGATATGCTGACCACCAAGCACGTTAGTTAACTAAGGATTTCCACCCCACACCCCGAAGAGAACAGAATCAAACTGGCACAAAGTATATACTCCTGATGCAGGTTTCAGTTAAGTACCTTCAAACAGGAAGACAGCCCTGTTCTTACAAACGCGAACACCTTCTACTTGAGACAGTTGCTCGTTCCTTTTATAGCGGCCACGAGCATCTATATGCAGCTGCAATCACCACGGGCTTAGTTTGAAGTGCGATAGACTTCCCTGCTCAAATGCACCTTACCCTGGAGCAGGCTGGTTCTTTAAGCACCAACTGGCAGTCAGATATGTAATACGTTGTAACACGTGGAGCGATGGCTGTCCCCCACCTGTTGTCAGAGGGTATTTTTATACCGATGAAGAGATAGTGACGACAGAAACCACCTTATGATTATTTGTTTGAATCCTTCGGCTCCCCCCTGCCCGTCCCTCAGTCTTCACGGCACCTTTGCCCTCCTTTTCTGGCAAATTGCCGCTGAACTGCGCCGCGGCAGGCCAGGTTTTAGGCAAGAAAACGGGTTTTTGAGATGTAACACGTGGGTAAAGTTGGGGGGCCTCTTATCATGATTCACTTTATTGCCTTGATTAATCATCTCATCTGGAATTTTAAGGTACTATTTTTCTCAAAAGCCTTTTAAAGAATTGTTTCATCTTTTTACCTACCATGCCTTTTTTTATGTAGCTCTTTTTTTTTTTTTTAAGTTTTTTTTTTTTTAACGTTTATTTATTTTTGGAACAGAGAGAGACAGAGCATGAACGGGGGAGGGTCAGAGAGAGAGGGAGACACAGAATCGGAAACAGGCTCCAGGCTCTGAGCCATCAGCCCAGAGCCCGACGCGGGGCTCGAACTCCCGGACCGCGAGATCGTGACCTGGCTGAAGTCGGACGCTTACCCGACTGCGCCACCCAGGAGCCCCTATGCAGCTCTTTTTTAAAGGATACAGGATACTCTGCTGAGTGATCCCATCCTGCCTAAAACCCTTCAAAAACAGCAATGTTAAGTGGGATCTCTATCCCTAATATTCCAAGGTAATAAGAAATCTTTGTATTGGATTTGCACGAGGTAGCAAAACTCTCAAATACGAAACTATATTTCTACAAAATACTAGAAGAAACCAAAGGAAATCGTGTATTGTTGTTGTTGTTTAATCAATTTAAGGGATTGTTTTACAAGTCATTGCAGTTTTCCTTAGAGCAGTGGATTTCAACGGGGCGGGAGGTTATCCCTCAAGGGATACGGTGCAGTGTCTGGAAACATTTTTGGCTGGTGCAGCTGGGACAGGGAGTGTGATACCACTTGCCCGCAGTGGGTGCAAGTAAGCAAGCCCCCTGCAATGCCCAGGACACCCCCAGGCCACAAAGAATATGTGGCCCCCGCTGCCCAGAGTGCCCGGGCTCGGAGACCCCATCTTAGCATTACTGATGTCAGGTCTCGGAAGGTAGAGGCACTTTTAAAATTCTGCACTCAGGGGGGAGCCTGGGTGGCTCAGTCAGCTGAGCGTCCGACTTCAGCTCAGGTCATGATCTCCCGGTTTGTGAGCTCGAGCCCCGTGTTGGGAAGGCTCCAGAAGCCTGGAGCTGCTTCAGATTCTGTGTCTTCCTCTCTCTCTGCCCCTCCCCTACCCCCCCCCTCCCAAAATAAACATTAAAAAAAATAAAATAAAATCCCGCACTCAAACACCTGAAACAAAGAGACACCTCCAGAACTCTCTTCTGGATTTGAAGCTCACTGAGCGCAGAGATACTGTCTCTTCTCGATTTCCCACATGGTGGCAGAAATATTAATACCACTGAATATGCAAATATGCATAGGATACGGTGTTTAAGAATACGCTAATACGAACATTATTTAGTTTTTTGGGTTAAAATCTGTGTAACTCAAAGCATGGAAGTCTTCAAAGGCACCAGGGTAATGCTCTGTATGTACTAAGAGTTTGGCAAACATTTGCTGACTGCATGAATGAATAAATGAACGGATACATAAAGCATGAGTATTTTCGTGATCATCATCTCTCTTCCGTTACAGCCTGAGGTAATGATGAAGCTAGAATAGGAAACAGGCAGATAATTCACGCCTGACTTGCGCTACATATGAATTCCCAGGTAAACTGTGAACAATGGGACCCGTGGTCCCTAGATCATTTAGATCTCTTTCAAGGGCAGAGGCAAAGCGGATCTGCTATTTAAGATCGCGGGCTGCGTTAGGCTGGCCTAGGCTGACCTACCAGACCAGTACTGCGATTTCAATCAGTGGCTTAACACACGGGGTTGTTTTCTCCCTCAGAGTCAGACGGTTTGGGGCACCCTTCAGGGACAGTCCCTTTTCCAGCTGTGATTTAGGAACCCAGACCCTTGTATTTTGCAGCCACTGGGACTCGGTGGTTTCCTGATGTGGGAGGGCAGAGGGGTGCAGAACCAGGTGTCGCCTCATTACATGCTTGTGCCGGAAAAGGCTGCGGTTAGTTGGCCAGATCTGGTGTCCAAGGTAAGCTCAGACGCAGGGCCGGCTTCGTGGGCCAGGGACCCGTGGAGCCGCCCAGGGTGCTGTGCTCAGAAAGGCCCCGTGCTTGGTCTGAAGCCCTGCTGTTGCCCTCCTGCTATTCTTAATAATTGCTGGACAAGGGGCACTGAATTTTCATTCTGCAAACGATGCATTCCGTCCTGGCCAAGAGCCAGGCGCCAGATTGCCCGAGGCCTGGGAAATGTACAGGGGACGCTCAGCGGGCAGAGGGCATCTCAGTCAGAGGTCCGTTCTTCTGTCAGCCAGGCCACCGAGCAGAGGCCTCTGTTTCCATCATCAGAGCTGCGGCGGCCACTGCTCGAGACCTCCTGGCTCCCCGAGCAGTTTCGTCCCTAGGAGGCGAGAACCATCACGTAACAGCCTAAGAAATCCAACCCGTGCAGGGGGCAGCTCCCGCCTCCCCGAGCTCTGGGTTCCCTGCCCTGGGAGACCTGCCCACACTTCACATTTCTCTTCTGGCTCCCAGCTGTTGAGCTCGCCATACACACCAGAGAGCAGCTGTTCTCCTGGTCTGTGCCTTCGGTGGCTGGACCCGACCCTGCCTTCTTCCTCTTTTTGATTAGACTCTTCTGTCTAATTTTTCCCTTGAAAATCTGGGTCACACAGCAGCATGACATTGAAGGCACAGGGCGTGGGACCATGCATTGCAACCCTGGCTGCTCATTTCAATCTCCTGGAAGGTTTAAAAATATTCCTGTTGTTGGGGGTACCTGGGTGGCTCAGTTGGTTAAGCATCCGACTTCGGCTCAGGTCATGATCTCACGGTTTGTGGGTTCGAGCCCCACGTCGGGCTCTGTGCTGACAGCTCAGAGCCTGGAGCCTGCTTAAGATTCTGTGTCCCCCTCTCTGCCCCACCCCTGTTTGTGCTCTGTCTTTCAACAATGAATAAACATTAAAACTATAACATTTAAAAAATATTCTTGTCGCCTGGGAACACCTGGGTGGCTCTGTTCGTTAAGAGTCTGACTCTTGATTTCAGCTCAGGTCATGATCTTGTAGTTCGTGAGTTCAAGCCCTGTGTTGGGCTCTGCACTGACAGCACGGAGCCTGCTCGGGATTCTCTCCTTCTCTCTGCTCCTCCTCCCCTCTTCCCCACTCTCTCTCTCTCTGTCTTTCAAAATAAATAGACTTAAACAAAATAAATATTCCTGTTGCCTGAAACCCACCCTCAGAGATTCTGAATCTACTGGCCTGGCAGGGGTCTGGGGAGCGAAACCCTGGGAATAAGCGGGGCCTGACAGACATAGACTCTGATACTCCACTTACTTGCTATGTGATCTGGGCGATACACATAACCTCACACAGCCCCTTTTTCTCACCTGCAAAATGGGCAGACACCTGCCAGTGTGCAACGTTGGCCTGCAGATGCATGTAAGGTATAGGGGGCCTGGATGAGGTGGCCTTTGCAGTAATTCCACAGAAAGAGAAAAGAGCGCGTGGACCTACTATGTGCCAAGAATTCTTAGGATAGCCCTGCCAGGGGGATAAGGTCATTTCCGTTTTGAAAGATAATAATAGTAATTTGCAATAATAATAATTTGCAAGAACCCTCCCTGCAGACTGCTTACAGAACACCTCTGCTCCGACCCATTCGAGCCTGTCTGGGGCGTCTCGGAGCCACATCGAGTGTCCAAGGCACCAGCAGGGCCGGTGTTCCCTGAGTCGTGGTGCAGAACAGATGATCGAAGACCCCAGAACCGCACCTGTTAGGTAAATAACCTGCCTGAAGTCACAGGCATGATCAATGAGGGGCTTGGGGAGGTTTGCACGGGGGCGGGAGGGCTGGTGATTACGGCAGTTAGGAGATAAAAATGAGCCAGGATGCTGAAATACGGCACGTCTGAGACTTGAGGGTTTGCGTTCCATGGGAAGAAAGTGCCGGCAAATTGCTAGCAGAGTTATAATGTTGCTGATTTTGCAAACATGTGTTCTTCAAGTTGATAAGTAAATACATATTGGGTAACATGGTGATGTTGCAAGCTGTTGTTTTATGGCTCGAAAGTCAGCTGCTTGTGATTGATGCTAGCAATGAAAGTATTTATAAAATAACACTGAATTAGAAGCAGTCACTTTATGAGTCTGGGGAAATGGATCTTTTATGAAGAATAAAACTTGATGAAGGAGCTTTATCAGGGTCGCACAAATCTGAAATTAAATGCGCTGGGATGGAGATCTAAGAAGGAGCCCTCCGGACGTGTGGGCTCCCAGCCTGGGGAAGGGTGGTGAAGCTTCTTCCCTGATGATGGTTTCCATTCAGTGACACATGGAGCTGAAGAGTCATTTCTGCTCACCATGCTCGTTCTTCCCATGGTCAATGTCACTCCTGAAAGCTGCATGACCTCTTCCAGGCCGTCAGGACACCACTCAGGGAATACCTTATACGTTTAAAACTCAACGAAGCACACTGGATTCACCCTAGTATGAATGCCACAGAGCCAGGCACAGAGAAGGGGCTCAATAAATATTGAGTCATGAATGGAGATCCAACCGTGGTCTGGCTCACTCTGTATGAGTATTTTCTCATTTCATGTGTGGTTTTAAATTGTTTTCCCCACACGTGCATTTCTAATGGTGCTGCCTTTCCAGATGGCAATGTTCTCTTCTTGGAAATAGGGGAGAGACCAGGGGCGTCTGCTCCCTAAGCCGAGAGGGCCAACAGGTACATGACTGAGATGCTCCCCTGGAAATAATGGTACTCATCTGATGGGGTGGTCGGGCGGGTTCAATGAGTTAAATTCTGTAATATTCAGCCCAGAGTTCTGTGTTCCTTGAGAATATCATTGTTTTTACAAGATGAGAGGGGTGTGGTCCAGAGGCTCCACTTTCGGTAAAAAAAAAAAAAAAAAAAGAAGGGAATGAATGGATGAATGGATGAATGCAGTGGTAGTGTGAAATGGTTCTGTTCTTAATGTAATCTTCGGTTGCATAAATAGAGGTAGACTATCAAGTACAAGGAAGGTGATCGTCATCTTAACTCAATATTGAGCCTCAGCAACACTTCAGGGTCGATGCTACGCACTGGGTGACCCAGAGATCATTAAAACACAGCCCTATCTTTTAAGTTGCCAACCTGATCTCGGTCTTTCCCTTAGCCTTGTCTGTCCTTTCTGAAATTCCTCCTGTTAGCCACGGTCTGTTCATAAATGTCCCATACAGCCTTGCAAAGGGACATCCAGGGTCTGATGTCATGAGTGTGACGTGGCAGAGGGGATGCTGTACCGGCACAGGGACCGCCTGCATTTCTTGGCTGCTGAGCCCCTCCTTCACCTTCAAAGTCCATGGCACGGCATCGTCAAATCCCTCTCTGAATCTCTGGGCTCTTCTTGCATGCCCACATCCCCTCCTCTGCCTCTGACCTCCTGCATCACGGCAGGGCCTTTGCGGCACAGGGCTCTGGAGGCAGGGAAAGCAGGGACAGTTGACGGAGAGAGAGAGGGTGTGCAATCCGGGGGGTGTTCACTACAGCCAAAGGCCCAGGAGGGCCACACAGATCTGCAAGGGGACATCGTGGGCTGTCATCGGTGCCTATTACAGAGCAGAATCACCCAGAGACCGTTGGCGGGCACGTAAAAGATTTAGGACAAGGGCGTGAGCCTCACCGGACACCCCCGAAGGCCCTCTTCGTGGCCCGTCAGCCCCTGTCACCTCAGGGCTTGGGGAGGCCATAGCTGCCACAGCAGTGTGGGAGGTACCCTTCACAGCCTGCACAATTCAAGCGTCTCGTACCTGTCAGATGTCAGATGTGATTCCATGGGTCGGGGCCGTCCCCAGCCCAGGAAAGAAGGAACTCTACCCACGTGTTCGAACGTCTCTGCACGGTTCCACTGCTCTCCATTGGGGCTGCCTTGTGGCCAGTGCTGCATCAGGACCGCGGATGCTGAGAAGAGGACTCAGACAGGCGTGACTGTCTCACGGGGGGAGGGGCAGGGGGGCTTAGACCCGGAGCCACCCTGCAGTGTGATGCGGGCACTTGCCAAGGACCACGTTCGAGGTTTCTCTGACAGCGTCCTGTGTTGGGACCCTACGGAAGGTGATTTGAGAATGTCTCCACTGCTCCCAGCTGGGATTCAGGGTGGGGGCCGTCTCCACTGCTTTCTCCTGCATTACCCACGGTGAAGGGTCGCCCCCCGCCCCGACTACTCAGTGACCACGTGGCATAGAAGTCTCTAGAGCATTTCCTTCCACCGAATAGCCTGCCCACACACTGAGCACATAGAGGTATCACGGCCTGAAAACACAGCATCTGTGGGCTGCTTCCAAACTCTCGCTCCTGCTAGAAAAGACTGGGCACATTCCACATTTTGAGGAGTCGGGAACTTTGGGGCTCTGTCTGCAAGTTGGAAAGGCACCAGGTTCCAGGTCTGGAGCTCCCATAAGTCAACCCGTGCCTTCCACGTTCCTCAACATTTTGTTTCTCCTGAATCTAAGCCCTCGAACACGCGCTGCCCCAGAGACGGTCCAGCTACGCTGGCAAGCATCGCCGTCCAAAAGACCCAGCTCAGCAGAGAAGAGAAACACCGAGATGAGAAGCAGAGTCCTGTGCACTTGAGACACCCGGGGTCCCTCGTTTCCCAGAAGGTGCACAGTGAGAAGCCCGGGCCTGTGGGCACTGGAAGAAAGGAGTCAGCTAGTGCATGAGACACGAGAGCTTATCCTGGGGGCTGATCTGTAGGCCGCGAATCTCACCAGGGACAGAAGAAGGCAACGGGGGGGGGGGGGGGGGGGGGGGGCAGTGAAAGAAGGGGACGGAATGGGAGGAGCAGAGAGGTGGCAATCTGAACTCTTGCGGAGCAAACGCCCAGGAGGATTTGCTTGTATTGCCTACAGTGAGACCAGGTTTCTGTCCCCTATGGGCTTGTGTCCCAGTGATGCTCAGGGCTCCACGTTCACTGAGTGCATTAGCTGCATAGGGCTGCTCTAAGTGCATTCTGAGCAGATTCGGACCACAGAAATGTATCCCCTCCCAGCCCTGGAGGCCAGGAGTCTGAAATCAAGGGGCATGTTCCGTCTCAAGGCTCCAGGGGAGAATCTGTCCCCTGCTTCTTCCAGCTTCTGGTGGCTGCTGGCTTTCCTTGGCTTGTGGCCACATTTGTGCCCCTGCTGTCCATACACTGCCTCCTCTGCTGTCTGTGTCGTCTCCCTCCGCCTCTTTCCTCCCAGGAATACTGGCCCACCCACATAATCCAGGGTGATCACCTCACCTCAGAATCCTTAACTTAATCACATCCTTAACTTAATCACTTGCACAGAGCAAAGGCTCTTTAAAAAAAAAAAAAAATCAGGGGCGCCTGGGCGGCTCTGTCAGTTGAGCATCCAACTTTGGTTCAGGTCAGGATCTCACAGTTGGTGAGTTTGAGCCCCACATCGGGCTCTCTGCTGTCAGCGTGGAGCCCGCTTTGAATCTTCTGTTCCCCATCTGCCCTACCCGCTCATGCTTTCTCTCAAAAATAAATAAACATTTATTTAAAAATTTTTTTTAATTAAAAAAAATCACATTTATAAGCCGTAGGTGTCAGGACTTGATATCTTTGGGTGACCATGATCCAGCCTACCACACAGACTGCTTTCCATACGGGGGGAGCTGTGCTAAACCCCACAGCACGAGCCTGACCTCACAGAGGTTCTGTTCTTCTCCCCACGTTGTCCGTGAGGGAACAGCGCTGAGTGGCTTGAGGTCACACGTCCGGTGCCTGATGGATCCTGACTCAGAGTCTGTGCCGGGCACGTGCTCTGTGGCCGAGAACGGGGCAGACAGAGGCAGACAGCAAGGGCAGGGCAGGCCCAGGTGGGAGAAATACACATGTGTCTATCACCCAAGGAATGTTTCGGGATCAGTTTCTCAAGAATCATCCGCCAAGAGCTGCCACTGGGCCTCTGCTCTCAGAGGTCATAAATTGCGTTCTTGGGGTCAGCTGATGATGCACATGTTTCCCAGGCTCAATCCCCGAAGACACAGGAAGGGCCACTTCCTAAATCTCCAGGTTTCGGATCCCACGGAAGCTGCGTTATCTTTTCAGAAACACAGCAGCATGGCTCAGGAAGACAAATGTCTGACACTCACTGACGCTTAAGCTCGATCATGGGCTCTGCTGGATTTAGAGGGAAAGAAATAGCTCTATCAGAGAGGACACATGCTTTATATTTTTATAAAAACACGGACAAGACAAGCTTTTTCTCATTTCTTTCCAATCTTTAAAGAAAGAAAAATGTGTACGGTGTATTTTTTTTTTTTCTTCTTTGAACCGCAAAATGTTGGAGCAGAAAGAGGCTTTGTAAGAAACCGAGTGCAAGGGGCTTGATAAGAATGTTCCTTGAATGTCAGCTGTTATGGGCTAGATTTCTTCCCCGTGCTGAGGTGCGAGTTTTAGGGAGAGGGTTAGAACCCTCCACCCCCACCCTTGGACTCTGTCCTACTCGGACCATGGCTGGAATCCTGGAGCAAGCTGATCCCCATGGCTACGAAGGAAGGAGATACACCAGAGGATGTCAGGAGGAGAGGGGGCGGTGGGCAGTGTAGACAGCAGAGTATCGAGGTATGAGGATGAATTGTGGGAATTGGGCCTGTCGTGTCTGGAGTCTCAAGTCACCTTTTCAAGACTTAAAGGGAAAAGATAAAAAGACGGGAAAAATCCTAGCCCTCAACTGGGGGCACATCACCTTCTAACACTCCAATGGTTTCTTATTTAAGTCAAAATGGAATAATTCCGTGTGAATCCCAGTTAGGACCAGTGCATGCGGCTTGGGGGAGAACATGTGTGTGTAGGTTGACATGAGCTCCCATCACTGACCTTGTGCGTGTGGGTCAAAGGCCACCTGGAGTGGGTGCCAGGAGGGAACCCTGCCTTGTGGGAGGGGGAGTATCAGACCTCTTGGGGGGGGCTCCACTTGAAGCCTCTGTGGTTCTGGGGGGGCACGCGGAGCCGAGCCAGCAGTGTGTCCGGTCACAGTGCCCAAAGGGCCCACAAGTGGGAAGCTGAGTTTGCTACACGCTCCCTCAGCTGAAAGAGCTGTGGACTGTGTGGACTGCCAGGCGGAGGACAGAAAGAGAGGACCTGGAGAGACAGCTGTGCTTGGAAGCTCATTCTCTTGTTGCACAGAAAGGCACACAAGGTCACCTGCAGACCATCCATTAGCAGGGGGGGAGGTCTGCTGTGACGGTCCCAAGGAAGCATCCCATTGCTGCAGCCACTCAGGCACCAAGCATCTCCCTTTCCCTCGGAGTTGCTCTTATCAATGGAAAAGGCAGCTCCCATCGACTTGACTCTTTATTCAAGCCCTGGTGAAAATTTCCATCCTCATAAACCAAGTTACCCACTCTCCTGAAAAAGGCTCGCTGTCACGTCTACGTCCATGGGGACAGAGCGCTTCAAACGACCTATTCCAAACCTAGGTTCAGATTCGATTCGTGTTTACCAAAGCCTCGTGCCCCAGGCACGTCTCAACCCACTGCTGGCTCTCAGTTCTGTAAGATGACCCAGTTCTGTTCCTTCTGTCTCCTGTGAGCTTTTGCATGTATTCACGGCTCTCTCTCGTCGTACAGCTGCGAGCCTGTTTTGTCTCCCTACCAGGTTCAAACCATTACCCCATCTTTACTTTGCTTCCTACAACCTATGGCCATCTGAGAGGCCACCAGCTGTTGAGTTTGTTCACTGATGATTTCCCCCTCCAGCTTCACCAAATGGAAGGCGGACCTTGTCTGCTATGTATCGCCAATGTTTGTGGAACAAATGAATACCATCTCTGGGAGATCCGATTCATACAACGAGCCATGTGTCATTCCCAGACTGGATATCCTTCAGTGGCTCTGCCAGATACAGTAAAAATTCTAGAACACGGCACAAAGACCTTCATGGGCTGGCCAATGTCCTCCCCATCCAGCCACACTGATTGCGGTGATCACTCCTGCTGTCAACAAATGCCTCCAGTTCTCCTTTGGGCCCATGGAAGGACTGTCTCACCTCCTCTGTTGGAGTTAGGTGTGGTTTATGAGATGTAAGCACAACAAAGTGTGTCTGTTTCGAGCGGGAGCATTAAGAGAGGGTGTGTAATGTGCCAGGCTCTCTCTCCCTCTGTGCCACCACTGCCGGTATTCTAGAAAGCGGGTGCTCTGCTCTGTCAGCCTGAATTCCAGAGACAGGGTGACGTGAAGAAGGGCCCTCAAACAGCCTTTACTGGATATAATCGTGAGGAGAAATAAACCAAGCCCAAGTTCTTTCCCTAAGCAGAGCCGGAACCTGGGTGACAGCAGCCTCTTTCCCAGGGGTGACGTCAGCAGAGAGACAGGTCCCGCTGAACAGAGCAGTGTTTCCTGTGCAGGGCGGTCACTGCTGCTTTCAGGAACAGTAGGGCAGGTGTGGAAGGGACTGAACTTGGCCATCTGCCCTGTGTGCTCCACAGTCCCCCCTAGTCTCAGGGAAATAAAAACGGTTTCCTCTTTCCCCCTGTGACTTCTCTTTGGTTATTCTTAGAGGCTCCTAGAAGCCAAGGGACATGAGAGCCATGGAGTCTGCCTTCTAAGCACAACTGTAGGAAGAGGGAGTTATCCTGTCTGAACACTCCAGAGACCCAAAGCTCTCAACTTACAAGGCAGCCCACCGCTTTTTGGAGGGGCATCTCTGACTAGTGGCATGATTTTGTGCACAATGAGCTGGAACCAATTTTCTGGAAGCCTCTGATTCTGCTCTGCTTCTTCCAAATCCCCCTCCAACAAACTCAACACTTGTAGGCTGATATCTCTTTCATCAGTAGTCACCATGCTCTGAACTTATTGTAATTTGTCAACTTCCAATTCAAATCAAAATATGCAAGATGTGGCCTGACCCGTGCTGGCTTTGAGAGGATAATCATTGCTCCTAAAGTGGAAGTTCGTTCTCCGAACAAGCATTTATACAGAAGGTTCCTTTTGAGCTTGGGGTCGACTAAGACCCCAAACGGTGTTTTCACATGGACTGCTGTGGAACACAGAGGGTATCACCTTGACCTAGTGACTGCCTTTGAAGAACGTCAAGGCGAGCACCTTACATTCATCTCTGTGACATGAAGTCATCAGTTCACGCAATGTGTCTCAGCTTTCCAGAAACCGGGTTCAATCATCCGAGATATTAGGTCTCCCATGTCTACGCTGGATGATCCATGATTTTGATAAGTTATTGATACGGATGTTGAAGGAGAGAAGATTAGTGCCAATGGATGTAAACCTAGTCCATATTTCTCTTCTCTTTTTAAAATTGTTTCCTACATACACAGGAATATGTGTAAATACACATGTATGTGTACGCACGTACACATACAACATACCACAAGGCGCGAGGAACAATTCGATCCACTTCTGCCCGGCACCCAGCTTAGGACATACCCCAGACAATGCCACCGTAGGCCTGCACATTTCCTTTCATCTCATTCCCCCCATCAGGAATTTTGCATCTCTTAATGCATCGTTTTCCTTCCTGGTTTTACTCTTTGTCTCTAAATATACTCATTTTTTTTTTTTTTTTTGCACTTCTGAATTCTCCGTAACTGGAATTGTACTGTATGTATTTTTCTGCAAATTGTGTGTCTCGTGGCACAGTATGTTCTGGAGATGTGCTGTCAGCGCTCCTGTGCGGTTCACCAGATGACTGTGCTGTCATTTATTCCGGGTGCTTCGTTAGTGAGTGTGCAGATGTTCCCTGTTTTCGTGACTGCTAGCCATGCTGCTGGGAACAGCCTTGTCCATGTGTCCAGGGGCACCTAGAAAATCCCTTGCAGGTACAGACCCAGGAGTAGGCGGCCCATCTTCAACGGTAGCAGAGAATGGCAAATGGTTCTTCAAACGTTGCCCCAGTCACACTCCCAGAGGCCGTGGGTGAGGGGACCGACGTTCGCACTTTATTGCCAGGACGTGCTGTTTCCAGACTTGACAGATACTGATCAGGAAGACATAAAACCATATTGAATCTCAGTTGTTCTTTGAATTTCACTGATGGCCAATGAGTTTAAACTGATTTTTTTAAGGCATTTTTGGTCACTTTTTTTTTTGTTGTTAACATTTGTTTATTTTTGAGAGACAGAGAGACAGAGCATGAGCGGGGGAGGGGCAGAGAGAGAGGGAGACATGGAATCCAAAGCGGGCTCCAGGCTCCTGACGCGGGGCTCGAACCCACGAACCGTGAGGTCACGAACCTGAGCTGAGGTCGGACGCTCAATCGACTGGCCACCCAGGCGCCCTTGTCACTTATGTTTCTCATCCTGTGAAATGTTTCTTTATATCTCTTACATCTCTTAATTTTTTTTTTTAACTGAGTTTAGGAGTTCTTTATATCCTCTGGTTGGTTACTTTCCCTTATCAGTGAAATGAGTTAATTATTCTCTTAGATAGTGTCTTGAATTTTTTACCTTTTATTTTATTTTATTTTATTTAAAAAAAATTTTTTTTTTAACTTTTATTTATTTTTGAGACAGAGAGAGATAGAGCATGAACAGGGGAGGAGCAGAGAGAGAGGGAGACCCAGAATCCAAAGCAGGCTCCAGGCCCCGAGCGGTCAGCACAGAGCCCGACACGGGGCTTGAACTCACGGACCGTGAGATCGTGACCTGAGCCGAAGTCGGACGCTCAACCGACCAAGCCACCCAGGCGCCCCGAATTTTTTACCTTTTAAAAGATGGTGTCCTCCTCTTTTAAGAATTCCTGAGATATCATAGGAGAACTTGTCATGAGTCAGATCGAACTCTACACACATTATGCCTTGGGGGTTCCTCTTTTTACCAGGTGAGTAACACGACTGAAAACTATATGCTCATGATCTGGGTTTTTTCTTCCAGGATTTTATTTTCATTCAAGTTAGTTAACATATAGTGTAGTCTTGGTTTCAGGAGTAGAATTCAGTGATTCATCTCTTACATGTAACACCCAGTGCACATGATCCGTTTTTGTATTAACTCATCCTACACTTCTTCTAGAGCTCAAGGGAAGTTCACCACTTTGCAGTTTCTAGACCCTTTTTTTCGCCTCTCTTGGACCCCAGTTGCTCACTTATCTCTTCCTGTGATGTAGAGAACCCTAATGCTCGTTTCTCCTTCAGGAGTTCCATAAAACAATTGTAATTTTCAAAAGCTCCTTCTGCCTCTTCCTTAGCAAAATGGTCACAAACCTGTGAACCTGTCAGCCATTTCTCTGTGGCTCTGGCACAGCAACAGGGAGACCAAATTGGAAAGTTTAATTAGTTGGGGTGCTTCGAGATAAAAATGCAAATGCAAAAGTTTTCAGTTCTACCTGTTTATGAGCCAAAGGCAAAATTAATTACAGTCAATGGAGAAAAGTAAATAAACATTTTGAAATAAAGGAAATAAACATTCCGAAGTAGGAGGTTAAGGCTCACAAAACATGAGAGAGTTAATTATTTATAGTCATGTGTTTCTGCCTGATAATGTAATCGCGTCTCCTCTGTCCCCTCCCCCATTGCCACGAAGGAGAGCTTTCAGCATAAACAGGTGATCGAGATAGTTTCCTATTCACAGCACTGCTGCATCCCAGGGCTAACAAAATCTTTTTGGACAAAAGGCCAGCGGATCTTCTGAGTTCTGTTATTTTCATTATAAGATTCCTCCCACCTCCCCCACCCCGGCCGTTTTTATAAAGCTACGAAATGGGAATCCTGTACATTTTGCTGTATCCAGAAAACAAGAAAGAAAGAGAGTTTCTATTGGCCATTTTGATGTCTCAATTAGATTAGTCAGAGAGAGAAGCCAAGGGTTTGTGTTGGGATTGACAGGAGGGGTGGAAAATAAAAAGAAGGAATGCATGAACAATGGTCATTTCATAGTCTGTAAACACAGCTTTTGCATGGTGACATTTCCATTTCTTGACACTAGGGGGGGGTGGTGATCCCTGGTGGCCCTGGGTGTTCTCTCACTGCTGAACCCTGGTATGATATGGAGGTCTCATCAAACCTGGGTTCGGGCAGGGGAAGGGATGATGGGTGTTGGGGTCCAGGATCGGCAGAGGCGGGGCACTGAACGTTGGGAACAGGGAGTCGCGCCATTGGGAACGGATCCAATAGGTCAGAAAGGTGTTGGCATGTAAGGAGAGTCCACAAAGGAGACTGCTTCTTGATGGAGCAGGTTTCAAAACAAGAGGAAGAAACCCGAGTGAATCACAGTGTTACGGAGCCATTTGTAAAAAGAGAGAGAATTTGTATTGTCATGGAAACATGACCACTGCTTCCTTCTCTCATGTATTTATTTTTGCAGCGGTTGGGGAGAGACCAGTTATAAGATAAACTGCATTCTATAACTCCATGGTTTTGTAAAATCAAATCAAAACAAAGGGCAGGCCCGTGTGTACATATGTGTGCTTAGATAAGCAGGGGACATGCCTGGAGAGGAATGCAGGCATGGGGTCAAGGGCGATCATGCTGGGAAGTGCTGGGTGGGGTGGGGCTATAGGGGGTGCAACGGCTCACTTGTATTGAGTCGTTTCTGATTCTCTCTCTCCTTCCCTCTCTACCTGTCTCTCACCCTGCTTGCGCTCTCCCTCTCCTTCTCAGAATAAATAAACAAAGCTTAAAAAAAATAACAGCTGTCATTTATTGAGACTCTGTGCCGAGAACGGGGCTGGGTGGCAGATACTTATTTTCCCTGAGGGGCAGGGGAGGTAAGGGAAGCTCCTGGAGATTAGGTGATATGCTCAGGGGCTGTGCAATGAGTGCCGGCAGACCCAGGAATCGAACCCAGGTCCCACGTGACTTCAAAGCCCATCACCACCCACTGTGCACCAGGGACTTCTATGGCAATAGATGCTGACATTAACAACACTGGTAATAATAATAATAGCTCATACCTATCGAGCACTGAGGTAAGAAGCTGGCCCTTGCTGCTGAGAGTGTCACGTGTGCTCTCCGATCTGACCCCTAAGACAACCCCATGGTGTCGGTGCTCTGATTATTTCCATTGAATAGATGAGGAAACCGGGGAGGTTAATAACAGCTTGCCAAGGCCACGCGGCTCATAAGTGGCAGAGACAGGGCTTGTGCCCAGGTGCTCGGGCTCATCCTCTGTCTTCCATCCCCTACGGGATGGAGCCCAAAGGCAAAATCAGGCCTTGTCAGGTCCTTTGTGATTTGCTGACCCAGCTCCCTCAGGTTTCCGCACGTGTATTTCCCATACCTCTAGTTACTCACTGCACCCTGAACGTGCCCTGCCGTGGACTTGTGCAAATATTTCTCCACTGTCTGAATATCCTTCCTCCCGGTAGCCCACTGGGTAAACTCTCGAAAGGGACTGAAACGTCTACTCTTCCTTGAAGCCACCTCTGAACCCACGAAAGGATGAACCCCCGTTCCACGAAGCCACGGTTACTCTGTACATTCACAATCCCTCCGCCCCCTCCAACTGATCTCTTACATGGCTTTGGCACCAGAGTTTGGGCTTCCCAGAGTCGGGGGCCATATGGACACATCTCTGTATCCCCGGCACCTGACACTGGGATCCACTGCTCTCTTTTTCCACATGTGGGGCCCTGGTACCTCTGATCTAGCTAAACTTTCAAGACACCCAGAACCTCCACATCCTGACTTCCCCGTGTTGCCTCCTGGCTTCTGGACTGCAGGGGACGTGTGTGCCCTGATGGCTGCCGTGGGAGCAGCGGGGACCCAGTGCCCCGCGCGTCGTCACCTCCTCATCAGTACCAGGTGCACGAGGGACTGCAGCTGTCCAGTCTCTGAACAAGCCGGCATCAGCTGCTGGAACACACACCAGAAAGGCCCAGCACGACTGCAACCTCCCTGCGATCAAGGTTGTGTTTGTGAGGACGGAACATGTCTCTTCCTCGCCGCGGTCTAAGAAACTAATTGGAGGCACTAGCCTGTCATATTTTCAGAGCTATGAGAGGTGAAATTCAATTAGTGGTTTGTTTCCAGCTAGCACGGAGAGAGAAAGGGAGACTCTTCCCCAGGGAGAGCAGAGCTGCTGGCAGGAAGTGGTGCTGGCCTGGGTCTGCACTTGAAGGGACACAGGACACACGAAAAGCAGGAGCAGGCTGCTCTCCCAAAGACACTGGTGTGAAAGATTTGGTGGAGGACATCCTGCAAAGCTTTGAGGCTACCAGAAGGCCTTTGGGGAAAATGCAAATGGGAGCAGTGAACAGTAAATGAAAAATCGTCCTGTAGCAAGGGCCAGAGCCCCCGAGAGGGAAAACACGAGAGCAAACACTTAGAGAAAACAAAGTCTAGAGAACAGTGTGCCAGAATGCACACCCAAATCCCAGGGGGTGGGGGGGATGGCTTATGGAAGTCATGAGCTACAAGTCCATGAAAGGGCGAGTAAGACAGAACTGGGTGGGGTGGGGGACGTCTCCCAGACCCCCAGGGGGACCAGTGTTCACACCAGGATTCATGCATTTTATTTTATTTTTTTAATGTTTCTTCATTTTTGAGATAGAGTGTGACAGGGAGGGGCAGAGAGAGAGAATCCCAAGCAGGCTCCATGCCTGTCAGCACAGAGCCCAATGCGGGGCTCGAACTCATGAACTGCGAGGTCAAGAGCCGGACGCTTAACCGCCTGAGCCACCCAGGCACCCTGCAGGCTTCATGCATTTTAGCTGCTCAGAAAATACCTGTCTTCGATTGAACGTCCGGCTGCCATCCATTAGCGGCAGGCGCAGGGGTTACGGGGAGCTTGCTCAGGTCGCGTCACACTCCTTGTCCCACCGCCCGTGGTGCAAGTTGTACCACACGTGGACGAAGAAGCCAGACAAACCGGGTTCGTGTCCCAAGTCTATAACCTGCGAGGTCTGTGGCCTTGAGCAAACTCTGGCACCTGTCTGAGCATCGGCTTTCACGTTGGAAAACAGGATAATAATGGCTCCTATCTTACAGGTTACTTTCGAAAATGAAATGAACTAAGCTATTTGCGAAGCCATCACCATTGCACCTCCCACAAAGAAAACACTCGGTGAGCGCTAGCTGCTACGGCTGCTGTCGTTGCCGTTATTTGGATTGGAAAGTGCATCAGACATTTTTAAGAAAAGCAGTGAAAGCCAGTTTGTACAGCAAGGGATTCAGATTCTCCTACGGGTGCACACGTGTTTGTTCGAGAGTCACTGGATCACGTATAACGTCCTGGGTGGAGAGCAGGGGGCTTTGAAAGTGGATGGTCCACAGGGCGCCACAGGCAGAGCAGGTGGTAAAAACCAGGTTTGGAAAACAGTAGGCGTCACGCATCACAAAAGTGCCACTGATAGCCTTGTTCCCTTCGTCCCACGTCCAATCATACATCCCGACGAGATTCGGGAGAAAGTGGGGAGAGGGGCGATCGGCTTTCGAGGTTTATTGCATCACTATCTACATTATCCACAGTAGCTGACGAGACGAAGCCTCTCACACTGGGGGTTTTCAACACAAATCCCTGGAACCACCACCACCAGGACAGCTAAGAGGACCCAGAGCAGACACAGGGACACTGTGCATCATTTTGTGTGATGACGGCAGATCGTAAGCTGCCAAACTGCCTACGGGAGAAGGCCTGAGGAGGGACCCCAGGGACACCCGTCTCGTGGGATATCCCGCAGCAGGTGCAAAGAACGAGGCGTATCTGAACGCAGCGACAGTAACATCACCAAGACATATTGAGTGGGACAAAAAGCAAGTTAAAAAACACTATGCCTCCTTATAACCCCATGTTCACAGCATGTGTCTATTTTGTTTGTAAATATAGACTAGAATGTCTAGAAGACGGAAATTAAGCTAATACAGGGATTATCTCTGACCACAGATCTGGACTTCGGTGTGAGGCAATAGTAACAAGAAATTAGAAGAAATTTTTTTTAACATTTATTTTTGAGAGACAGGGAAATATACAGTGTGAGCGGGGGAGGGGCAGAGAGAGAGGGAGACATAGAATCTGAAGCAGGCCCCAGGCTCTGAGATGTCAGCACAGAGCCCGACGTGGGGCTCGAGCTCACAGACCACAAGATCATGACCTGAGCCCAAGCCAAGAGTTGGACGCTTAACTGACTGAGCCACCAAGGCGCCCCATTTTTTTTGTTTTCTATTATACTGTGAGAGTATTTACATGAAGCTAATTAGGTTTCACTTTAGATATTAAGGGGAAAAAAAGAATCAATAAAACATATTCAAGTTCCGCATATGATATCTTAAAACATAGTTTTTGCAGCTAAGTGACGATCGATGGCCGAGATGTTTAACCATAGGAAAATGGGCAGATAAATTAGGTTCAGCTATTTGATGGGCCATTATGTAGTCGCTAAAGGTTGTAATTATAATGACTGGGCAGCTATCTGGGACATGCTTATGATATATTAGATAAAAAAGTAAAATATAAAATGATGTAAATAGGAGGGTGGCAGACACAGATTAGAAGACGTAAAAACAGCAATGTCAAAGTGGGACAATTAGGGCTGAATTCTCATTTTTATACCAAAAAGGTACTTTATGAATTAAAAAAGGTTAGCGAAAGGGCTGACCTGATTTCTTTTGGGAAGGGGTACCACGTGCACAAAACAGAGCTTACTTTTGAGTCGTTTTTCTCAGACATACACAAGCAATGCCCAGGAAGGTGTGTATGGAAAGGTGTCTTCTGGTGAATTTCATCTAAAAGCAGACTTGCTTTCCTCTGGTGCACCGTCACCCCTCCACGCCTGTTCTGTGTAGGTGCAGCTGCCCTCGGGGGCTTTTTTGGAGAACCTGCCAGTGTTTCACCAAGAATCTGGAGTGAATCGATTTTCCCCAAGCAGCTACAGTGACATCCCCAAGTCCCTCGGAGGCCACTGCAGATACAGGTGCAAAAGTAAAGGTGAGAACACCTCTATAACCTCCTTGGAAGGCACCCACGCCCACACTTTGCCTGGGAACGCAGGAAGCATATACCGTGTGGAGTCATTTTGAACCGGAAGCATAGATCCGTGGTAAGCTGACGATCATGAAATATAAAGGCAGTGCCATTATTAGGCAAAGAAAGTCCCCTGGCTGAATGGGCTAATTTGGGGGGCTATGAACCCCAGTTCTGACAGATGCACAATGGTTAAAGGGTTTCCTTTCAAATGTGCTCGGGGATACAGCAGAGAACATTCCTCCTGTTGATTTGCAACACACTTTGTTCTCTGGAAGGTTCTGAAGACCCCACCATTAAAAAGACACGCACACCGTAAACTGGTCTAATTTCCCAGACCTGAGTCAATTGACTTTGTATCCTGTGACACCCACCAACATTGGGATAATTATAGTAATTAAAGCAACTGTAATTTTATTAAGTGCTTACAACATGTCAGGCAATATATACTAAGTGCTTTTCAAATATTATCTCATTTTATCTCTCTCAACAATCCTGTGTGGGCTGTAATGTTATTCCTATTTTTTGAATGAGAGAGGAAGCTCAAAAAATTAAGTGATCTTGGCCAAAGGCACCCAGCCAGAAAGCAGCAGAACTGGGTTTCTCAGCCATGGATGGGAGCCCTAGACTACAGTTCATCTCCGCGTGGTGAAATGCTCGCGTTCCTGGAGCCACAGTGGGGGAAACGGACTTGAACGCTTAATATGAGAACAGTTTTTTCCGCTTCTGAAACCCACCTCGGATATTATCTCACCTAGGAAGATTTCTCTAAGCATCGCGGACAGATAAATCATTTCCCCCACAGGCTACTGGTCTTGTTCTCTGTCACACTGCATCACAGATACATTTTTAGATGTTTACTTTCTCTACTTAATTACAAGCTTCTTTAAATATCTTGTTTGTCTTTGTGGGGACCTAAGAGATCTGGTTATTATACATTATCGCTTACAAGAATTGCTGGGCACGATAGAAATACTGCCTCCAGACGGACAACAGCAACAGAACAACCAGTTACAAAACTTATCAAGTGTGGTGCCACGTGAAACAAAAACCATAAATGCCTTTGTCCTTAAGCAACTAAAAACCCATTATAAACTTCCTACTGCCTGAATAGACAATGCCTATATTTATCTCTGTTTTCACAACTTAGTGTAGAGCTTGGCACTGAGTAGACCGTCAATAAACACCTGACAAAAACAATGAGCGAATAACTAAAGGAATGAATCATCTTACGTAGGAACAAGGCTTCATGAAACTCATCAGGTAAAGCTAAATCTCATGCACAATAAAACAGGGAACACAGCCTCACCTGATTTGTTGGCACACAGCAAATGTCACAAGATTGATTATCAACATTAATTTTTAAGAAAATATCTTGAATAAATTTTCTTTCTCTACTCTTGGGAGCGATCGTATTTTGGAAATCGCATAATGGAATGCCTCCTGTCATTTGATGGGGCGGGAGGGAGGGCGTGTGACATCAGGGCTGGCTGGGCAAATGAGCCTCCATTTGGCACAAATAGGGATTCAGAAATATCAGCCCTGACACTCATGGATCCACAGGGACAAGCCAAGATTAAACGAAAGAGCAAAATCCCTGAGCTGGGTCCAATTCATACACACACCAGATGTACTGAAAGCTTCCTTTTTAAATTAACCTCAAAGATAGAAATTGCAGTCTTGAAAATAATAGGGGAATAATTAGGGGAAGAGATATATAAATAAGAAGTGATTCTCCTCTATGTTAGTGGCATGGGACACCTTGAAGTCCATGTTTCCCAAAGCAGGGCCCGAAGACCGAGCATCAGCAACTTCTGGGAGCTTGCGTGAGATGCGGATTCTTAGATCCTAGCAGACCTACAGAATCAGGACTCTGGGGATGGGGCTCAGCAATCTGGATGTTAAAAAGCCTGATGTACATGCAAGTTTGAGAACCACTGGTTTATGTCATAAGCTCTCTATCAAATTTAATACAGAATCTGATTTTCAAAAATCTTTTCGATTCGATCAAGTAAGATAAAGCTGTTTTGGGCATTCCTATCAAATACGCAAAGCCTTTGTAACGGATCAGATGCTACCCTCTACACGGATCTTCACGAGGATCCTATCTGACAGAAAGTTGTCCCTGTACCCACTTCACAGATGGGCAAACAAAGGCCCAGATGGTCATATGGTGCTAGTCTAACCCAAGAGCCCATCTAACTCTGACTCACAGAACATCTCCCATGCCATTCCCATCTCTCAGTCTTGCAAAAACAGAGCTCAAACGCCTAAGACAGACTATCCAGGGTTGTGGGCCTCCCAGGTGTGTGTTTGGGGTCATGTAATTTCCCTGCACACTTTGCCCACCTCCCTGGCAGAGTATCAAACACAGTGGGCTGTATTCACATCTCCTTCCCCGTTAGGCTTTGGGACTGAACTGGGACAGAGCTGGGACAGAGCTGGGGGAGACTGATCTCTGCATCCCTAGGGATGAGCAGCGACAGGGAAATCATCTGTCTCTAGTCCGCTGGTGGTTCAGGCGCTGAATGCTCTTTCTTTCTGTTAGAGGCCCTCTCACGATAATAATAATAAAAATAACAACACTCATCACTTACACAGTCCTTTCACACACCGGGCTTCAGTCTGAGCTTCACTTTACTTGCAGCAGCTGGTTGGCTCTCTAAAACAACCCCGTGAGGTTGGTACCAGCATTAATGCCCCCATTTGACAGATGAGGAAACCCAGGCCCAGCGAGGATAAATAATTTGTGCAGGATCACAGAACAAGTGAGCGGCAGCCAGAGCCTCGTCCTCTCCGCAGTTATCCACCGGCACCATGCCCAGATGGAGGAGGGTGAGAGGGTTAGATACTAAAGCAAAAGACTCTGGAAGAACAGTTGGTAGAGGTGAAATGCCAACGACTAGAAATCTGCGCTCATAGAGACTAAAGGAGAGCTGATTTCTGTTTTTTTTTTTTAAAATGAGAATTCTTAGGATTTACTCTCTTAACAGCTCCCCCTCGTATCATACAGCATGTTTATTACACTCGTTATCACACCCTAGTTATTTATCTTACAATGGGAAGTTGGTGCCCGTGAACCACCTTCCTCCAATCCCCTCTCCCACTCCCAGCTCTGCTAACCACAAGCCTGATCTCTTTTTCTGAGTGTGTTTTGTTTTCTTTTAGATTCCACATGCAGGTGAGATCATATAGTATCTGTCTTTCTCTGTCTGGTTTACTTTACTCCAAGGTCTGTGTTGTCACAAATGGTAGGATTTCCTCTTGTTTATGGCTGAGTAATATTCCTCTGTGTGTGTGTGTGTGTGTGTGTGTGTGTGTGTGTGTGTGTGCGTGCACACACACATATCTCACATTTTCTTTACCCACTCATGGGCATTGAGGTCGTTTCCAAGCCCTGGCTCTTATAAATAATGCTGCTCTAAACACGGGTGCAAATGTCTTTTTGAGTTAATTTTTATTCCCTTTGGATATATTCTCAGAATTTTTATTCCCTTTGGATATATTCTCAGAAGCAAAACTGGTGGATCATATGGTACTTCTGTTTTTCACGTTTTGAGGATTTTCCATACAGTTTTCTGTAGGGGCGGCACCAATTTTTTCTGTAGTAGCGCCCACCAACAGTGCACAAGGGCTCGCTCTTTTCCACACCCTCCCCAGCATTTGTGTTCTCTTGTCTTCCTGGTGATGGCTATTTTAACAGGTGCGAGGAAATACCTCCTTGTGGTTTTTATTCCCATTTCATTTCCCTAACAATTAGTGCTGTTGAGCATCTTTTCATGTACCTGTTGGCCTTTCCCATAACCTCTTTGGAAACATGTCTACTCAAGTCCTCTGCCTTAAAATTGAGTTACTTTTTTTTTTTTTTTTGGCTATTAAGTTGTGTAAGTTCTTTATATATTTGGGATGTTAACTCCTTATCAGATATATGGTTTGCAATTTTTTTCCCCATTCCATAGGTTGTCTTTTTACTTTGTGGATGGTTTCTTTTGCTGGACAGAATCTTTTGTTTGATGTACTCCCACTTGCTTATTTTTTATTTTGTTCTTTGTGCGTTAGGTGTCCTTTCCAAAAAATCATTACGAAGGCCCGTGTCAAGAAGCTTTATTCCTATTTTTTATTCCAGGAGTTTCAAGATTTCAGGTCTTCCATTTAAGTCTTTAATCCATTTTGAGTTAATTTTTGTGAGTCTCCTGCTTTGTTCTTCTTTCTCAGAATTTCTTTGGTTATTATTATTTTTTTGATCATTCCATATAAATTTTAGGAGTGTTTTTTCTACTTCTGTAAAAAAAATGTCACTAGAATTGTGATAGGGATTGCATTGAATCTGTAAGTGGCTTTGGGTAGTATTAGCATTTTAACAATATTCATTCTTCCAATCCATGAATATAGGATACCTTTCCATTTATTCATCTTCTATTCTGTTATCAGTGTTTTCTAGTATTCATAGTAGAGATCTTTCACCTCCTTAATTTTCTCCTAAGTATTTTGTTTTTGATGAAAGAGTAAATGGCATCAATTTGTTTCTTTTTAGTAAAATTCGTTGTTAGTGTATAGAAATGCTATTGATTTTTGGATGTTAATTTTGTACCCTGAAACTTTGCTGATTCATGAATTAGATATGAGGATTTTTTTGGTTGAGTCTTTAGGAGTTTAAAGTCTTTAGAAATACATATATATATATATATATATATATATATATATATATGCATATGATCTGCAAATATGGACGATCTTGTTTTTGTTTCTAATTCTGGTATGTTTTATTCATTTTTCTTGCCTGACTGCTCCAGTCAGAACTTCTGGCACCATGCTGAATAGGGTGGTGAGAGTGGGATCCTTTGTCTTGTTCCTAATCTTAAAGGGAAAACTTTCATCCTTTCATCATGGAGCATGATGAAAGCTAGCTTTCGCTATGCTTGGGCTTGGGCGTTAGCTTGGGCTTGTCACATGTGGCCTTTATTATGTTGAGATGTATTCCTTCTATGCTTAATTTGTTAATAGATTTTATCATGAAAGGATGCTGAATTTTGTCAAGTGCTTTTTCTGCATTTGTTGAGATGATCCCTTGATCACCTTGGTTGATTTGCACATATTGAACCATCCTTACATTCCAAAGATAAATCCCACTTGGTCATTATGAAGGATCTTTTTAACGTACTGCTGAATTGACTTTGCCAGTATTTTACTGACCATTTTTGCATCTATACTCCTGAGGGATAGTGGCTTGTGGTTTTCTTTTCCAGTAGTGTCCTTTTCTGCTTTTGGTATCCAGATAACACTGGCATCATAAAATGAGTTTGGATGTGTTTTATTTTTCCTTCCTTCTTTCTTTCTTTCTCTTTTCTTTTTGTTAGAGTTTGAGAAAAATTGGTGTTAATTTTTTTTAAATGTTTGATAAAATTCACCAGTGAAGCCATCGGGTCCTGGGCTTTTCTTCATTGGGAGATTCTTGATTACTAATTTAATCTCATTACTAGTAATAGGTCTATTCAGATTTTGGATTTCTTCCTGATGCAGTCTTGGTAAGTTGTATGCTTCCAAGGATTTTTCCATTTCTTCTAGGTTGTTCATAGCAGTCTCTTATAGGCCTCTGAATTTCTATGGTGTCAGTTGTAATGTCTACTTTTTCATTTATAATTTTGTTGATTTGGATCCTCTCCTTTTTTTCCTCAGTTAGGTTAGCTAAGGGTTTGTCAAATTCATTTTTCTTTTCAAAGAACCAACTCATAGTCTAATCTTTTAAAGCCTTAATCCGGGGCGCCTGGGTGGCGCAGTCGGTTAAGTGTCCGACATCGGCCAGGTCGCGATCTCACGGTCCGTGAGTTCGAGCCCCGCGTTGGGCTCTGGGCAGATGGCTAGGAGCCTGGAGCCTGTTTCCGATTCTGTGTCTCCCTCTCTCTCTGACCCTCCCCCGTTCATGCTCTGTCTCTCTCTGTCCCAAAAATAAATAAACGTTGAAAAAAAAAATTTAAAGTCTTAATCTTTTCTACTATTTTTTTTCTGTTCTCTATGTCATATATTTCTGCTCTAATCTACATTATTTCATTTTTTCTGCTAATTTGGGATTCAGTTTGTTCTTTTTCTAGTTCCTTAAAGTGTACAGTAAGATTGCTTATGTGGGATCTCTCTTGTTTTTTAACGTAGGCATTTGTTGTCATGATATGAACTTCCCTGTTAGAACTTTTTTTTTTTTTTTCGGATACATGGAGTGACATTTACAGAGCAAGCACCTTACAAAACACTCAACAGATTCTGGCTGTGTATCAGAACTGTGCCAGGGCCTGAGGGACACAACAAAGATGTGTGCCCAGGCAGGACAGTGGTGTCTCCTTTTCTAGTGGGGAGTGGACTTTGTGATTCCAGTTGGCTGTTTTTCTGTTGCTGCCATCATCTCCTTACCATTATCCTCATCGTTTACTTTTATTGACCATCCTCTTACCCCGGGTCTCAAAGAGACATCTAGGGCAACTTTCCCCGACAGCTTGACATTCTAACTGGGATGACACATCGTAGATCAGTATAGATCACTGTAGAAATGAACTGCACCCAGGATGGATCATTTTGACTGAAGGAATGTAATTAATTTGAAATGTAGGTGAGCACAGAAGCTGCAGCCTGCAGAACACACACGCTTTGCTCTTAACCTCTTCTTGACACTCTGATGTGAACCCTACCTTCCCCTTCTTGAGGACTGCCAGGTGGTGAACCAGTACTCAGGGGCACGGCTCTTCACCCTACCCTCCTTCTGCGATCTCCTCAGTCTCTATTCTCCACGTGCTGCTTTCTCAGCACCAATAGCCTGCAAGTAACCATGTCCCGTGGCCTTCCTTAGACTCTCCTTCAAGTCTTAACTGTTTCAGAAGCGTTAACACAACCCACCCCCCTCCTCCTGAAAAGCCCCTCCTCTGTTCCTTTCCCCCTCCCTCTTCCTCAAGCTCATCTCCCCCAGCTGGGCCTTCATTCGGGAAAGGATCCATCCTGTTACTCTTTGCTCTACCATTTTCCCCTGGGAAAACTGAGCATTTCTAGAAATAACGATGAGGAGCGGGAGCAGGAGGAGAACGGTCACAGTGATACGGGTGAATATTCACCGAATGTTTACCAGAGGCCAGGCACTCTTTCAGGTGACCCATGGAATAGTCACCACAGGTCTCAGGGACGACACTATTACACCTGCCCTCCTTACACACAGGAAATGGAAAGCTCAGAGATGTTAAGGGACGTATTCAAGGGCACAGAGCTAGGAGAGAGCAGACCAGGAGTCTGGGACTCTGACGGAATGTTTTGCACAGACCTGCTGCACCCTTTTCCCACTCTCGGCTGCTTTTCCAAGCTGGAAGACAGGATCCTGGTTCTCTGGGTTTGCATGCCTGGCTTCCATTATGGTGTCCACACAGCTACCCCGATCAGTTTCCTGATTATCTGCAAATGAGCCTCTCCTCACTGACTTCTCCAAACATTACTGAGACCACCATTCTCCCATAGCTTTTCTTGGACCTTGGCTTTAAAAAAAACACCAAAATTTGCACTCACTCAGCTGTCTTATCTCCTACACACACAGTCAGACAGGCTTCTTCCTGACATTTCCCTTGGAAATATCTGCTCTAGGCAAACTCATGTCACAGAATGGGAGACAAGGGGCCCTTGCAACCCCCACTCCCTGAATGGGAACTTCCTTGTTTCAAATGAGAGAACTGGGGTCCTGGGAGGTGAAGCAACCTGTAGAGACCACAGGTAGATCAAAGTGAGGGTTAGACTTTGGATCAACACACTTCTTTGGGGAGTTCCTTGAGAGATGGAACCCGATGGACTCAAGGCATCATACAGGTACCAGGCGCATAGTAAGTGTATGTAATGAAAAAAACTATCTACTTCAACTTTATATAACTGCCTCTATTACCATTTTCACCACCTTGGTCATCTCTCCCTTGGGTCGCTGCAATAGCCTCTTGGTCAGTCTGCCTGTTTTCATACTCTTCTTCCTGTACAGATGTGAGACTCATCTTCTAAAGCTCTGCATCTCAACTGCCCCTTCAATGGCGCTTAAGTGCCCACAGGATGAAGGGCCACTCCGCTTGTATACCACAGGCTTTCCCACAGTCTGGCTCCATTTTAACTCACCCACTTCTTCCATATAACTTCCTATAATGCAAATTACTATCACATTTTTTGTGGGGCAGTAGGGGCTTGTGGTGATGGTGGTAATGGCTTAAAAAAGTTTTTTTTCCTGACTTCTTAACCCCCTTCAATGCAGGTATACTGCCACCAGGTGGCAGTAACCTATCATTGAAGAGTGGGCTTTCCCTTGAGACAGGGGCAAACGCCGTCCATCTTTAAAAAACCCAAACGCCATAACTTGAAAACTTAAGGCAGAATTTGTTACATTAATCCATAATAAATACCTCTATGGCTTTTCTTCCATCATTCAGAAAAAGGAACATCTGTGCTCTGCTAATTTTCATTTTCTGCCCCTCTTTTCCCTCTCTGAGGCTGAGAATGATTTAAACTATGTTATAAACCTGGAGGCATGGGACTCTTAACATTGAAAAGAGGAAACTGATCTCAACAAGCCACTTCCATTAAAAAAGCCTCTCGTGAACCATCTATCTCTACGCACCTAGTTCCAAATTTAGCTAATGTACCTCCTTGTGTATTTTTATACCTAATAAGAAATATCTCGGGGGCTAGGAGACGAATGATTCCTTGGAAAACCTGTTGTTGCATTTTTGCATCAGCAGGCACAGACATCCATGAACTATCTGATGCCTGGAATCATTTGCAGGAATCATGTTCTTACTACTTTGGTATCTCCCCAAGTACCCACATCAATGGAGACTAAAAATTCTGAGTTCTATTTCTAGACTTAATGTTCCTCCCTGCCCTCCTTTTGACAATTTTTGAAATGCTTACAATAGCTTCTAACTGTGAAGCTTAAAAATTTCAACCATTCAGTTTTATTTAGCCAAATGATGAAGGCATCCATTCTGAATTCTAAAGGCAAAAAGATAGAAAAAACAGGGAGAGGGAAAAACATGACTATCTTTATCTCCAACAAAAATTTGTGGGGACAAATAAAAGCCACGTGTGAAAGCTCTTTGACACCTTTGTGAGATGTTCACACAGCTGGGAAAGCTAGCCATCTTGAGTCTTAGCCTCCTTATCTCTGCAGCCAGGTGATAAAGCCGCCTCCTTAATAACACAGAATGTGGGAAAATTGAGGTCAAGTGTGAAAATGGCAGGTTTTCTAGGCCAGAAATTCATTTTAGGGAAAACTTATGGAGATTTTTTAAAATAACTTTTTTCTGGGGCACCTGGGTGGCTCAGTCGGTTGAACGTCTGACTTCGGCTCAGGTCACGATCTCGCAGTTCAAGAGTTCAAGCCCTGCGTCGGGCTCTGGGCTGACAGCTCAGAGCCTGGAACCTGCTTCAGATTCTGCATCTCTGTCTCTCTCTTCCCTCCTCTGCCTGTGCTCTCTCTCTCTCTCTCTCAAAAATAAATAAACATAAAAAAATAATTTAAAACAACCATTTTTCCTTCTGTCTAAAATGACTCAACCAGGTGAAAATGATGTGGTTGTTAATCTTGAAAAAATTCTTTAACTTCTCTTCAGTTTCTTCATCTGCAAAATGGGAACACTATTACCCATGTGTTGATGTTGTACAGGGATTAAATGAGAAAGTAGGAGCTGGCATGAAAAGAGCTCATATATGTGGGTCTAATCAGATTCCACGGCCATGGAAAATGTTAGTTTGAAAATTAAATTAAGGATATAAAAATGTAATTAATCCCAGAGAGGCAGAGCCTTAATTAACTAGCATGGTCTCATTTGAAACAATCCTGGTCCTTTGGATTAGAAACATGGGTGAGCCTTGCCAGCATTTCTTAAGAGCTTTAATTTCTTACCTGGAACCCAGGGATAGAAGCATTTGGGGAGTTCTCCGTGAACTTTTCTTTTCATCAAGGCCAGCTCTGACTCACTGATTTGGAAACCTGTATGTCTTCCCATACATCATGCACCTCTATCACCATCTCTAGGGACTCAGGGTTCCAACTACTATAGACACTTAAAAAGCAGCTAATATTTGGTTGGACTTTTATACGTTCAGGCAAAAATAACCACATGCGTATCCTCAACAGAATAGAATATTGTAAGTGAAACTGAGATTCATTTGGTGGACAGAGATTCAGACTGATTCTAGCACACTTCCCAACAGATCTGCTACTCTACTTGAAAGCATTACGTTTTGGTCCACTGCTTATTATTATTAAAAACAACAAGGGCATGGATGAGGACCGTGATCGTTCCCAGGGCACTGTCAGACTGTTAAGGGATCTTTACAAGGGAAACTGCACAGAGAAGTGGGCAAGAGCATGAATCTGGTGCCTGATGGGGTAGTTGTGAATCCTGGCTCTGTCACTCACCAGTTTTGCAAACTTGAACAAATTATTTTAAACTTTGGGTCAAGATTTTAAAAACCTTTCCGGGTGATTCTAATGTACAATGAAATTTAAGAAGGATTGTCCTAGGGCAAGTTCCTCAATGTCTCTAAGCCTTGGTTTTACCGTCTATAAAACGGGAAAATTATGGCATGTAATGTACTTGATATAATGCTGCTGAAGACTGAAGGGGATAGTGAATATTCAGTGGTTAGCATATTACTCGGTGCATCACAAGGGATCAATAAATGTAAGCTTCTACCATCACCACCACCATAATCATCATCGTCATTGCCGTCACCATCACCGTCATCACCCCTGTCATCTGATCAGTAGCAGCAGCTGCAATGTCATTATTAGTGTCTTCATTCCTATCCTCCTCATCAATGTCATTGTCACCAAGATCACACCATCGCCACCACTGTCATCATCAATCACCACCATCACTGTCACCACCAAGATCATCACCAACACCATCAAAACCACAACCACCATCACCACCGTCATCTGCTTCCATGGGAGGGGCCACTGATTCCTTTAGGGAGCCCCTTTAGAATGCTTGGTACTCAACATGTTACTCTTGAATTCTTGGTTCTTTTTTATATCCTTTGGGAAAAGCGAGGTACTAGCAGTCTATAAAAATTCCTTATGAGCTAAAACTGTTGATTTCACTCTATTTGGGCAACAAACGTATAAGTTAAACTTATTTATACCATTCTACATATATTGAAAATGTATGTGCTGTTAATGGTGGCCGTATCTGCAGGTGCCACGCTCCAAGCTTGCTCCGTATATTGATTCACTCGGGCCCTACCACCTGTGGTGGAAGGGGCCACAGACCACTTTCTCAGGGGGGTGGCTTAAACAGGGCTGAAATAGTAACTAGAACTCCATCAACCATTCTGAACGTTAATGGAGGAGTAGGTCGCCCGCTCTATCAAATTCTCAGCTTCGGATGAATTCTTTTTGCATTTGGCATGGAAGGTGGTAAGTATTTTCTGAGCTATTTTTCAGTTGCCGGCTTCAGTCGGCTGAGATGATTTATGCAGATCAAGCCTTGAACAGCTGTAGCACTCCAGAGTGGCTGGTATTTTGGTGGGCTTTATTTTAAAGTCTCTGACAGTTCAATCTCACTAAATAATTCAGCTGTTTAGGAAAAGCCATATGATCTTAAAATAAGTCCCTGAAGGTCATGAATATAGGTTGAAATTTTATATATATTTTTTTGGTGAATAGTATTCGACAAAATAACAAAAATGTCCGTTGTAATATCTCTTCCTTTACATCTTTGAATGAAATTACCAAGCACACATCACTGGATGTTCATTTATAAACATCCTACATCTTTTCCATGCATTTCTGGCAGAGTATTAAGCTAACATTCTGATTTCACTGTTCCCAACGAAGTTAGAGATTCTAAAGAACCATTTCATAAATGCAGCTCGATCTTGGGGTGTCACTGATCATTTGGAAAGCTCTTTGTTACATCTAGCCCTAGAAAACACAAGCCTCATGTCAGGGAAAAGCTGAAGTATTGACTTTATAAATCTGTAAAGAAAAGGGGGGGAAAACACCACGTAAAAGTTTTCCAGGACAAAGCTGAATCTTGCTCATCCATCATCGGTCTCTTCAAGGTGAAGTGCAATCCAGGAGCATAGTATTTGCATCTAGAAAGATACTGGCCAAGGATTTCTTTGTGCTCCTTGAAGATGGGTGTTTTAGCTGAGTCACCAGATTGATAGCTTTGAAATAGCTCTTCATGGAGGTGGAAGACAGAGGAGGGTCCTCGGGCAGATCTCATCCAAACTCATGTAGAATCCTACATCCTTTTTTCTTTTTTTTTAAGATAATTTCGTTTTCATGTTTATTTATTTTTGAGAGCAATTTTTGAGAGAGACAGACAGAGTATGAGCCAGGGAGGGCAGAGAAAGAGAGAGGGAGACACAGAATCTGAAGCAGGCTCCAGGCTCTGAGCTGTCGACACAGAATCTGATGCAGGGCTTGAACTCATAAGTCATGAGATCATGACCTGAGTCGAAGTCAGATGCTTGACCAACTGAGCCACCTAGTTGCCCCAGAATCTTACATTCTTTAAGGCTGATGGGAGGCTAAGATTTATCTACTTCAAATGCCTCCTTGTCCCATTATACAGATTAGGAAACTGAGGCCCAGACACAATAAATGATGTGTGCCCATTAGGGCACACAAGTAGGAATAAAGTCAGAGTTAGGACAGAGGCGGCCCTGGGGCATAGGGAGGACACACATCAGAGATGGCCTGTGTAGTTTTCCATTCTGGCTGACAGGTCTAGGTATAGCCATTTTGGTTGTATACACAAATATTTAGCTTCTACACTGTGATCAGACCCTTACTGTGTGCCCTAGGCCAAATCCTTCAAATTCTCTCAATTCCAACCTCCTTATATATGATGCCCCACTGTTAATCCCCATGTCATAAGGATGCTGCATCAATGAAATTCTACCTTTACAAGTACTCAGAGCAAAGCCTACTATGCAGTAGTACTTAACAAAAGGCTCATGTATAGCTTCATCCTTCCTGATGTCCTAAAATATTTTCTCTTGGACAAGGGAGTGGGGAACCTAAGTTTTCCAGAGCCAAAACATCATGAAATCTACTCGTGCTCCAACAGCATCTGGTGGCAGTTGTGATGTCAGAAGACCCCCCAGGACAAGCAGGCACCTAGCTAGAGGTGCCACTGGTGGTGGCGACCCAACTCCAAAGAAGAGAATGCAAACATTTCTGTCACATATCACAAGAGTGATTCGTGTTCTTGTTTGAAAATTTATAAACTATCTGTGACCCAAAAGTGAGAAATAGAAACCACTCATAAGTCCACCACCCAGTGAAAGCCATTGCTAATCTTTCAATAGGAACGTAAGTTTTGTATCGATTTGACAAAACAGGTCCCGATGTTCTAGAGCTTTCTTTTTGTCAACCTTAACGCATCGTGAGGTTTTTCTCCAGTAGTTACACAGTTATCTTTGAAGCAGAGTATTTCATCATTCACATTTTCTATCACTCAAAGTATTGAACTGGTAGAGCATGGTTACCCACCAATCAGAATGGGGAGGAACAGCTGGTCAAACCACACAGGGTAAAAGCCACATGACTATTGGCCATAGATGTGTCGTATGTTAACTAGTTTCTTATTAAAAGCATTTCATTTTCTTTAGAGAGACAGAGAGCACACAGCAGAGGAGGGACAGAGGGAGAAGGAGAATCTTAAGCAGGTTCCACACATCATGTGGAGCCCGATGCAGGGCTTGATCCCATGACCTTGGAATCGTGACCTGAGCTGAAATCGAGAGTTGGATACTCAACTGACTGAGCCACCCAGATGCTCCAAAAGCATTTAATTTTTATTAAACAATTTTTCTGGTTATATGCTTTTCTGATGACAGAATAGATAATAAAATTGTGACATGCGTCGTTATGTATATTATGAGGTTGAATTCCTAGAAGTCCAACAATCTTGTCAGAGAATAATCACAGGTTTGGGGATTTTGATGTCTACCTTCCGGGTAGATCATGGTCACAGTTCATGCTCCCTTCCTTGGCAAACACCTCCAAGTGGACAATTAAGAAAGGCTAGGGGCACCATAATGGCTCAGTTGGTTAAGCATCCAACTCTTGATTTCAGCTCAGCTCATGATCTCACGTTTGTGGGATGGAACCCCATGTCAGGGTCTGCACTGACAGTGTAGAGCCTGCTTGGGATTCTCTCTCTCCATTTCTCTCTCTGCCCCTCCCCTGCTAATGCTCACTCTCTCTCTCGAAAATAAATAAATAAACTTAAAAAAAAATAGAAACGCTAAATAGTCATGCTGGAAGGACACCAGGACTCCCCTTCTCCCATTACTATCTATTTCCTGACTGTGCCCTATCACAGGAGGAATTTTTAGTGCAGACTTCTCTTCCCCACAGTATAGTGAGTCCCTATTTCCACCGTGCTTGGGGCAATAGGATGGAGGAATATTCTAGGCCTTGGCCCCTGCTTGTCTCTTTCAACTCTGCTACTAACTAAATACTGAGATGTGGCCAATTCACTTTGTCCTGTCTTCCTACATGTAAAGGAGATGACTGGGTCAGACCAACAATCAAATACCTCTCAGTGTCGTGAGTCTAACAATCCACAGTTCTGTGATCCCACATTCCAACGCTACTGCATCTTAGCGACGAAAGCTTGGTTTTGCTTCCTGTACCACCTCTGCCCTCCCTCTCCGTTCCCCAACATTCTCCATCCACACAGGGAAAATGGCAGTTTTCTAGGAACAGAAATAATCCAATGATTTCTCCTCACATCTACAATAAAATACCCCCTATCAAGGCACAGACACACAGTCTTTCTCCCGCCCACCCGTCCAGCCTCATTCTCTATGTTGGGCACCATGGTGATAGAAAACTACACTGGTGTTCAAGCTTTCTCACTTCAGAACCTTTGAAATGCCTGTCCCTTCTTTTTTAAGTTTATTTTCAGAGACAGAGGAAGAGACAGTGCATATGTGTGCACGTATAGGGGAGGCGCAGAGGGACAGTATCCCAACCAGGCTCTGTGCTGTCAATGCAGAGCCTGACTCAGGGCTCGATCTCATGACTGTGGGATCATGACCTGACCAGAAATGAAGAGTGGGACGCTTGACCAACTGAGCCACCCAGGTGGCCCCCAAATGCCTATTCCTTTTGCCTGGCATATTCTTCCCCCAAGACCTTCCCTTGGCTAAGCTGTTTTGGGTGTCAGCCTCTGACATTGCTATTGCCTTTGTCCGGAACACGCATCCCTGATTCCAGGTGGTACCATTTTCTTCTTGTCTGAAACATTACTTCCTTGGAGTGGACTAATGTGAACACACCGATTCAAGCTGCCCTCCTTTTCGGTCACTCTTCACCATGCTATCTTATATTATCTTCCTCTCTGCACTTAGCACCAACGTTATCAAGTTTTGTTAACCTATTTTTTTCATAGCATATAAAATGTGTTTGATTAAGGAAAACTGGAACTGGCAACACTCCCTCGAAACTTCTTGAATGAATGTGGGGAGCAAGAGAAAAGTAGCCGTTGACATCCAGGACCTGGCCTGGTACCATCAGCTAGATGTTGGCATTCTCCTGTTGAAGATGAACAGCTTCGCAGAACAGCAACACCAGATAGGGCCGCTGTGTGAGCACGATGGGGGAGCAGGGACAAGAACACAGTCACTCCATAAATCAGTCTGAACATGGATCCCTTCCTGGCTAACATGAGTGATGGCTGCCTCATTGCTGATTACAGCTATAGCCTCAGCTTAGCCCCTTTGTATAGATAAAGTTCCCAGTCATAACATGACTCCCACTTCCCGGCAGCTTCTGATTCAGAGCAATGCTCCACTTTTATGAACCTTCCCCCAAGGCAGCTAATACCGAGCCCAAATTCTATAAGTCTCTCCTAACAAGGGTACCCCATGGCTCCCCACGGCTAGCTCTCCCTCCTTGTAATGAGCAATAAACCCACTTGCTTAACTACAGGTATGTTTCTGGTGATCTCTAACTGGAGGGCAGTGACAGTGGGAAAATAATTATAAATAGCAGCTTCTTTTTCTTAAGTAACTGCTATGTGCCAGACCCCACTGTTGCCAATAAAACAGCCTTGCAAGGTAGGAATTACTATAACTGCTCTGATTTTAAAGTTGGGGACACCAAGCTCCAATCTGGTAACTACCTTCCCAAGGTCACACAGCTATTAATGGGAAGCTGCCATTTGAGTCGTGCCTTCCTAGCTTCCAATCTTGTAGTTTTCTCATTATTGTAGTGTTCCTTTGTTTTTTTCTCCTTTTCCTTTAGAAACTATGTTAGGTGCTCCAAGCTAGTAATGAGGACACACATGACAAATGTCTTGCCTCTATTAATTCCTCCATTTACAATGATTACCATTCCTGATGGATATTTTAGGATTTCAACCCTCTGTGAATGTTTGCTTTTTAGATATCTGCTCTTCATGTGCATGGAGTTTCTGGCATGATCTCAAACATACAGAATATATTCAGCATCAGAAGAAGTATTTTCAGACAATCGTTCTGCCATTTTAGGGAGTACAATTGTGAAACGGAGAAGAAATTTAAAAATAGAGAGTTGTGGGAACGATAGTCTACATGCAGGCTTTAGTATGAGAGCTCGTTAGCTTTCTGTATTTTGTATTACTATTCTTTAAATAATGTCTCTTATCTCTTATGTTTGAAATCTGACCAATAAATTAACTTCAATGTATTTTCCCAGAAATTAAGACTACAGGTTGTGGGTAAGTGAATAAATATACCTCTGATGTAACAGATCATCATGGAAAGTCACTGTGAACTTGGCCCTGTGTTAGGTGTTTTCAACCATGCCATCTCAAATACATTCACTTCAGGTGCTCAAATTACTTTTTTTTTTAAATATTTTTTTAATGTTTATTTTTGAGAGAAAGAGACAGAGCATGAACAGCAGAGGGGCATAGAGAGAGGGAGACACAGAATCCAAAGCAGGCTCCAGGCTCTGAGCTGTCAGCACAGAGCCCGACGTGGGGCTTGAACCCAAGAACAGTTAGATCATGACCTGAGCCGAAGTTGGACACTCAACCGACTGAGCCGCCTAGGCACCCCTCAGGTGCTTAAATTTCTAAATGAACCCATAGGAAAATAAGAAGCCAGCAATACAGAGCTGGTGCCATTCGGTTCAGGCAACTTGGTAGCTCCCATTTCTCCAGCATCTTAGGATCTGAAATCTCCATGAGCTGGAAACCACCCCTGGAGTGGCGTGGGTTGATGGAGAATGGTGAATACCAAAGACAAACCACTGTAGTATTATTTGATTCTAGAACAGCCTTCAGGACAAGACCCTGATGCTCTCTGCTGGACAGTCTGATACAGCAATCCAGGGGCTCAGATGTGGGTATAGGATGCCTCTTGAACCACTGTGGGATTTTAAGCAGGACGTGAGGTTTTGAGGGGCATCAGGCTTCTGTTTTACTAGCTGCAGGGGGTAGTGAAACAGAGTAGGGATGCGGTCAGTGCATCTGTAGAGAGCAGATGTGAGCACCGTGGGCAGAAAGAGATGGGAGCAGGTGGGAGATATTAAGGAGCTGATGTGACAGGGCTGGGGCACCTGACTGGCTATCTTGGAGTGAGAAAATGCATTTCATAAAACAAATCTCTTTATTTGCTCTTAACTCTAAGTTGAATCTCACATTAATTTCTACTTTTTGTGTGTGGTAAGAACACTTAACACAAGATCTACCTTCTTACCAAAATGTTAAGTGCTCACTCAGGATTGTTAACTATGAGCACAGTGTTGAACAACCTGTCTCTGGAACTTACTTATCTTGTATAAGTTGAACTTTATACCAGTCAAACAGCAACTCCCCATCTTTCCCTCCCCTCCCAAGTTTTCTTTATCCATTCATCTGTTGATGGATGTTTAGTCATGAACTATTATAGATCAGAGCATATTATATCAAGTGGATTTGGAGTAAGTGGGAAAAGGGGCAATCAAGAAAGCCCATTTTCAGGGTGCCTGGGTGGCTCATTCGGTTGAATGTCCAACTTCGGCCAGGTGATGATCTTGCAGTTCATGGTTTCAAGCCCCATATCGGGTTCTGTGCTGACAGCTCAGAGCCTGGAGCCTGCTTCAGGTTCTGTGTTTCCCTCTCTCTCTGACCCTCACCTGCTCACACTCTGTCTCTCTCTCTCTCTCTCTCTCTTTCAACAATAAATAAAACATTTAAAAAAAAGAATGCCCATTTTTTTTTTCTGGCTTGGTCTGTATATTGGAGAATCACAAAGATAGGTGAAGGTCACTGGGTGAAGCCCTTAGTTTACTAATCAAACATGTGGATTAACCTGAACATGTTCCCTATTCTAAGTGCTTCATGGATATTAATTCATGTAATGTTTTAAAACATCTCCATGAATTAGGGACTTTTATTCTCCCATCTAACACAAGAGGAAACTGAGGCACAGAGAGGTCAAATAAATTGTCTGTGGCCACACAGTCAATAAGTAGGAGTCGGCTTCCAGAGTCTGTCCTCTTAACTGTCACACATCACAGCATCTTAGAGACTGAGGTCAGGATCACATCCTGATGAAGTCTAATCTGTTGGGGCGGAGGGGAATACCCAGTGTACCTCAAGGACAACCAAGGGAAAGTTAGTTTTACTGTTTTCACTTTGATTTAATTTGGTCCCAAGCGCCACAGTCAGGAAACAGTTTCATCATCTAGTTTCTTACATAAAACAACAACCAAAAAAAGGTGGTGGTTTTCTGATGGAGGCTCTGATGGAGTTTTAAACATAATTATTGCAAGCCTATTTATCCATAAAGAGCCCTACTGACGGTGCATGATGATTTATCTCTATGGATTAAATGTCACGATTGAGGAGCTGTGGTCTAAATCATACATTCATGGCAGACCTTGAAAGCCTCTGGAAGGTCTCCTAGCTGCACACACCAAAGTTGGCTCAAGTGTTCAAACTTTTCTTTTTATTATCAAGTAACTGAAATTACGTATGGAATACCTTATTCGGTGTATCACAGTTTGGTAGACATTTAAGGGCACAAAGTTCTTCCAGAGATGAAACTTTATCGGTACAGTTGAGTCTAATACATTCACCATTGGATTATCAACTTCGTTCTTTGGGAAAAAAAAAAGTGTGATGGGTTCCAAGACCAAGAAAACAGCTGAGTCCTTGGGTCTGTTGCTATTCATTGTTTGACACTTAAAAAAATCCAAACAGGTCCTTGAGAACAAACATTATGCACGGCGCATCATTGTAAATCCCAATACGGAGGCACACTATGCAGTGAAATTGCTCCAGAATGACATAACCAATCAAATGGACTTTTAGGCCAAGAGCATTGTTACATTCTTCTTTATATATTTTCTTAAATTTGGCAATAGCCCCTCTTGCAGTCTCTAGGGTAAGTCTTCTCAACCTTGGCACTATTGACCTTGGAGACTGGATAATTCTTTGTGGTGGGGGCTGTCCTATGCATGGTGGGATACTGAGCAGCCTCCGTGGCTTCCACCCACTAGATACCAGTAGCAACCCTAGTTGTGACAACTCCAAATGCCTCTAGACACCGTCAAATGTCTCTTGTGGGCAGGGGGAGGGTAGCAAAATCAATCCAGGATAAAACCAATGCTCTTGAATATAACTATTCAAAGCGATTGGCTATGAAACCTGTTCAGTAAAGGGTTATTACTGGGGTCAATGAGACCACATGTTTACTTATCTAACACACGTATTCACCAAGTGCCTATTATACGCCAGGTGAGGCGAAAGGCTTGGAGGAAACAGCAGTGAACAAAATACAGTGAACATGGGCTATAGCTTTAAGAGGGGGTAAAGGTTGATTTCATTATTTTGACATCTCTCATAGGTAAGATTTGTAGCTATTCAAAAGGAAAAAAAGACTAAAACAAAATATAATACATTGCAAGTGCTTATTAACAGATGTAGTTTACAATCGCTTCATTAGATGGTGTAGAAGAGTCAGTCTTTAGTATGCCTCCACCCTATATACATACATAAATATAAATATGTGTATTTCATACACACACATGCACGCACACCCATCCTTCCCAGTAGATGCTTCACCTGTGACCAAGAACCCCAAAGAAAACAGAGACGTTTCTCTCTCTAATGTAAAGTTCTGTATGCACACAGTCCCGAGCTGGTGTGTGTGTGTGGGGGGGGGATCTTTAATGTTAGAGGCACTCAGCTTCTTTATATTTTCTGGCTCTTTGGAGGTGAATGTGAGACCTTCATTCCCTAGATGGCTGCTTATATGCCCACCTTCTTGCCCACATTTTACCCAGCAGCAAGGAAAATGGGGATTAAAGAAGAATGACAAGGGATCAGCACCAACATTTTATGATAGGAGATCCCTGGAAGGAACCACATGGCCCATTGGCCCAAACTGTCCTATGACACAATCTGGCTGCAAGGGAGGCTGGGAAATGTAGTCTTTGCTCTGGGTAGCCATATGCTCCAGCGAGCTTTCTATTCCTCTGGAGGAAGGGAAGAACAGATTGGAAGGCAAGCAGCAATTTCAATGCCAGTCACCCAGAGACATTTTCCATTTCCTCCATTGTGTCCTCTCCACTGACATCAACTGCATCGAAGTTCTGAATATTTAGTATAACACCACCTCTTTATAAGAATACCCAATGGTCTTGATCGGAAATTCCTTTTCTTTTGGTATGCCAGTAAATGTTTACAAACCAGCTTTTCTCAGTGGGGGTAGGGGGGTACCAACCTGGTTTCTAAGTCTGGCAATTTCTGTGGTGTAAATACTCCCACTGTGACCAGTTGATTTCAAACCACCGTGTGTCTGAAGGTGTTATTGGGAAGAGACATACACCAGTGGCTCTCATGACCAGATACAAGCCAGTTTCAGCACAACACTGCTTGTGAGGAAACACCCAGCATCGTGTCTGGTACACAGTAAACTCTCTGTAGCTTATTTTATTAAATGATTAAAGATACATGACTCACACTGACATCTCATTTGTTCCCCACATATTTATCGAGCGGTCTACAGTGTGCAAAGCCTAGAATTGCCACTTATTGGAGGGGGGGAATAGTAAACAAACTGACAAGATTCCTACCTTCTCACAAGGTAGCTCACCCTAAGGGGAGGAAGACTGACAACCAATCAGTGACAACGGCAAATGCAGAAGGACAATTGTCGTAAATATGGGCAGAGGGAGAAACACAGGGGTTTGTCCTCATCTAGGGGCACAGCCAAGGTTTATCAGCTGAGATGAGACTGGAGGCTGATCAAGAGTCCCCTAGACTTGGATGTGAGGTACAGGGAAGTGCAAGTTGGCAGAAGGAATTGTATGAACAAAGCCTCCACGATGGTGTAGGGATGGCATGGCATGTTCGAGGAAGGCCAGGGTGGAGCGCAGTGGGCTTGGAAGAATGAAATGAGGTAGGATGAACAGAGAAAGCAATGGCTGGACCATGTCACAGTTACACACTAACTAGTGTTTGGGAAGAAGATCGCTCTTCCTGCAACCAGTGAGGACACATTAAATGGGACTTCATAGATGCAGGTGTACCAGGTATGAGGGTCGTCTACTAGTCTGAGAAGTGGTGGCATAGGCTTGGCTAGGGTGGGGGCAGTGGATGCAGAGAGAAATGGACATACTCCAGACATATTATGGGGTGGCACCAATGAGGCTGGGACATCGGGAGGCTCTGGGTCAAACACGGGAAAGGGACCGTGCATGTGATTACTGTGTGGTTTCTTACTTTGAACACTGGATGGATCCTGGGGTCCTTTACTGAGTTTGGGACGAAGGGAGTAGAGGACAGATTCCAAGTTAGGTTTTGAGCATGTGGACTTGAATCATTTAATATTGGGATGATCCTTGAGGAAAGCATTTCTTTTTTATATTTATTTTGAGAAAGAGAGAGAGACCATGCGCAAGTGGGGTAAGGGCAGAGAGAGGGGGAGAGAGAATCCTAAGCAGACTCTGTGCTGTCAGCACAGAGCCCAACGTGGGGCTCAATCCCACAAACTGTGAGAGAGTGACCTGAGCCGAGATCAAGAGTTGGATGCTCAAATGACTGAACCATGCAGGTGCCCCCAAGGAAAGCATTCTTATTTATAATCTCTATCACACCAGTGGGGAAATAAGTTCAGAGCCCATGCCATACAGCCAATGAATGGCATGGCTGGGACTCCAACCCAGGTCCTACAATGCAAAACGCTATGGTCTTCCCATGATGTAACAAACTGGCTCTAACGGGTCCACCTTGAACCTGTGGCAGAGTGAGTTTAGTTACTGGAAAATCCTCATTAACCTGAGCTACAAGGTGGGAGCTCAGCTTATGTACAGAGAGGACTCGGCTATCAATGATGCCCCTTCAAATTGCTTTGAACCATTTCTTCTGCACTGGACTAATGAGCCCTGCATTGCACTTCTGGGAAACCTCTCACCTTGTAAAATAAAGTCCATCAGATCATGCTCTGAATATTAACCTTGCAAGAAAGAAAAGAAAAATAAGCTATAGAAAAGATTGATTACCGCCCCCCCCCAACCCCATGCAAAGAAAATACTTTTCAATGAGCCACTAAGTGTACTCTATATTTTTAGATTAAGGACATGTTTTTCACTGAGAAAAAAAAATCATTACAAAATTATGCCAATATCATGATGCCAAGTAATAAAGGCATTTAAATACTCTCATCTCCTGCATGGTTCTTGCGTAAACCAGCATAATGTGATACAACAGTAGCTAATGGTATATTCAAGGAATCTACATCAGCCTAAGTTTGCCTTATTTGTCATCATGTCTATACTGCTGGACTTGGGAGGGCTCCCCTTCTCTTTTGCCAGGCCAATGAATCTTCTGGCAGCAGTGCTCCTGGATTGAAGATTTATAGGAGAAACCACACCTGGTCGCTGAACTAATGAAAATGGAAGCAAAGAGTTTCTTTCAGTCACAGGCAATGAAGCTAACTCCCTTTGGTAAAATTAGCAGGTGCATGAAGAAAACAATGCATGCTCTTATTCATACTGGGTCAGTGTGGTTTGTCTACTCGTTGTGTGTTTTTGTATCACGAATGCCAGCCTGTTCACATAAATGTCACAAAGCTTGTTTTTTCCTGCTGATTCATTGGGTCCACTTGACAAGCCTAAAGAGAATGGATTCGTTCTATTTCCCTCATTGTATAGATGAGGAAAGCAAGGGTCCAAGATACTGGGTAGCCAACCAATCATCACATCCAAGTTAATAAAAGAGCCAGGACTAAACCTCAGGATAACCCCTTTCTGGTCCCGATTCTCTTTCCATAAGTTAAGTTCCAGGAAGGCGGACACTTGGTCTATTTTTGCTCCTTGGTATGTGGCACATGGTAGGTGCTCAACAAATATTTGCTGATGGCTTTTCTGTGCCTTTTACTCCTGAAGTATGATGCAACAGAGAGGCAGAATCCTAAGACTCCCCACAAGAGCATGGATAAGTGATGTAACCTCCTTAGCCCTTGGTTCTTTTTGTGCACAATGAAAACGATCTTCACCGGCCCTAACTATGAAGAAGAGCCACAAGGATCAAGTCAATCGGGGCAATGAGGGTTTTCTTCAAATGGCACACACTTAAGGTGTCATGGTTGATTTGAGAGTGAAGAAAATATTTTCAGTGACCTTTTTTCTCTTCTTGATCAGGGATGCTGCTCTCTAGGCTGTGTGCAAGATGCAGCTATAGACTTTGGCTTCCAGAACTTTCTTGTGGCCTTTGGGCAGCTTGTGGCATTCACATGAGCCTCGGAGTTTGCCAGAACATTCTTCACTCACGGTCAGAGAGACATATGGTGGCCCTCACAGGCCAGGGTTTTCCTTGACCTCAGGCTGATACTTTCTCTTCAAACTCAACTTTTACCCACTATACTTATAGCAGCTGCGATCAAGGGGGGTCCCTGTTCACTGTTCTCTGCACTGCAGGAGAGCATATCAAGCATAGGCCCCCACTCCATCATTTGGAGTCACTCCACTTGAGACAAATGTCTTAACCTTTCTCAGCCTCAATTTCCTCTTCTGTGATAAGGGAGTCCCAAGTACCACTCAGGTAGGTCATAGGCTTAGATGATAGAATGTGGTATAGACAAGTTCTGTGCCTGAACAGCACTAACGATGAGGACTACAGCTACTGATGCTCTGCCGACAGATCTGCCTATCCAGGCAGCTCCTTTTGAGAATTTATTTTCTCTTATTCAGCAAGCATGGCAACCCGGTAGATAAAACAGAGCTCCACGTGACTGGGAACCCAGTTTGTCTCCAAGCTGTGTTCCCTGGGACTCATACGTTTCCAAATGAGCGACTGGATTATACCCGCCATCGAACCCTTTCTCAGCAGCGGTCCTGGCTCATGGTAGTCTCCGTCCTAGTTTACCTGCTCCTGCTTTTGCCTTCCTCTTCAGTCTGTCTCTCAGCACAGTGGCCGAAGGCTCATGCTGAAACATAAGTTAGACTATATCTCTCTATTTGAAAGCGTCCCCATGTCAGAATAAATCTGAGGTTCATACAACGACCTACAAAGACCTCCATGATTTGCACCACTCTTGTCCCCTTCCTATGTGCCTCTCGTTCCTGCCACGGTGCTGGGATGAATAAAGCAAATGATAAGGCAACAGGACAAGGACGACGAAGGAGCTCCAACCCATGATTGCCTTGGGACAAATTAGGCAGTTCAATCAGATGAACTAAGTGACAGTTGAAGGAACTGGTGTTTAGATTAAAGTCACCAAAAGAAGCATGATAGCCTTTTTTTCCTTCAAATATCTGGAATATGGAAGAGGAAACCACTTAGGAGAAATATGATTACTAGGGGCAAATACAGGAATTTCAAATCAATGATGATGAAGAATCTTCTTATAATCCTCAACTGACAACGAACAGAAGGAACTTTCATGAGAGAGTAAATTATCAACCATTGGAGACACTTAAGCAGAGACTGACTGGAGAATTACGTGGACAAAGAGAGAGAGAAGCAATATTGTAAACATCAGAAGGCAGATATGATGAGATTATATTTAATTTCTCCTTTAATCCTGAGGGTCTCCTATTTGTAATATTAAAGAAAGGGGGAAATAGGTAAGAATCAACTGCTTTAGCCCCAACAATTATAAAACAACCAGATGTCAACAGACAGTGTGTGTCACAGTGGAATGTTGCAAAGGTATCGTACAGGAAGCTCTCTGCTTGGGTCGCGTTGCTAAAACAAAATACTGATGCCTTAGAATGGTAAACCAAAATTGGCAACCTTCTTGCTGGCTCACTTTCTTTCTGAAGGTGAGTTGAGGTGGGGCAGAGGGAAAGGTTTGAGATTGCTACCACCCTGGAGAGGTAACCGATGGCCCATCCTAAGTGATGATGAGGGAACTGCTCTAGGCACCAATTAACACACTAGGTTGTGTGCAAGGAAACCAGGTTTGTACTCTTTTATTTGTTTTCCTCATGCTCTTTTCTCTCTCTTTTGAATCATCTTCAATGCTGTATGTGAACGTGAGTACGAGTGGGGGTGTGTTCCTCTAATGTCTTTTAGTGTATAATTCAATGGTTCATTCAACAAATCTGACGGCAGGTCCACTCTACAGCTACCACAGAGATACAAAAATGGACAAACTCCATCCTGAAGGTGCTGACTTTTTACTTTCATCATTGGTTATCAGAGGAAAGATTTCCTAAAGTACCCTGTTTGTGTTTGACTCTAGTCAAAGAGGGGTCAGAGAGACCTGCTTGGACTGATCATGGAAAATGGGCCTCTCCTTCCATAAATGAGACAACTTCTGGGTCATGAAGTGATTTTACAACACCTAATAGAGACCGTTCCCTGCGAGCTGTGCCCTGCCCTCGTCTCACGGAGACTATTGAGAAATCGCAATTGACCCAGACTGCAACGCTCTGTCCTATTATCAAGGGCACGTATGCCGACACCATCTTCTCAAGTGAGGCACTTTCCACATTCTTCCTTCTGCAACTGTCTCACTGCGTGAAGAAGAAAAGACGTTTGCCTCTGGGAAATATATTGAGAGCATATATTTGTGCCCCCTAACAGGAAAACTGATGGTAGAACAAATCCCTAGAATTGTTTGTGAAAGATAAATGCGATGGACTGGTCCAGTGCTATGGTTATTTTAACAAATAAACCAAGAACAGTGGCTGAATGCATTGGAAAATAGGGAGATTTGAAACAACCGATTTAACCTGAAAACAACAGAATCGATGCACCCAATAGAATTCCCCTAAAACAAACAAATGAGTATGTGTAGCTTGTTCCACAAACAAACACAGGCAAGAAGAGAATATCAAGCAGATGTAGAATCTCGTCTATTCCCTTGTCTTACAGACTGATTTCCAATATGTCTACCTAGTTTTCCTTCGTTCAGCAAATATTTTTGAATATCTCACACAGAGCCTAGGTGCTGAGCACCACAAGGTCCGATTTGGTAGGCTGGTGCTTATTTTCATGGCTTATTCAGGGAGTCCTTTAATAAGGCATTACAAATCACGACAATGCACTCTTGTCTCCACACCATGCAGCACTTTATTTTTTTAACAAAGCAGATTTTTATTTTCTAATTTGACAACATAATAAGAAAATCTTGTTCGTTGAAAAAGGAAACAAACAAATCCAAAAAATGACCCAGAAAAATGCAGAAGTAAAAAAAAAAAAAATCTAACCACTGAGGTCAAACTAATGGGGACTGAACAGTGTGTTTCTAATGCTTTTAAAAATAAAAAATGAGTTTCCCATCATAGTCAACTGTTTTGGCTTCCTGCTATTTTGCAGTGTTTCCCAGGCACTGAATCCCCTCGAGACCCACAGAAGGTCATACCAAGCACAATAATAAAACTCACTTTCCCCTCACAGGATAAATACGAGCAGCCCAAACGTGGCACTTTCCCTCTGTTAAAATGTGGATACCTAGCCACAGAAGCTTTCAGATTAACCTGACAAACACGAATGACTCTGCCCTGTGTCATGCACAAATGGAAAATATACCAGAGAGCACTTCCTTTGAAGGTTTCCGTGCGGGCCGGTGGGACCGACCAGAGGGTCAGTTATAGATCACTCTGCCCTTTCCATCACCTTTCACAAGTGAAGTGACACAGAGACACCAAAGCTGTCAGAGGCTCTTGACAGGCTCTAAGAAACATCTTTATGGCCCTGAAAGGAGCTGGGTAAGCATAATTATTAATGTTATTAGAGGAACGGGCGTTTGTGTTGTCACAAACAGGCCCTAGTCAACTATAGGAGAAGGGGTGGAGGAGAGGGGCAGCTGAGCAGGAGAGCTGGACTGCACTCAGGCCAAAGAGAGGTCCTGGGGGTGCAAAGGGCCACTGTCCCTGCATGCCTTGGCATGCCATCTCTTGGCGATGGCACTCTGTATGAGTCTCCTATGGCTGTGATAACAAATGCCAAATTTAATGGCTTAAAACAACTTAGATTTATTGTTTTATAGTTCTAAAGGTCTAACGTTTTAAATGGGCCTTATGGGAGCTAAAATCAAGGTGTCAGTGGGGCCGCTTCCTTCGGGAGGCTCTATTCCATTCCCAGCCTTTTCCAGCTTCCAGAGGATGCCCACGTTCCTTGGCTCCTGGTGGCATCGCTCTGACCTCTACATCCATGGCCACATCTCTTTCTCTTTTTGACCCTCATATGCCCGTCTTATGTCTCTTGTGACGACACTGGGCCACTTCGATAATCCAGGATTACTATCCCCACCTCAGGATCCTTAACCACACCTGCTGTCCCTTTAGCCGTATAAGGTAATATATTTACAGATTCTGGGGATGAGGACAAAAACAACTTTGAAGGGCTATTATTGTTCCTACCACACCTGGAGAACAAGAAGGGAAATAACAGATAGACTGTGTTAATAGGGAGTTTACATCTGAAAGAAAAAATGGAAAGGGCTCATAGTCACTGAGGACTTAGGGGAGATAAAGACCATCACTGACTCTAGAATGCAGGGAGCCCAAGAGGCTAGGAGATGAGCAAAAGGGGTGTGTGTGTGTGTGTGTGTGTGTGTGTGTGTGAGAGAGAGAGAGAGAGAGAGACAGAGAGAGAGAGAGAGAGAGAGAGAGAGAGAGAGAGAGAGAGAGAGAGATCTTGATAAAGAGTTCATTCAATGGGGGAGGAAAAGGGATAAACAGAAGGTCATGGTCCAGGAGAAGATTTAGGATGGGAGATAATGGAGCTGGGATATTAGCAAGGTCTAGAATACAAACTTATGAGTTATCTGCTCTAGTGAAAGGAAGATTAATATCACTGACACAATAGAAATCAAGAATCTTGGCCTTTACATCACAGGCTGAAATCACTCCAATGATGAATGGATAAAGGGCAGACAGGGAAACTGAGCCAGGACACAGAGTTGTAGAATTTCAATGAATGGAGGGGAAGAGAACAGGTGGCCAGGGGCCAGGGGGTACTGAGATAGTATAATCAGAGGGCATGAGCTTCAGAGAAGGAGCTGTTGGAAAAGGGTGATGGAAGAAAGGTTCTTCCAAGGGAACCCTGAGAATGTTGACCTTGCCTTTTAGTTTTCAAATTCTGGGACTGAGGGCATGGCAAAAGAACCAACTCCATTTAAAAAGAAAAATGAACAATTTTCTGTACTGTATGTATCTATATCTAATCTATATCTATATTAAGACCTTGCTTATTTTCAGTTACCCCAATACAATGTAAGCTTAATGAGGGCAGTTCAATGCTGCATCTGTAGTGTCAAGGACAGTGCAGGGCACATATTGGGTCCTATTGAATGAACGAATCAATTGTTGAATGAATAAATGAAGAAAATGGAAGGAAAGAAGAAAGAAAGAAATCAATAGGCAGATAAATACCTAACTAGCTAGAGGCGAAAAGAGAGGTAGATACAGTCACACCCTTCAGGTTAGTTGGGGAAGGGCGAAGTTTCTCTCAAGGTGAGAAGGAAGGATGTGTTCTAGGGGATAACTGAAGACATAAGGAAGTGGAGAATAAAAAGTTACAAAGGAAACAGTGGAAGGGAGGACAAAGGAGAGGAATTAACAGGAGGAAGATATTTTTTAGGGAGTTGATAAGATATGTGGGAATTATTTTGGGAGTGCAATCTGGATGAGGACACCGTAACCTGGACACCATTCTCTGTGAGCCCCTGAGTGCAGGGAGCTTGCTTTATTCAGAAACTGACCCCTGGCAGAGAAAGGACACCCAGGAGTATGTGGCTGGTTAGAGGGGAAGAATCCTGAACAGTTCCAGACAAGACTCTCATTCCCAGGTAGCTTCAAGAAATAACCAGATGACCTTCTTTTAGGGATGTCCTCAGACTACATAGAACACTGGCTGAAACCAGTCTTAGATGACATCTGGGGCTCCTTTCAATTCCTACATCTTCAAATGACTGAAGAGAAGTCTTGCCCCCTCCTCCCAATTTACACTCCAGCTGTTTCATTAATTTTAATTATTGGAGAGAAGAATGACCTTTTGCAAATATCACCCACAGCTTGGAACTTGATCAGCCAACACTGGAGGCATGGCTCTTACTTGACCTGGGTTGTAGGCATGCGATGCCTCGATAGCAGACCGGAGCCACTCAGAGAGAAGGGGCGGTTCCATGGATTTAGTCTCCTATTACTATGGCAACCTGGAGACTTTTGTTGCAGCCAAAGGTTAAATGAAACCAAGTGTTCATTAGGACATTCCACTAATGAATCAAGCCAAACCCTTATTTGCGTGTAAATCAATGGCTGTGTGGGGATAGGGGTATAGAGCAAAGAGACAGTGTACAAATCAGGGAGAGCTAACTGTCTAATCAACCTTGGGATTAAAATTGGTCTCCAACTGATACAATGGCTTCATCTGTAACATGCGTGAAATAACTATAATTGAGAGGGGAAAAAATCAGACGTTACATAATATTTCAAGAGCATTTGCCTACAGCTGAGGATTATTTCTTCATTCTTGCAAAACCACTCTTGAAAATGTTTAATTTCTTCCTTTTTATCTTTGATGGGCCTTAGTGATACTTTGAAAACTAAACAAATAGCCAAATGATATTTATATTTGTTTACCCGAGTTGAGGCAATATGGCATCCAGAATTACCTCTTGTCACAGCAGCTTCAAAAAGAAATAGTGAGTAGGGGCGCCTGGGTGGCTCAGTCGGTTAAGCATCTGGCTTCGGCTCAGGTCATGATGTCACGGTCTGTGAGTTCAAGCCCCTTGTCGGGCTCTGTGCTGACAGCTCAGAGCCTGGAGCCTGTTTCAGATTCTGTGTCTCCCTCTCTCTCTGACCCTCCCCCGCTCATGCTCTGTCTCTCTCTGTCTCAAAAATAAATAAACATTAAAAAAAAAAGAAATTTAAATAATACAGAATTGCACTGCAATAGGTTGTTTACGTGGGTATTTATACTGTTGTTCTTCAGAGAGCTATACAGGCAGGCCTATGCAATTATAGGGATTCTGAAAATCAGTTTTAAACTTTTATTTCAGACTTTTGAAAAGGTCTATTCAAGCCAGGTTTCTGCAACCCCCCTCCGCCCCCATCCTGCCCCAACAGGGGCACCTGTCTTTTCTGGTGAATTGCCCTCTGGGAAATCAGTTCTAAAAGATGAAGGGTCTAGGATCACTGGAATTTCCTCTTAGAGGCAGAAGACAGATCACTCAATCAGGGTGCTATTGAAAGAGTAAGGAGTGAGTTAGTTCCTGTAGGCTTTTTTTCCTCTTTGTGTTTTCATAAGAATTGAATAAAATGAGAACTTTCAATAGTGACACAGATAAAAGATGCTCTCACAGGCAAGCGTTTATATGTCATGTTGAAAATGCCTGCAATGCTTTAGAGGCTGCTGGGAACTTACATAATTCTTAAACTTTATCCATCAATAAAAAAAAAAGGAAACAAAAGAGATTCTTGGGGGACCCTTGTTATTTCTAGATGCAAGGTCAGTATAGCAGAAAATGAAGGAAAATAATATTTCCAAAGAATTTGCAGTTATATGTAAATCTACAATACATCGAAGGAGGACATATACCGAACTGAAGAAGGAAAAAAATGAAGCTTTGTAGAATGTGGCTTGTCCACGTTTAACTTCTTTTTGTAACCCTGGTCTCCAGCACAATGCCTGCCATGTAGTGGTCATTCAGGAAATAATTGCCAAATTCTCAGTCATCATCTTCATCCAACGCTGTTGTGTGATTACTCCATTCCAGGCACTATTCTAAGCATTTTTCTTGTATTATCACGTAAGTCCTCAAAACAGTCTTTTGAAAAAAAGTACCATGATTATCCTCTTTTGGAAGATGGGAAAACTGGGGCTTAGGTATATTCAAGAACTTTTCTCTCCTTCTTCCATTCCATCCTGCCTTCCTTCTTCCAACATTTATTGAGCACCTGTACTGTATTTCTAGGGACTGTTCTAGGCAAGAGGACACAGACATGAACGAGACAAACAAAAATGCCTGTTCTCATGGAGCTCACACTCTAGTGGCCAAGACCATTCAGCTAGCAAGTTGCTGACGGAGGACTTGTACCCGGAGAGTCTGAATAATGTGCAAACAACATGGAAAATTCTAGCCCACTGTGAGTCCTTAGCTATTTCAAGATGTGTTGTGAGAGGAGTAGAAACTTTCACTGGGAAGTTTAGGACATCTCGGCCTTCTTAAAAAAAATCTATTTTGTGGTTCGTGGGACCAAGTCCTGTATCTGGCTCCGTGCTCTCAGCAGAGAGCCTGCTTGGGATTCTGTCTCTCTCTCCTTCTCTCTCTGCCTTCCCCACCGACGCGAGCTCTCTATCTCTCAAAATAAATAAACTTTAAAAAAGGAGGCGGGAGGCGCCTGGGTGGCTTAGTGGGTTGAGCAGCTGACTTCAGCTCAGGTCATGATCTTGTGGTTCATGAGTTCGAGCCCCACATCAGGCTCTGTGCTGACGGCTTGGAGCCTGGAGCCTGCTTTGGATTCTGTGTCTCCCTCCCTCTCTGCCCCTCTCCTGCTCACACTCTGTCTCTCCCTATCTCAAAAATAAATAAGCATTAAAAATTAAAAAAAAAAAGAGAGAAAAACCTCTATTTTGTCTCAGTAGGAGATGGGAGACTGGAGGCCGATACTTTTAAAGCCCAAACACCTGAAATGTGCCTTTTGATGAGTGGAGACTCAGGTTGTGCATCACTTCCTAGCACATGTTCTGTATTTCTACTGGTGACTATTTCAAGATCCCATGAAACATGTGTCTTGAACAAATATTACAACTGTTCCTGGGACTGGAAGATCCGTGTCTGCTGTCATTCAGAAGCTGTCTGAGCTCTCTACAGCCTGCACTCCTCCACTGTAGAATGAGTGAGTTAAGCCCAATTTCACTGGAATTTTATATGGATTAACTGAGACAGCATCTGCCTCTGTACTATTACTGGACTCAGCTCTAGAAAAGTCTCTGCGTCTGTAATCCAGATGGATGGATGACTAAAGGAGAAGGTAGAAAGCTTATTTTGCTTCCCAATTCCTCCCCAGTGTCAATGCAACAATCTTGGAATCTTGTCCTCATAGTCTTTGCAAACGGTGGGAGAAGACATCCTAAATTCATTCCACCTTGAGAAGTCTAGGTTTCCAGAATAGTTCTATGTCCTGACACCTCCACTTGCTCTGTGATCTCATGAGAAGCAGCGAAACAAGCTGACATCCTTTTGCTTTCCTGTTTGCCTCCCCACAATATTAAGTCCTGATGCAATTACTGCCTGTGGTTGATTTGTAAGGAATTCTGGCAATGCTACCCTCACACAGGTGTTCAGGAGGTGAGTGCATTGACTGTTTTTGACCATGACTTCCAGTCCTGTTAATAACCAACTTCTCTAGGAGGAAGTTGGATGAGTGAGATTGAAAGTAGTCATTTTAAGATGCCCCAAGACATCAGTTAGTGAATCACCTGTTCCTCAGTGAAGAGTCTCAGATATATTTTCCCCTTTCAGACTCTGTTCCTGATTTTCTATTTGGAGTTGGAAACATCAGCAGTCCTGAGAAACATTAAATGACGAGGTCATACTGAATTTGTCTAGCACCCAATTATCTCTCCGGTTGTGAATGTACTGCACGAGGTCCCTTTTCTCTCTCTAATGAAATCCTACACACCATCCTTAATGTTTCTAACATTTATGAACATGCAATTTGGGTCAAATATTAACTTCTAGGCACTGGGGAGAAACACAGTGATGAACACGACAGGTAAGATATTTTCTCTCTTGGTAGCTGCATTCCCATGGGAGGAGATACTTAACAAACAAACAATCAGGAAAAAAACAGATACATATGTAAAGAGTTAAAATGGGATGACATGAAAGAGAGTAACAAAGACTTTCCTTTTTTTTTTTTACATGGCATATCAGTAAGAGTCCCCGAAAGAAATAATGTGGCACACTCAGAAAGGGACACTTTGAGAGGAGTACATAAGGGGACTATTTGTAAATATGTGGGGGAAAATATAGGGAAAACACAAGCATGGTTAACACTCACCATTCTAGAACCAGAAGGAATGGTTATCAGAAAAGAATGGGAGGAAGGGGGAAAGGAAGAGGGGAAAGGGAGAGAGGAAGGAGGAGGAAAGAAACAAATGGAAAGGAGGAGTGGGGGTGGGAATAAAGAGGGGGATGGGAGAAGGCTGCTGGGTAGCAGCCGTGACCTGTGGTTAAGGGACATAGCTGGGCAGCAATGGCCCCACAGGGATATAGATGGCCCCACAGGGATATAGGTAGGGCAAGGAAGCCCACTGATCCAACACACGCAGGACACTCACCTATAGCACCTAACAGGGTTACCAAGGGTGGAGGGTGCATCCAGAGGGAAAATTTCCAGCACAAGTAGTCAAGGTGGGCTGTCTGATGAGATATTTAAACCAAGGCCTCAAAGACAAGAAGGAGGCCAGCAGGTAAAGATGGGAAGGAGTAGAGGGAGGCTGAGGGGACAGCCAGGGCAAGGGTCCTGAACCAGGGTGCATTTTGTGAGTGCAACAGAGAACATGCACATGCAAGGAGCTTATAGTAGAGGGAAGAATGATGACTGGGAGGTTGGCTTTCTGAGCCCCAGAAAAGAACTAGGATTTTACTCTATGGGCAATGGGAAGCCATTCAAGGGTTTAAGCAGGGAGTGCCATCATCTGATTTATATTTTGAGGAGGAGATTTTTCAGTGTGGAGAAAGGACTGTTAACCATAATAATCCAGATGAGGGACGATGCCACTGGGATTAACACAACCATAGACGGGATAGGGAGAAGATTTAAGATATATTTTGGATGCATTGGATATAGAACATGAAGAAAAGAGAAGAAACAAGGACTCTTCCTAGGTTTTGTGGGGGCAGGGGTTTCCAATTATACTGAGGTATAATCCCATTAGACATGCAGGTGAGCTGTCGTGTCAGCAAATGGTCCCATGATTTTAGAGGTCCGGGCAGAAGTCAAACATTCTTTAACTCACAGATCACCTTAGCAGAGTGACTCAACTTTTTTTGGCTTTTCTGTTTTAAAAGAAATTAATAGATCTGAAGAATTGCCATTTTTGATCAGACACCAGAAAGAGTTTTAAAGGAATTTATCATAAGTATTAATTAATTCATGCAAGAAATTAAAATCTTTTCTGTTTGACAGAAGTGTTAATACTATTAAAAAAAAAACAAAACAAAACAGCCGATCCATCATCTTGAAGATTTTCCCAGCCCATCATTTTTTTCTGAAACCATTGGCTCAACTTAGAATCATGGATGCTCTAGTTCATCATGACCAAAACTCACTGAAGGTCTACTAAACATAGTATGAAATGGCACTGGTTTGTCAAAGAGCTTTTTAGCTCAACGATAGAACATCTTCAAAACAAATTAGGTTTACACAGTATAATATAACTCATGGAAAGCAGTATTGCGGAAAAATCCTGAGGTCCTAGAATATTCAACTGAAAGGGAAAACGACCTTCATACATACATAAATTCTCAGCTAAGTATTTCTACTATCAATTCACAAAATTTACTAACCTCTCTGAATGACTGATTCTTAAAAACTAAGACCCCTACTATCAATGAGTCACGACCTAATTTTTATGTCGGAAAAACAGGAGTGAAATGCATGTTCACATGGTGATAGTTTTTAATAACTAAGAAATGCCATCAATTCTAGGAGCCAAAACATCCTGGTTGAGAACTGCCAAAACCTTGTTTCCTGATTTTATGAGAAGGAGCTCTGGGTCATCTTGACTATTTAATCAGCTTATTTAAGAGTGAACCCCAGAAAAAGCATCACAATGCCAGGAATCACATTGATACAGTTAGTCTTGTTGGTTGTCACAAAGCCCTTTTCCAACAGTTTCCTTCCTACTGCACACTAATAATAGAGCCCAGAAAAGCCAGAGACATCTCTCTTCACTTCTGCACGGAGGGGTGGCCGTGTGATTGGTCCTGGATAATTAAAAGTCATGGAAAGTCTGAAGGAACTTCTGGAAAGAATTTTCTTCGCTGACAGAAGAAGAGAGGGCCTCGAACCTTTTCTCCACTTCCTACTCGCACATGACTCCCCTTCAATGAAATTTTGATGTGTCTGGAGCGGCAGCAGCTGCCGTGCAACCATTAGGCAACAACTACAAGGGCAAAAAGCCAAGATTCTGAGGACGATGAAGTAGAAGGGTACAGAGAGCTTATTTTTGCCATGACAGGATGAGAGCTGTTGACCTATCCTTAACTGCTTACCTGCAGCCACTTTATATGAATTCGCTCAATGTATTTATTGTATAATCTACTGTAAGTTGGATTCCTTTCCTTGCAGCTCAGTGTAGCCTAACCAATCAGCCCTCTTCTTGGTGTTTATTCTTCCCTTGGCTTCACTGATCCTGGACTGTCCTGAGCTTTCACTTCTCTGGAAGGGTTTTTAACCAGTTCCTCTCTTCCCCTCATCCCAAAATATGAGTGCCCCCCCTCTCCAGCTTCTGTGTGCGGCTTTTATTCTCACTTCCCTTCAAATTCTCCCTTATTAATTCTATCCTCCCCCACAGCTTTTACTATCACCTACATGTAAGGAACTTCCAAACCTTACTTCTTTCCTTAATCACTGTGAAGTAAACCATAAAGCTATAATGGGTTGATTGGGCTGGGGCCATCCACAGGAACCCCCACTCATGCAGTAACACTGGACTCTCCAGGGCAGGAGACAGCAGGGGACAGGCATCAGTGGGACCCATTTCCTATCGATCTCAATTTTCTTAACAAAGAATTTGCTTTCCCTCTGTTCCTTCGGAAGTGGACGGTGTGTAAAATGTTCAACTCCAATAAAAAATTCATATCTTTTCTTTTTGCCTTCCCACTTTCTACATTTTTCAATGGTTATAGTGCTTCCTGTTGTTATCTTCATTTGAGGAACTGACAGAGTGACATTACTTACTTTTCCTTTGACTATTTCATAACCCTTGTAGCATTCTACGAATTTTTGTTTTCTCCTATCCTTTATCCCTGTTTGCATCATGAAAGAAAGTGAACGTTATATGACAAATTTGCTGATGACAACAGAATGACGCTCTTGGTGGAGCCTCCGGCCAAGGCTGAAGGCACGGCAGTCCCTGAAACAGTGATGATAATGCTAACGTGTGCCATTCAATCTGCACCTAACATGTGCTGAGTCGTGTGCACACATTATCACGTAGGAACCCTTGAACGATGAACCTGGTGGAGAATAGAGTCTAGTGACAACATCCCTGGAGGCTGCATCCCCAGAGTTCTTGGAACAATAGCGTTGCAGGGAGCTATCCTTGGTGCTGAATTGTTTCTTAATTAACCAGCGTTAATCTCTGTGCCTAAAAGCTGCTTGAGACTCCAACTACTTCTGATTTTCCAAATCTGTGTCCAGCCAGGCATCCTGCTCCAAATTACACACTGACTTTAATTGATGCGCTCACCTGGTGGCTGTCCCAGTGGTGTTTCTAATCACCTGTACAATTCTTTGGTAGGGATGTGACAGCTCAATTTAGCTCCTTGAGGCTGGGGTCAAGCTTCATTTTAATTTGTAACATTTACAGCACCCAGCTCCATGCCCTGACCATAACAGTTTCTTTTCTAGTATATATTTTTTATTCTGTCCATCTGTAGTAGGAAATTCCCTGTCCTCTATTTAAATATAATTTTTTGAAATGGATGTCTAGTTAACCTACCTCCCAAGATGAAATCTGAGGCATCAATTCTCTCAAGCTGGAATGTAGGTATATAGCATTCAGAACTAAAAAGACCTTTTACAAAAGATTGGACTATTCAGAGAAAAGAAATTCCTGTTATTATGTAGAGCTGAGTGTGCAATACACTTTATTTGGATTGGTGGTAAAATGTCCAATAATTTTAGATGACTTCTCACCTGCTGGGAAGAAATAACCAGAGAAAAATGCCTTTTAAATATATATTTCTTAGTATGTAACCACCATATCAGGATACCTCTGGGAATGCCTTGGGGTAAGTTATCACTGAAATCACCTCATACAGTACTGCAGGTTTGGGACAGCTTATCAGGAGTGGGGTTGAGTAACTTCCACTCTGTATAGAAAAATGGTACAGCCATAATCCTGTGTGATGCATGGTCCAGTGCAAAAGTAATGGTGGGTGATGCCAGGAGATTATTATCAGTACCAACGCATGGCCCAAATATATCCTTAAACTATAGTGTATGGCTGCTCCAGGCGAGAAATGCATCCTGTCTCCACTGCTTCCTAACTGTATGACTTCAGACAAGACACTTAACCCTTTAAGGCCTCAGTATCTTCATTGGTATAATAGGAATCTAATAGCACTTTGGCCTAGTCAATGTGCAGTGATAAGCACAGTGGCTGACAGATGTTACCGGGTCAACAAATGTTAGGTATTATTATTGGTAGAGTATGTAATACCTGTAATTGGTAGAGTATGTTGTCTCTGTAAGACCTGGTTCAATTCCTGTCAGTATAGAATTTGGAGTCCTGCTCCTGATATCTCTTCTATCCAATCAGGGAGTGGTGCATAGTTGGTACTATATAAGCCACCAACATTACTGGGGATCATATATACAAGTAGTGGCAGAAATAACTGGTTTGCTCTACATATGTTCTCCTTCCCTTTCTTCCATAATAATACAATTTTCAGACTGATAGGTGGCTGTACATAAAATGAAAATATTTCATTTTCCAGATTCCCTTGCAGCTAGCTGTGTTCATATGATTAAACTTTGGCCAATAAAATGTAAATACAATTATGGTGTACAATGTCTGTGCTATTCCTTTAAAAGCCCTGCCCTTGACTCCCTCCTTCTCCTGATTTCTGGAATGTGAATGTGGTATTCAGCCATCATGGACCATACAGATGAGGGCAGTACCCAGCTTTAGCTGAGCAACAATACTGAAGCAAGGTAGGTTCCAACCCCATGGAGCTACCATATTTGACCTAAACTTCTCTGTCACTAGGCTGTTCCAGGAGAGAGGAGAGAGATACATTTCTCTCACTTTAAGTTACTATATACTGTAGGTCTCTAGCAGCACAATTGAACCCATAGGTAGCTAATTGCCAATATTTATATGCACTAAATGATTAATTGAATTAACTTTTATGTGTACCATATGCGGAAGGTCAGAATACTTCACCCAACCAACCATCCATTCATCCATCCATCCATTCACTCATCCATCTATTCATCCATTCATCCATCCATCTATTCATCCATCTATCCCTCCATCTATCCATCCATCCATCCACCCACCAATCCATCCATCCATCCACCCATCATTTATTCCCATCAGTATGGGTAGGCATTAGAGAACACAGTGATGAATGAACCCTCGGCATGCCACCAATTATGCATCATAATTTGACCCCAAGATTCCTTTCCAGTTGAAATCCTGCAGTGTGCTCTGCCATTTGAAATATACATTTGCAAGCAGATAGTTGTTCTCTAGCATGGAATACCTTTTCTCCCAAGAAACTCCTACTTCATCCTTTTGGACTCAACAAATACTACCTCTGTGAAAGCCTCCTCATCATGATCTTCTGTATCCTGCCTACAAGGTAGGATCGATTGCCTCTTGGTTTGTGCAACTACACCACTTAGCATATCTGGACTATGTAGGCATGTAGAGCAGAGGGAAGGCACAACTGGATTTGAATCCCAGCCCTTCCCCTATGAACAATGAGCTAAAGCACATTACTTAACTTTTTTCCTACTCATTTTCCTGATCTGAAAAGAGGTAAAAACAGAATTTACCTCAATGAGTTGTGGAGGAGGTTAAATGAGAATCCACATAAGACTGAGAGTTTAGAACATGGAATATGGTAAAGACATCTTCTTTGTTACCACAGGATATACCCTTTGAGCTGCCATTATCCATGTGCTTGGATTTCCCACTATCCTCAAAGTCCTTGGAAGTCAGGGACCGAATCTCAGACATCTAACTGGTATCCAATCCTTAGGACACTATCAGGCACATGGCAGACTCAATGGATGCTTATGCTATCTGCCTACAGGTGAATGAATGAATGAATGAAGGACACTTTTCTAGGTTTAAACGAATTAACATGAAACATATAATCTGGCATCTCCTAGATGTGTCTGAGCTAGGTAAGTAGAAGTCTTACACAGATGGCATCAATTAGGAACTGAGTGTTGTCTCAGTAAACCTCTGTGTGGAGGCAAAAGTCTGGCCACAGAAGGCGGAGTGGGATGGGTTGGAGCTGACCACAGGTTTTATGGAAGGGAAGGGCCAGCATTGCCAAAGGACAGCTTTTAGGGAAACTGGCAGTTACTTCCTTTGGCCCCCGTCCCACTCATTGCACCAGGGTGCAGCATGCTGCTTCACTGTTCCAGAAAACACTGAAGTGTCATAAAGGCAGTTAGGTGGCATCTGCAGGTGTCTCGTGAACTTAGGGAGCTTTTGCCATTCCCTATCAGAACAGAAGCATCTGTTGAAAATTCTCCATATGACACCTCATTTACCAAATGGGACTGCAGCTCCCCAAAGAAGGAAAATAACCTTTACAGAGAGGAAAGAAGGAAAAAGGAAGCACTCCATCACTCTAATTTGAACTGTAAAGTCTCTTCCTGTCATCCCTGTCTTTTCGACTGTCACCTGGTGAGTCACTTAAAAGAGCAATGACAATAGCCTAGCTGTTATCATCATGCTTCTTTCTTTCCCCTTTTAAAAAACTAATTCCCAGGAGGCAGAGATCATAGGCCAAGTTCTAACATTACTTCCTCTTCAAAGGAGTTCTTGGACCAAATCTTGGTTTGCAGAGATCCAGTCAAATGCCGGTGACATTGGATCAAGCCATACCTTGTAGCAGGAAGTCTGCCCCACACTCTCCTCATATTGTCCCCTTGGCCCCAAGCTGCAGGAACAATCTACTGACCCATAAGAGTGTACGAAAGTCTGACACTTGCTTTTTCCTTTCAAATAATGGAAACTACTCTTTTAGTTTGGAAAAAAAAATCCAATGCTTGTCATGGGCATTATAGTTTTCCAGGATGTCTATACTTATTTTAGGCTATAAATTTCAGCAGGTTAACACTTACTGGATACTTACCATGTGCCAGGCTGAATGCCTTTCATAATTAAAAAAAAATCTTCCTAACAGTCATATGAAGCGAGAGCTGGTACAACCTCCCATTTTCCAGATGTGGAAGGTACAGCCTAGAAATGTGTGCTAACTCATTGAAGGTCACACAACCCATAAATAGTAAAACCAGTAATAATAAAAATTTGAACCTTGGCTGTCACTGCAGAGCCATTTCCTAACCACTATGCTCTACTTCATGATTGAAAAGAAAGAAGTGTCTTCATAGAAAAGGTACATTATCCCGGGGCTTTGAAGGATATATAGGAGTTTTCAAAGTTGAGGGGTTAAGAGGAATGCTAGGGTGGGGGTGGGGGGAGAAGCAGTTATTATCTCTCTCTTTCTGGGTGACTGGAGTCATTTTGCTGTGAAACACATATTTTTTTTCAGTGACATCACAGGCCACCCATCAGAGCAGAGAAGCATTTATTTAAAGAGAACAGAGAATCCTGATTGCTTAAAGCCAGGAAAAATGGGATACATCTTCTGAGTCCAGTATTGGAGCTCTATAGCCCATCTGATTCATAAGAAAAAAGTCTCTGGTGATAGGTCTGAATCAGGGGCTGCTGCCTTGAAATTTCCCTAGGTGCTGCAAAATATTTAAATGTTTATTTTTGAGAGAGAGAGAGAGGGAGAGAGAGGGAGAGGGACTGAAAGTCAGGGAGGGGCAGAGAGAGAAGAAGACACAGAATCCAAAGCAGGCTCCAGGCTCTGAGCCGTCAGCACAGACCCCAATGTGGGACTCGAATCCACGAACTGTGAGATCATGACCTCAGCTGAAGTTAGACGTTTAACCGACTGAGCCACCCAGGCGCCCCTGAAAAAATATTTAAAACATACATATCCTTCTTCCTTGTTTGAGTGTTTCCTGTAACCCCTCTGCTTTAATGTTACAAAGCCAAAGGCTCTTTTTTTTTTTTCCCAAATAGTGACTGTGCTGTCGGGGAGAAAGAAGGGCCATTAAGTAGCGGCCCCGGGGGCGCCTGGGTGGCGCAGTCGGTTAAGCGTCCGACTTCAGCCAGGTCACGATCTCGCGGTCTGTGAGTTCCAGCCCCGCGTCGGGCTCTGGGCTGATGGCTCAGAGCCTGGAGCCTGTTTCCGACTCTGTGTCTCCCTCTCTCTCTGCCCCTCCCCCGTTCATGCTCTGTCTCTCTCTGTCCCAAAAATAAATAAACGTTGAAAAAAAAAATTAAAAAAAAAAAAAAAAAGTAGCGGCCCGGGCAGGGTAGCCAGCACGGGGGGGTTACAGCAGGTTAAGCTAGAGAAGAGGGTTCAACAGGTCAGGGGCAGTGAGAACAGAGTGGGAAAGATGAAACACAGGTCCTGGGTGCAGCATGTGCTGACTGAATGGTAGGTAAAGAGGGAGGGGACATAAGGGTGGTCTCTGGGAGGGGAGAGAAAACAGGAAAAGATGGCAGTTGAAAGAAGAAACCGTGTTGATTTCAACCTGGTCAATCGAGCAGGGCGGCGGCACAGGGAACAGCCAGAAGGGTGGGTCTGAAGACAGACTGTCCCGGTGCAACTCACGGCCCCACCACTTACTATGCGGCCTTGAGAAAGCTGTGTGTCCTTGGGCTGATTAATTAACCTCTCCAGGTTTGTTTCTCATCTGTAAAGTGAGAATAATAAAAGCAGGTGCTTCACAGGATGGTCTTAAGGATGAATGAAATAATCCACGTTCGGCACTTCGGTACCACTCAGGAAAGGTTAGCTGATAATATTATTGATTTAAGAAATTGCTAGATTTTATTACGACTAACACTTCAAGGGTATTTAATATGTGCCGCCGAGCACTGTTCGAAAGAGCTGCACACGCTATTTAGCATAACTAATTAGAAGAATCCTGTAAGAACCACCACAACCCTAGAAGGCAAGTATTATTTTCATGCTCGTTTTAGTGATCAGGAAACTGAGGCACAGAGAGGTTAATTAGGTGGCCCAAGGATACACCGCTAGTCAGTGGCAAAGCCAGGATTCAAACGCAGGCAGTCTGGCTTCAGCATCCGTGCGTTTATCCACCTCTCTTCTCCGCCTGTCTTTTCAAAGCTAGTAAGAGCGCCTCAAGGACATCTGTGTGGAGATGCTAATAGGAAGCTGGAAATTCAAGTCCAGAGAGGTCAGAGCTTGAAGCCATTCCTTTGAGAGGCATCAGTATGGATGGTATAGTTTAAGCCGCAGGCAGGGGATTGCCACCTAGGGAGAATTACTGAGTAATGGGGGATACTTACACAAAGATGGCGATTTGCGACCTAACGAGGTAAACTGAGGGGAAGCCACAGGTGAGCCAGGTGAGGGAGGCAAAATAAGAAAGATGTTCAGGAAGATACGACTGCTCTTCCGGAGAGGTCGGAACAAGTATGAGAAGCAGCTATTAGATTTAGTGATTAGGACATTTTTGGTAACTCTCTGGAAAGTACCTTCATAAAACCACAGCAGGTTAGCCAGTGGGTATTTGTTAGGGAAGCCAACTGCCAACTTCTAGGAAGTTTTCAAAGGACCGAAAGAGAGGGGAGCGGGATGAGGTGGGTGAGGCGAGGGCCAGCTGCTTTGAGGATGGGCAGGGAGGTGCCCCTGCTGAGGGACCGTGTGAAGAGGAGAGCACCTCCCTTTAAGCTTCAGGGGTTAATTCTCTTGCCATGACTCTCCCCAAGACGAGATCACCCCCACCTCTAGCTGGGGACCATTACCGTATTGCACGATGAAATGGATTCCATTCCGCTTACAAAGGGAGTTTGGCAAAGGGATGATTAGCTGCCTGGTGGGGAATGAAAGTTGCTCAGTCTTATCAGGATGTAGTGTGGAGAGAGTGATGATAATAATTGGGGGGAATTCCTGTTTTTATTACGGCCTGAGGCAGCGATCACATTAAAACTGAATACTCTTCTGTGCCATTTTATTTTTTTTTTTTAATTTTTTTCAACATTTTTTATTTATTTTTGGGACAGAGAGAGACAGAGCATGAACGGGGGAGGGGCAGAGAGAGAGGGAGACACAGAATCGGAAACAGGCTCCAGGCTCTGAGCCATCAGCCCAGAGCCTGACGCGGGGCTCGAACTCACGGACCGGGAGATCGTGACCTGGCTGAAGTCGGACGCTTAACCGACTGCGCCACCCAGGCGCCCCTCTTCTGTGCCATTTTAAAACATCTCTGATTGTGAGATCTGAAGCCATTTTACGGGGGACCAAGAGATGGAAGAGAATGCACATCACAAAATTGAGTAGATTCGAAAATAATTTTAGACAAAACAGAGACCAATGTTCCCCGCACTGCTGTGCTTCTGGGTTTGACTACTACAATAATGTCATCCTAAACCACTTGCAATGAAATACTGATTGTGAAAGGCCATTACAATTGCTTGATGTGACAAAAGCCAAATGTAGAATTGTATGTGCACGGTGAAATAAGATGTCAACATATCGGGCACAGAAAACCAGTAGCTATGTGTGAGGGCAGGCTTATAAGTGATTTTTTTTGGTTTCCTTTCCTTTTTCTTCCAAACATGTCTATTGGTTATATAACACAGTCAACATTTCTTTTAAAAAGAGGTAATATAAACTATAGCATTTTTTATTAAAAATTTCCACTGTTCATAGTTCTTGGAATTTTCTAAAGTTGCAGTTCTCTCCCTGAGAGAATCCCAGTTCACTAATGTCCTGAAGTGGTGGGTGGATGGCTTAAAGGGACCGAAAGGATTGTTCAGATTTTATCAGATCTCAAGGGGACGCATGCCTGCCAGTGGGTGACAACCATAGATGACAAACATTTTGAGCCATCTGTATATTCCAGTCATGATGAGCTGCCTGTGATGAGCTAATGTGACCCCCTGTCCTCACTCCCAGGGGGCTCCTCCCTTGTGGAACCACAAATACAAATGGGTGACCTGTATCTCCCATTCCAAAGTGGTTCTATGAATGTGACTGGGTGGTGATGTATATTTTACTTTCAAAAACCTTTATGGTTGCAAGCGCACTTACCATGGGAAAAGGAGACCCGGCATTCGGCATGCATGAGCTCATTTAGCTCTTTCTTAAGGGCTCGTTGTTGGGAGGACATTCCAGAGACATGGTCATGGACTTGTTGCTCTACTAGCCTTCCTCGGCCTCATTCAGAAACCCTCACAGAAACCCTGTTCTTACCCCACTATGAGCGACGTGAAGGAGCCCTACAGAGAATGTGGATTTGGACCCCCGGGGGGCTCCTTACTCGCAGTTCACAGGTTCAGGCTTCTCATCGACAATGTGGGGATGCCACTCCCTCATCTGTGGGCTGGTTGTGGGGATTAAGTGAGAAGGCAGATGCCAGCATGCACACGGATGCTCTATGCATCTTAGTTTCCTTCCCTCGTGCAGGATCCTCTAGCATTATCAAACTACCCATCAATTTGTATATTTGAGGACCTGCTATTGTATGAAACACTGTAGTAGGTATGAAGGATAGAAAGGGGTAAAAAAAAAAAATGTCTTTGCGGTATCATAGGCTATTTGAGACATCACATTTATTTAAAAATGTTTCATGTTTATTTATTTTTGAAAGCGATGGGGGGGGGGGTAAGAGAGAGAGACAAAGAGTGGGAGAGGGGCAGAGAGAGAGGGAGACACAGAATCCAAAGCAGACTCCAGGCTCTGAGCTGGCAGCTCACACCCACGAACCGTGAGATCGTGACCTGAGCCGACGTCGGATGCTCAGCGGACCGAGCCAACCAGGTGCCCCACGGGACATCACATTTAAAAGCAGACTGTGTTGAAGAGGTTGGAAGATGGTGGTGGGGTAGTAGGACCCTAGGCTCACCTCCTCCCATGAGATGTCCTTCCAAGCAGAGAACTATAAAGTCATCCTCAATACCCCAGAAATTGGCCTGAAGACTGGCCGAACAAAATGGACAACCAGAGAGAGAGAAGGGGCTACACTGAAGGAGATAGGAAGGGTAGAAACACAGTTTGGGAGAGAAAAGACTGTGGCTGCTGTGGTGGGCAGGGAGCCACGGTTGCAGAGAAGGGCAAGAGACAGACTAGCACAGAGGGAGAATGAATCCCCATAGAAATTGGCTTGGAAAGCAAGAGGGGCTCAATTCTGTGGCTTCTAGCACCCAGCAGGGCGTAAAACCTGGAATTTTGAAGGTCAGGCTACAATTGAGCCTGGAGGGCACTGGGGCTGCTGTAGAGAGGAGGCAGGCAAACAACCCGTGGGCATACAGTGGGGAAACACGCAATCTGAAGAGCACCTGGGGCACACAGTGGGGAGGCTGTTTGCTCCTCTTGGGAGTGTATCCCAGAGAGGTAGTATTCACTGAGAGACCCCTCTGGGAACAAAGAAACTAGTGCCATTTCCCTCTCTCACCCCTCAGCATAAATACAGCCACCAGTGGGAACCAGAGGAGCACAGACACTTTCTACCCAACGTACTTACACTCGGCCCCACCCCTCGGTTCTGCAGTGGGACTGCCCTTCCCAGTGCTTGCCTCAGTCCCGGTGCCGTGGGCCCCCTCCCCCAGAAGACTGGCCCAAACCCCTGCTCACACCACATCTCCCTATGTGGGAGCTTTGCAGAGCCTCAGCTCCCACGGTGGTGGCAACAGGTCTCATTTCACAAACAGGTCAGAGCACACCTCATTAAAACTCACCACATTCAGGCCAGGGAACAAACAATGCCCACAACAGGCAAAGACAGCCTCTGCAGATGACTGGCCTGAAGGACACAGTGGCCAGGACAAAACATCAGAGGATATGCAGCACACATTGCAGACCCTCCCAGCCGTGCCAGGCCCTATGGAATAAGGGGACACCACATGGCAGGGCACGAGAGGACCTCTTCTTCATAAGGTCATTTACCTCTAGAGCAGGAGACGTAGGTGACATTTCTTACATGCAGAAACAGGTACAGAGACTTAGATAAAATGAGAAGACAGAGGAATTTCTCCCACATGAAAGAAAAGGACAAAGCCACAGCCAGATCTAAGCAGAACAGATATAAGTAACATGCCTGAGAGAGAGTTTAAAGTAATGATCATAAGGATACTCACTGGACTTGACAAAAGAGTAAAAGGAATGAGTGATACCCTTAATACAAAGATAAGGAATAACATAGCAGAGATAAAAGGGTTCAAAAAACAAAATGAGAAACCCACTGGATGGAATGAACAGCAGGATGGGGGAAGCAGAGGAATGAATTAATGAACTAGAAAACAGAGTAATGGAAAATAATCAAGCTGAACAAAAGAGAGAAAAAATATATAAAATGAGAATAGACTTAGGGAATTCAGGGACCCCATCAATTGGCATTCATAGTATAGGAGTCCCAGAAGGAGAGACAGACAAGGGGGCAGAAAATTTATTTAAAGAAAGAATAGCTTCAAACTTCCCTAATCTGGGGAAAGAAACAGACATCGAGATCCAGGAGGCAGAGAGAACTCCCATCAAGTAGATTAACACCACGACATATTGTATTAAAGTGGCAACATATAGTTATAAAGAAAAATTAGTAAAAACAGCAAGATAAAGAAGACAGTAACTTATCAGTGAGAACCCATCAGTCTAGCAGGGTATTTTTCATCAGAAACTTTCCAAACCAGAAGGGAGTGGCATGATATATTTAAAGTGCTGAATGGGAAAAATCTGCAGCCAAGAATAGTCTATCCAGCAAGGCTACCATTCAGAATAGGAGGAGAGATGAAGTTTCTCAGACAAGCAAAAACTCAAGGATCTCATGACCAAAGAACCAGACTTGCAAGAAATATTAAAGGGGACTCTCTTTGAGGGGAAAGGAGAGAATAAAAGTGACTGTGTAAAGGTAGGAAACAAAATCAGCAACGATAAATATTTCTGTAAAAATCAGCCAAAGGACTCACAAAATACAGGGATATAAAATATAATAACATATACCGAAAACGTGGGGAGAAGGAAAGAATGGGTTCAAACTTAAATGACCATTAACTTAATATAGACTATTTGCAGAAGACATTATATGCAAAGCTAGTAGTAACCATATGCCAAAAACTACTAATAAACATGGAAAGAAGAGAAAGAAATCCAAATATATCACTAAAGATAAACAAAAACCATGAAAGACAAGAATCAGAGAAAATATTCAGAAACAACCACAAAATGACAATAAAAACATATTATCAATAATTACTTTGAATGGAAATGGACTAAACAGTCCAACAAAAAGACCCATCTATATGCTGCCTATAAGAGTCTCGTTTTAGACCTAAAAACACCTGCAAATTGAAAGTGAGGGGAAATAGAAACATCTATCATGCAAATGAATGTCAAAAGAAAGCTGCAGTAGCAATACTTATATCAGACAAAATATGCTTTAAAACAAAGACTGTAACAAGAGAAAAAGAAGGACACTATATAATAATAAAAAGGACAAGCCAACAAGAAGATAAAACAATTGTAAATATTGTTGCATCTGACATAGGGACACCCAGATACATGAAACAGTTAATAACAAACACAAAAGAACTAGTTGATAATAATACAATAATATTAGGGGACTTTAACACACCCACTTACATCAATGGACAGATCATCTAAACAAAAAATCAACAAGGAAACCATGGCTTTGAATGACACACTGGAACAGATGGATTTAACGGATATATTCAGAACCTTCCATCCTAAAACAGCAGAACACACGTTATTTTCAAGTGCTCATGGAACATTCTCCAGAATAGATCACAATTAGCCCACAAAACAAGCCCCCTGAACAAATTCAAGAATGAAGTCGTACCATGCATCTTTTCTGACCATAATGCTACAAAATTAGAAGTCAACCACAAGAAAAAATATGGAAAGACCACAAATACATGGGAGTTAACATGCTACTAAACAATGAATGGATCAACCAGGAAATAAAAGAAGAAATAAAAAAGTACATGGAAACAAATGAAAATGAAAATACAATGGTCTGAAATCTTTGGGATTCAGCAAAAGCACTCCTAAGAGGGAAGTTTATAGCAATACAGGTCTACCTCAAGAAGCAAGAAAAATCTGAAGCAAACAACCTAACCTTACACTTAAAGGAGCTAGAAAACAACAACAAAATCTAAAACCAGCAGAAGGAAGGAAATAATAAAGATTAAAGCATAAATAATTGATTCAGAAACAAACAAAAAGCAAAACACTCCACAATAGAAGAGATTAATAAAACTAGGAGCTGTTTCTTTGAAAAAGTCAACAAAATTGATAAGCCCCTAGCCAGACTTATCAAGAGAAAAAAAAAACTCAAATAAATAAAATCACAAATTAGAGAGGGAAATAACAACCAACACCCTAGAAATACAAACAACTATAAGAGAATATGAGAAACCATATACCAACAAACTGGACAACCTAGAAAAAAATAGATAAATTCCTAGAAACATATAAACTACCAAAACTGAAATAGAAATATAAAATTTGAATAGACCAATAACCAGCAAAGGAATTGAATCAGTAATAAAAAAAAAAATCTCCCCAACATACAAAAGTCCAGGGCCAGATGGCTTAACAGGTGAATTCTATCAAACATTTAATGACTTAATACCTACTTTTTCAAGCTATTCCAAAGAAGAAAAGGAAGGAAAACTTCCAAATTCATCCTGTGAGGCCAGCATTATCCTGATAAATATGCCAAAACCAGATAAATATACCACTAAACAAGAGAATTACAGGCCAATATCTCTGATGAACATAGATGCAAAAATCCTCAACAAACCACTAGCAAACTGAGTTCAACAATATCAATACCACCATCTCACCACCATCAAGTGAGATTTGTTCCTGGGTTGCAAGCGTGGTTCAGTATTTGCAAATCAATCAACTTCATACATCACATCAACAAGACAAAGGATAAGAATCATATGATCATTCAGCAGAGGCAGGAAAAGCATTTGACAAAGTACAACATTCATTCATGACAAAAACACTCAGCAAAGTAGGGATAGAGGGAACATATCTCAACATAATAAAGGCCAGATATGAAAAAAACATAGCAAACATCATACTCACTGGGGAAAAACTGAGAGCTTCCCCCTAAGGTCAGGGGCGCTTTTATTCAACATAGTCCTGGAAGTCGAAACCACAGATATCAGACAACAAAAAGAAATAAAAGGTATCCAAATCAGTAAGGAAGAAGTAAAACTTTCACCATTTGCAGATAATATGATACTATATATAGAAAACCCACAAGACTACCAAAAACCTGCTAGAACTGATAAACAAATCCAGTAAGGTTCCAGGATACAAAATCAATGTACAGGAATCTGTTGCATTTCTTTGCACTAATAATGAAGCATGAGAAAGAGAAATTAAGGAATCAGTCCCATTTACAATGGCACCAAAAATAATAAGATACCTAGGAATAAACTTAACCAAAGAGGTGAAAGACCAGTACTCTGAACTACAAAACACTGATGAAGGAAACTGAAGATGACACAAAAACATGGAAAGATATTCCACGCTCACAGATGGGCAGAACAGATATCGTTAAAATGTCTATACTACCCCAAGCAATCTATACATTTAATATAATCCCTATCAAAATGCCAACAGCGTTGTTCCACAACCAGAACAATGATTCTAAAATTTGTAAGGAACCATAAAAGACCCCAAATAGCTAAAGCAATCTTGAAAAAGAAAAGCAAAGCTAGAGGCATCACGATTCCAGAATTTAAGTTATATTACAAAGCTGTAGTTGTCAAAACACTACGGTACTGGCACAGAAAGAGACACATAGAATAGGATAGAAAACCCAGAAATGAACCCATAACTAAATGGTCAATTAATCTTTGACAAAGCAGGAAAGAATATCCAATGTGAAGAAGATAATCTCTTAAGAATTAGTGTTGGGAAAACTGTTCAGCAACATATAAAAGAAGGAAATGGGACCACTCTCTTATACCATACTCAAAAATGAATTCAAAAATGGATTACAGACATAAATTTGAGGCCTGAAGTCATAAAAATTCTAGAAGTAAACATAGGCAGTAGCCTTTTTGACATTGGCCACAGCAACATTTTCTACATATGTCTCTTAAGGCAAGGGAAGCAAAAATAAACTATTGGGACTTCATCAAAATAAAAAGCTTCTGAACAGCGAAGGAAACAATGAGCAAAACTAAAAGGCTGCCTATGGAATGGGAGAAGATATTTGCAAATGACATATCTGAGAAAGGATTAGTATCCAAAATACACAAAGACCTTATAAAATTCAACACCCAAAAACCAAATAATCCCATTAAAAATGGGCAAGAGACATGAACAGACATTTCACCAAAGAAGACATACAAATGGCCAACAGATACATGAAAAGATGGGCATCATCAATTACCATCAGACAAATGCAAATCAAAACCACACGCCTGTCAATTCTGACAGGTGCCTAAAATCAACAATACAAGCAGCAGCAGGTGTTGGTGAGGAAGTGGAGAAAGGGGAACTCTCTTACACTGTTGGTGGGAATGCAAACTGGGGCAGCCACCGTGGAAAACCGTACAGAACTTCCTTGAAAAGTTCAAAATAGATCTACTCTGTGATCTAGCAATTGCACTATTGGTATTTACCCAAGGAATACAAAACCATGAACTCAATGGGTTACATCCACCCCTATGTTTATACTAGCATTATTTACAATAGCCAAGATGTAGAAGCAGCCCAAGTGTCCATCTACTGATGAATGGATAAAGAAGATGTGGTGTATATATATATAATAGAATATTATTCACCCATAAGAATGAAATCTTGCCATCTGTAACGACACGGATGGATCTAGAGAGTATAATGCTGAAATAAGTCAGAGAAAGACAAATATTATATGATTTCACTCCTATGTGGAATTTAAGAAACAAAACACATGAGCAGAGGGTAAAGAGAGAGAAAAAGAGAGAAAAATCAAGAAATCGACCATTACCTACAGAGAACGAACTGATGGTTACCAGAAGGGAGACGGGTGCAGCGATGGAGGAAGTAGGTGATGGGGATTAAGAAGATTACTTGCCATGAGGAATAGCAGGTGATGTATGGAAGTGTTGAATCACTATATTGGGCACCTGAAACTAATATAACACTACATGTTCACTGGAATCAAAGCAAAAACTTAAAAAGCCAAGAAAAAGAATAAGGCAAGTGAAAGAAATAAAAGGCATAAAAATTGAAGAAGAAAAAAGTAGCATGTGTTAAGTGCCAAAGGGATTGCAAATGTCTCAGTATTTGACTGAAAAGTGTATTCATTCTTTCAAGTATTTTTTGAGCAATCACTGCGTGCTATGCCATGGGGTACTAACAATTGTGCCGAGAACAAGAGAGACAAGTCCTCTGCTGTCACAGGCTCTCGGTGCAGCAGTGTGGAAACCAGCAATAGACCAGGCAACAGTGATACAACCTAGATGTTGTCAGAGGGTGGTGAATGCTATGGAGAAAACACATGTGGGGGGTTTGACAGAGTGTCACCGAGTGAGATGCTAACCTAGGTGGGGTAACCAGAAGAGTCCTCTCCGAGGAAGTTACATTTGAGCTGAGACGTGAAAAAGGGCTCAGCTTTGCAGAGATCCGGGGGTTTCGATGTGCCTGCTTTAGGCTTAAAGGAACACCAGGAGAAGAGCCCCTGAAACAGGAGTGAGCTTGTCACCACTGAGCTGTAGAAAGATCCTGGTGTGTCCAGAGATGCTAAAGGAGAGCAAGAGAGCAAGCTGTCACTGTTACAGAGGGGATTAGCATGAACCAAGTGACCAGTTGTATGGGGAGACAAAAAGGATGCACAGGTGTAAGTTGACCTTTGAACGTCACTACTGTGTAGCTGGGCAAAGACCAGAAGCATCAAGAGCTAAAAAGACTGATTAGTTCCTAAAGTAGTTGCTCTAGTCCTGATGTTTCAATACCTGTAAGTTATCATCATCATGGATGTGCATGATGAATTGGGCAGCTCTTCGTGGGTACTCAATACTATGAGTGAATTCCACGGGAAAACAGTCAAAATGTTGGCACTGAATTGCCAATGACTCGGGAGCGTGAATGTGATTAAATCGAACATTCTTTGTAATGTTTCCAAAAAAAATTCAATGGAGAACAAAAAAGAATTTCTCAGAGTAATATATATGGATGGAGCATATTTCAAGCCACCCACAAAGACATAAAAGAAAAAAGAGAGAATATCCTAAGATTGCATTGGATAGCTAGAGCTTACAAAAGATCCTAATACAAAATATGGGGGTACTGCATTCAACATACTATTTTTTTCCTCCTTTTTCAAAGGCCATTAGCCAGTAACCTTTATCCTGCTAAACAGTGAAATTAGAGTCTAGCATTGTCTACGTCCACAGACTGTGGTCAAACACTCCAAAATGCACTACGGCTTTTCACGTGTGGTTCATTTTCTTACATTTTCAGAAAGTAGAGGGAAATTACAGAATAAAAAGGGAGAAGGGTTACAAAGCATGTTTTTTTCCCGAAGTAGAATAAATAAATACATATTCCACACATGGATGTAGCTTTGGTTCTGTTGGCAATTTGGGTAGCAGGGAACTTTGTCTACTTAGAAACCCATGAAAGACACAGATGCTGAATCCCATTAATGACTTAGCACCTCTGTGTTCCACTTCAGCTGATAAAACCACGTGCCCTACATGGGTTGTGTTCATAATCTTATTACCTGTTAACAGGATTTGTGCTTGGAACTCCCAGGGACCCCTTCATCAACTCACTTACATGCCCAATGTCAAATATATTTTGATAACAGTTGGTTCAGACAGAAAATAAGACCCACTAACCTGCTTAAGAAGGCTTTAAATATCTTCCAGAAACATTTCTCAGCTTGTAATTCTGAAATTCTGTGTTACCATGCATAAGCAACAAGGCCCAAGTCAGAATTTAGAAGAAGCCAGTTAAAGAACTTGGACTTAATGAAATTCTGGGAATCAAATCCCTTCTGTCTTGTAGAGAAAAAGCACGATACAGATTGCACCACTCAGGAACCTACTTCTGGGGAAAAGATGAATGACTCATTGGTCATGTTCTATATAATCAAGAAGGGAGCTTAGCCTCACTGTGCAAGAGACATCATTTTCACAAAGGAAATGGGCCAGGGAGAAGTATGTTGGTAATCGCGTCATTATGAAGCCCAAGCAGTTGGTAGATTAGTTGATGGATCGTGATCAATAGTGAAATTTCAAGTCAGGGTTTGTGGAGATCTGGGTCACATCACCCACGTGCCACATGTGGGCTGAATTCGGCAAGTCCCTTGAGCATGTTCTGCTGGTGGCCTATCCATAGTGCAGGTCTTATCATTTCCTGCCTGCACCCATATCCCATGTCTTTGAGGCCCTTTAATATATATTTGTAGTGTTTTTTAAGTGTTTCTTCCCAAGAAAGTAACTGGCTAATCACCCATTATTGGTTCCCTTCCTTCCCTGTCGTATTTCTTCCCTTTCCTACTGGAATTTTCTTCACCTCTCAAAGAAACCAAATTCCATTCAAATCCTTGCTTTCACATTGCCTGTTATCTCCTCTAGGATTCTGATGGTTTCCTGTCTTAGATTTTAGGTCTTGCTTCCATGTTGGCTTCTGGGGAAACAAATGACACCCCCTCCGTCCACTCCCCTGGCTTGATTCAACCATGCCACTGAGAAGTACCAATTGCCCATTTTCTCCAAGTAGAAGCACCTGGATTAAGCAAAGCGCCCCTCTGATGCTAACTTTGGCTTAGCATCTGGGTCCTTCCTCCTTAGCCCCTTTCCATGTTTCCCATTGCATGACACCTCTTTCTACTGGGTACAGATATGAACTTACATCCACCCAAGGCAGCATGAACAACCACTATCCACTGCTAGGCTTGCTTATTTTAACTAAGCACTGTCTTTAGAAAGTCCTTTTCCAAAGGACAACGGCTACATTCTTTGTCCTTCTTCTAAAGTCACTTGAGCACACGGGTGTGTGTGTGTGTGTGTGTGTGTGTGTGTGTGTGTGTGTGTGTGTGTGTGAATAGAATTCACAGCTCAGGTGATGGAAAATACAGAATTCTTTGTTGTTTAGATGGCTAGCTTTAACAATGATGGTGGTAATAAGTTATAGTCCAACCACTCATAAAAAAAAAAAATTATCCGTGTGTCAGAAGAATGAGGCCAGGTGCATATTTAGTTGCAAATAAGGAGTCTGAAAATTGTGCCCACCTCGGCCAAACCTTCTGGTGCTATTACTACAGGGAACTGGCCGCTCCATTAAGATACCAGCTAGATGGTGTCCCTAGGGGAGAAGACCCAAGGAATCACTTGGAATGTTGTAGGAAGAGGACTTCAGGAAAACGAAAGAACTTCAAAGAGATCAAGAAGCAAATGGAAACTTTGCCCTTTTAAAATGCCAGGCATAGTCAATTATGCATTTGTGAGTCAATTATGCATTTGTAAGTCAATTACAAAAAGGAAAACAGATGAGTTTTAAGACTTCTTATGCACAATGCTGGAAAGGGCTTCAATTTAAGAGAACAATAATTTTAAAAAATGGTTTTAGGTCAAATGAGAAGGGAAGGCTTCCAAAATGCCTCTTGGGAATTAAATTAAAAATGAGTAAACTAATTTTTTTTGCAGCTTAAATAAAACTCCCCTGAACTGCTTAATGGGCACCTACCTCCTTTAGGTACATTCTAGAGAAAACCCAATTTGCAATTATAGGCTAAGGAGATTAATGAATCACTACATTTTATTTGTATTAGAACCGGTGATTAGAAGAAATTTTTTTCTGAGTTACAGTTGCAGTAAGCTAGCTAGAAAAAGTGGGCAGAGTTTTTTCATTAACCTGGTTTCATTTCTTTATGCAGCCTGTATGTTTCCTTAAGTTCAGGGGTCAAAATTAGTCATTGTTATATAAGGAGGGTGCCTAGCACAGGGCCTAGCATATGATAGGAAACATATATAATGAACATATATAAAATATATATGTCTATATATATGTATATAAATATAATAAACCCATTTTTTAAATAAACAGAAAGAGGAAGCACAGAGGTGGAAGCAATGATGTTCTTTTTGCCTTGGTACCTCCAAGGGCACAAATACCACTTGCTGAACAAATCTACATGTGCCCGGGCTCCAGGAAGAGATGATTTTGGTCTATTTTGCTCGCTGTGATATTTCTGCTCCTAGAGGGCAGCCTGGCACATAGTAGGTGCTCACAACGATCTGTTGAAGAAAGCTGGTCGAAGGAATAAGAAATCTTCCAAAGGTCAAGGGCAGTTTGGGAAAATTCAGCTTCTATCAGGGGTTGGATGCCATGTGTTTTAATCACGTTGCTTGTTATACGGCGATCGCTGTTACCTAAGTGTCACCAAAAGGTTTATAACAGTAGGAGCTTATTAATCATGTACTTGGTACTTTCATACACATGATCTCTTTTCCAATTTACAACACTCTGTTGAGGCAGATTCTGCTATCTTCATTTTATAGATGAGAAAGTGAAGGTCTAGGAGAATGGTGTGGTCAAGCACCCTCAGCTAGAAAAGAGGCCAAGCTCGAGTTCTGAATTAACGGGGGCTCCTCCAGAGCTGAGTCTGAGACAAGAGCTTAGGAGCAGGTGGTTTCTGTGGGGGGTAGATTCAGGAAGTGTGAGTGAGGGAGCAGAAGAAGGAGAAAAGTCTCTTTCCTGTGCTCCTGATCCGGTTACCGCTGCGGGAAATGGGCCGACTCGTTGGACGGAGCAGGCAGAGTGCATCTCAGAACTGCCCTTCCATGCACAGGGAGCTGGACACTGACTCCTGTCCCCACAGGCTAGAGGCTACCTCTGGGGACATTAATTTCCCCAATTCCAGGCTGTCTGTGCTCGTACACAACTCCCTTGGCTTTGGAAAAGCACTTAAGTGGGAAGATGCTGGTGTGGAGGGAGGGGTGCCCACCATGGATGCAGCTGAGATCCAGGTGGGCTCAGGGCTCCTGGGACGGGGACACCAAAAGTATCGGCTGCCTGCTCTGACCTCATCTGCGTCCTTCTGTACTTTTAACTAAGCAACAGTGTCTACTCCTACTGAGGCGGGAGCCCAGAGGATGGGGCACCAAGCATAGCTTCTGCCTGTAAGGTGCGTGGAAGCCTAATCTGGGGAAAGGCGTGTGCCTGTGAAGAATTAAGTAACAAGGTACTATTAGTAAAGAACAATCGAGTTCGTATACAGAGTATGGTCCTTATGCAAATGAAAATGAGGATTTCCGGGAGCGTGAGTTTCCTGTGGCTGTTGTAACAAATGGCCACAAACTCAGTGGCTTAAAGCCACACACGTTTATTCCCTTGTAAAAGAGCTCGGGGAGGTTAGAAGTCTCAAGCCTGCATCCTCTTCTGGAGGCTCTTTGCCTTTCCCGGCTTCTGGAGGCCACCTGCTTTCCTTGGGCACTTGGCCCCTTCTCCATCTTGGAAGCCATCTGCGCAACACCGTCCCTCCTCTCAAACCGCCTGCATCCCTCTTGTAAGGAGGGACCCTTGTGATTACAGGGGAGCTATCAGGATAATCTCTCGAAATCAAAATCCTGAACTTAATCACTTCTCTAAAGTCCCTTCTGCCGTCGAAGATAACATAATCACAGGTGTCGGGTGGGGATGTGTACATCTGCGCAGAGTCAAGGAGGGGCATTATTCAGCCTGCACAGCTAGCATATCCATATCCTTTCTTTCTTCTGAATGAATACACACGGGTTGGTTGATACAGTTGCTTTAGGAGAGAGAGACGGGAACTTCAGAAAAGAGAGAGCTTAACTTTTCACACTCGGATGGCACTCTCTGCCCACCCCCCCCTTTTTAATTGTACCCTCCGCATCTATTCCCCTTCTGCTGAAAGAAAAATGTTAACTCGTTTTTCTGGATCCTGACGTTATGGGCTACTTTGTTCTCTGCTTTAGACGTTTTTGTATTATAAAAACAACGACCGAACCACCGTGTTAAAAAATGGCTCATCCATAAAATGAACGACCACATAGCCATTAAAAAGCATGAGGAAGACCCAGGAACAGCGCCCATGAGGAAATGTTGGTGAAAGAGAAGGCTCCCGTCACCGGAAAAACACTGCCAAAACGCTGCAGAAAGGATTTACGTGTTTGCTTCTAAACAGAGATTTCTCGGAAGACACACAATACGCCAAGCGGGGAGGGGTACTGGAGTATTTGGGCGCAGAAATGCTCACTACATCCTCCTATGAAATATTTGCAGTGTGTGTATTTACGATACCATATATAGATATGCATATATATGTATATGGTGACTCTCAGAAAACTGAGACAAGGCTACAATGGCATTGTTATAAGACCCACTGGTGAATAAATGAATGGATTAAGGTTTTGGGGAAAGTGAGAAATAAGGTTGCGCAGGTAGGACAGGCCAGTAGTGAAAGCCACAAGGGGAAGTTTGGAGGTCTGCAGGGGGGAAGAGAGGAAGCTTTCGAGGCTACCATCAGTGGACATCTGTGGGCTTTCAGGAGCAGAACCGAGGAGGCAGAAATTTTGGAAAGTTGAAAGACAGCCCTTCAACAAAGAAGCATCTCGTTTTGCACCTGACTCAGGGTCCCATCCAGCATTCACGTAAGTGGAAAACTTCTTTATGACTGCCCGAGCCCGAGTGAAGACCCTCCACTCTCTTTCTAAACAAGATACTTTGTGTGTGTGATTTTAATCACCTCTGAACTTATTTGTTCTGTTCTCATGTGTGTCTGAACCTCCGCATTTTCCTCCCCCAGAGGGTGTCAGGCAGAATGGTTTCTGAGCCACCTTACTCCCCCTAAATTCCAGCTGATTTGTTATAAACAGGTGCCAACATTTGACTACAAAATCTTTCCGGGTAGTCGCACCTGAACATTTACAGTTTAAAAAATATTTTACTGCAAACGACTTTCTTTTTATTTCTCCTTTTATATTAAAGCCAGGGCATAATGTTGAGAATTGTTTCCAAATTACGTGTGGAGACAGTAATTTTATCTATGGATTTCATTTTGAGAGAAGAAAGAGACATTGTGACACTCTTCGCCAAGGGATTCGATGTCAGATGCCTTTGGGGGCCAGGCAGATCAACATGTGGTGGGCCATAAACTATAATGCTGGCGGTGGATGGCGTCCCCATCCAAATAAATCCAAATTTACATCTGTTCAAAGACTGCTGGGCACACAAAACATGGCTACTGTCTTCTCCTAGCCCAAGGACTCACATGGTGGGATTTCTGTTCCGGAAAATGGTGAGTCACCGAGAACCAGGGGGTGACTGGCACAATTCCTCCTTTGTTAATCTGTCCTAAAGAAGCAGTTTTTCTCCAAAGCACCGACCTCATATAGCAAACCGTGGCTTTTCATTCTCGTAAGACACATTATTTCATTATAACAAAATGGGGCTAAACTGTACCGTTAGCAATTGCATTTATGTGGTTGCTAGGTAACCAATTTGCCCCTTGGGTTTTAGAAGAGCTGAGGGTGCTAAACATCACGTTATAAATCAGGGTGGCGGAGGGGCCTCAGACAGGCTTGAGGAAGCAGTGTCCTCCAGAAGGGCCGACTGCAACCGGTTACGGATGACATTAATAAATTAAGATCTAAATGAAATTTTAAAATTTGGATACATAAGAAGGGACTTATTATATCTAAGTTTAAAGGGAATGGGGTAGGGGCACCTGGGTGGCTCCGTCGGTTGAGCGTCCGACTTCGGCTCAGGTCATGATCTCACGGTTCGTGGGTTCGAGCCCCACGTCGGGCTCTGTGCTGACAGCTCGGAGTCTGGAGCCCGCTTTGGCTTCTGTGTCTCCCTCTCTCTCTCTGCCCATCCCCTGATAGCTTGCACTCTGTCAGTCTGTCCCTCTCTCTCTCAAAAAATAAACATTAAAAAAATATTAAAGGGAATGGGGTAGAGAACAGAACCGTGTCTCACTACTTAAAGGAGAAGAAGACCCAAAGTGCTTACTAATGATGATCTTGACAGATACAACTTTGACTTCTTGGTGGCTCCCTGTGTGTCAGGCACAGCGCTGGTGCTTCACCTACACCCTATCATACAAATGGCGCTGATCAGTAAGGTACACACATTATTGCTACTCTGTACATGAGCAAAAGACACAGGAGCCAACCTGAGTTCACTACACGCAAATCACACCCAACTGGCCATCCTTTCTGGAAAGAGTTACTGGCTTAAGTGTATTTTAATCTCAGCAAAAGGAATCGGTCTGCACGCTATTTCTGCATATTGATACAAGTGATTGGGCTAATAAGAGCGGGTGGCTTTGAGGCAGCCTGGATAATCACGTCCCCACGGTACAATGACACCACACCAGTGGAACATTCTTGAGGATGGATCACGGTTCTCTGCCCTGTTCTAGAACTCGAGTCTTAGTAACTGGCACAAAGTTGAGAGAGGAAGTAGAGCATATGGTCAACAGGGGGAGCTCTGGGATCCAGACCCTTCCATTAGGGGAATAATACTAAGGATAAGGGTAAGTTCCTTTATAACTGGAATCAAAGTTCACAGCAATCTTCTGGATGGCAGAAAACAAAAAAAAATTGATCTCTAACACCTGTGCGTACTGTGAGGGGAAAAAATACAATGAGAAGAGAAAATTGACAGCAACATTTGCTTTCAGAGGTCTCTTGCCTTTTTTCCTATCTCATTCCTTCAGTGGCCAGTGGAGTTCCACGTCTCCTCATCAAGACCTCAAGCACTGGAGTCAGGCTGGGTTCAATTTCTAGCTCTGCTACTTACTCGCCACGTAACTGGTAAAATTTCTGAGCCTTTGTGTGCTTCTCCTTTTGTTTTCTTTTTAATTCCTAAAATGAGAATGTTACCAGTATATACACTTCATGTTACCACATTGTGGTGAGGATTAAGCGGGGTCTTTTGTGTAAAGAATATGTGTAGCACACAGGCTAAAGGGTGCGCTCAGGAAACACTAGTGATTGCTCTCATTAGAGAACAAAAGAAAGGAAAGAAAACAAATGGTTAACCGAGAGAGACCACAGTCATACAGGACACGGGTCTCCATCAGTTTGCAAATATCTTGGTAAATTACAAGAGAAAGGTAGTCTTATCTGTAGCCTGATCTCCAGTAACCTGCGGAGTCAGTTTCTTGGAGCCCCAACATCACCCCTCCATAGTGATATGGGAAACAAGGCAAGAAAGACATGGCAGGTAAAATTGAATTTCCTTATAACCTGCAGCCCCATGACAAATACTTGAGGCAAATACAGAGCATAACATTTCCCCAGGAACCTTCTACTGTCTTAACGTTAATGCTTTGCCAGAGTGGAAAACCACCTTAGCTTGACAATAGCTAGGCCTCCAGTAATCCGTGATTCTTTAGCATACGGAAAATCCCTTTAAGAAACTTCCTCTTGATTCTACCTCGCTGAGCCTCATAGCATATAAGGAGCAACTCTTCACAACCCCAGTGCAGCTCTTTCTGCCCAGGGGTCTTGTCCCCGTGTTTTAATAAAATCACCTTTTGCACCAAAGACGTCTTCAAGAATTCCTTCTAGGCCGTCAGCTCCGAATCCCACCATCACCCCAAAACTTCATCAGTAGGAGCAACACTAGTAGACTGGTTTACGAGACCAAAGTTTAAAATAATCTCTGTAGGCGTGAGTGACTCTCAAGGGAAGGCGACAAGTTATTTAACCAACATGGGCAATTTGTGGCCAAACGGAAAGATGATAGATGTATAGGACTCAATCGGCACTGGGTTCAATTCTCCACCTTACGTTTTCCTGTATTTAAGCCTATGATTTCAGGGACCTATTAGAACAAACCTCCCTGTGGTCGCTGACCAAAGGAGGGATAACACTGAGGTAGGGGGTGGGTTGTGTATTTGCAAAGCAATGGGGAAGATCCAGGTTGCCAAGCAGCCTTGGTTTAAAAGGCTCCATTCTTATGTAAACTGTCCTCAGGGCACCATTCACATAATTTGCATCTTAACTGAGGCTCTGGAGGTGGGCCATCTGGTAACCCTCCCAGCCCACAGGCTACTGTTCAGGAGATGAGAAAGCAGTCAAACTTCCAGCCAGAAAACCAAACACTTGATGTCCAACATCTGTGTTCTTTGTGAGAAAATTTACAAGAGAAGAAAAAGGACAGCCAGGCAGCTGTTCCTGGATCAGTTTCTTGAAAAGTCATTCTACACCTGAAGCCAAGACTACGTTGTGTGTTAACTAACTTGAATCTAAAGAAAAAGAAAAAGAAAGGTCACTCCTTTCCTGGCCACCAGGAGTCCCAGGACACTCGCTGTGGTTTCTCAGAGAGCTATTAAATCCTTTCCAAAGAAACCCTTCTGAATTCTCCAGTCCTGAGGATGTTCCTTTCTGATTTCTTACAGGATCATGAGGCCGGCTTTGGCAAGGACCAACAGAAACAGATGCACCAATTAGGCACCATACGATTATAGGGAAATAATAAAGTACTGTGTCGTATCATACAATTTTTTTTTTTTTTTTGCATTTGTTCATATGATGTCCTGTTTCAGTCTGGTAGGTGCCAGGCACTGGGCTGGGCACAGGGGATGTAAAGATGAGGACAAACTGATAGAGTCACAGCCATCCTGGAGCCTAGAGTCTAATGGAAGAGACGTGGCATCAGTGAATCTCACCCGAATAAAGGCTTTAATACAAACTGGAACTGGGATTGGGAGGCAAAGGGTTGTTTGTGTTCATACGGATACATAACAAGAGAATTGTCTTGATGAGGGAACATAAGGCAAGCTGAGGGCAAAGGGCAGGCTAACAGCAGCCCCCTCCCCAGGTGGGACATGTACGATATTCCTTGGAGACTCCCGGCCATCCAAAAACAGGAAAGGAAAAAAAATTAAACAAATACGAGTCTCCACCAGCTTACAAGAAAAAGGCAATCTCATCAATGGCCTAAAGTCCAGGAATTCCTTACTGTCTTAAAATTAATGCTTTGCTAGAGGGAAAAACAACCTTAGACTTGACAGTAAGTCTTTAGCATGTTAAAGTCTCTTGGGAAACTCCCTCTTGACTTTATCTCCCCAGACTCCATACAACTGTCACCGCCCCCCTGCCCGCCCCCCCCACCCCCCCACTTGCAGAACAGCTCTTCCTTCCTACAGGTCCTGTCGCTGTGCTTTAATAAAATCACGTTTTGGCACCAAAGACATCTTCAAGAACTCGTTCTTGGCCATCCAGTCTGAACCCCACGAACCCCACCATCACCCCCAAACTTCATCAATCTCATCTGGACTGTTACTAGAAGGTACATCAGAAATGAAAAGGGTGAGCAAGGAGCAAACAGGCTGTGGCCGAGGGTGTGAGAGGCCAGAAGGGACAACATTTGATTAACTATGGTCTTTTCAACATATAATTGGTAATCAGACCCTTGGCTGCAATGGATTATATAGAATGTTCCAGTTGTTTATTGTTGCACAGCGAATCGCCCTACAGCTGAGAGGCTCAGAACAGTAACAATTACTCTAGTATCTGCTAGGGTTTCTGTGGTCAGGAATGCAGGAGGGACTCAGCTGGGTCGGGTGATTCTGGGGTTCTGGTTTGGGTCTCTCTTGGTTATGTCAGAGGATGGATAAAGCTGGGATGGTGAGGTGGGGTCAGGCTGGCCTGGCCTCGTTCTCTCTCTTTTCTTCTAGTCCCGGGGTCTTTCCATGAGGTCTCTGTGTGGGGGTTGGTTTGGGCTTCCTCATAGCACAGTGGCTTCAGGATGGTGGGACTCCAAGTAAGATTCCCAAGGGAACAAAGTGGAAATTCATGGGCATTTATGACCTCACCTGAGAAGTCACTTCCACGGCTTTCTACTGGTAACAAGTGAGTTCCTGGCCCAAGGGGATGGGACCAAGTCCCCATATCGCGATGAAGACCATCTTTGAAAAAGGCAAACTGATAATATGGGAGAAGCCAAATTAACATATACGATGGACTGGAATTTTTCTTAACAAACTACCTTGAGTACACAGACTTCCATGCACCCACTGCACTTTCTATTTACTCCCCCACCTCCCCACTACAAGATAACATATTTCAAAACGCGTGACAGTTTGCAAGGTGTTCTTAATTGATCATAATACGCCTGCTAATTATTAGGACAAAATACTATCACCCACACTGTTCAGACCAGAAAACTAAGAACCAGCTTCTCACAGACAAAAAGAGAGCACACTCAGGAATTGAATCCAGAATTAAGGGTTCTTTCTGCAGAAACACACCATTCTACTAAAACTCATCATGACGATGAAAAATCACAGTTTATACTCTGATGCTCTTTGTACCTTTTTTAGGACACAAAGCGTTTGAACAGTCTATGGCTTTGAATGTTCGCCGCATCATTTATATGAGGATATGAAAAGCCATTGTCTTAAATAACATCCATTATAGATTGAATATAAAGACTATTTCCATACTGTTTCCAACATTTTTTTGTCCCGTGTTCTACAAATAATTAAGGGTTAGCAACTTAAAAATTAATTTTAGTAGTAGAGCTCTGTATCGGGCTTAATGGATACCATAAATCAATCCCATGAGATAAAATCTATTTTAAGAACTCTCCATAAAAGGTGCTATTTCAAGGAGGCATTGTATTATTTCTCTCTCTTCAGAGCAGCAGCCCAGCCCTCAGAGCCCAACCTCCTGGCAACCTTCAGGATTAATTGTGAATGTGTTAGAAATGTAAAAATGCAAACCCTCAACACTCATTCATGTTGGAATGGGCTGAGTGGTGGCTCCCCGAAGGATACGTCCAGGTCCTAATCCCTGGAACCTGCAAACGTGGTCTTATTTGGAACAAGACTCTCCTCCGATGTAATCAAGTTAAGGATCTCAAGTGGATTTGGATATCATCCTGAATGATCTGGTAGGTCATCAATCCAATGGCAAATGTATTTACAACAGAAAAGCAAAGGGAGATTTGAGATGGAGAAATCCATGTGAAGGTGGGGGCAGAGAGAGAGACAATGGAGCCATAAGCCAAGGGATCGCTGGGGCCACTTGAGGCCGGAAGAGGCAGGGAATGTTCTCCCTTGTCTCTGGAGGGAACATGGCCCTTCAAACAGCTTCATTTTGGACTTATGGTCTTCAGAACGGTGAGAAAAGAAACTTCGATTGCTTGGGGAGCCTGGGTGGCTTAGTCAGTTCAGCATCCGACTTTGGCCAAGGTCATGATCTCATGGTTTGTGGGTTTGAGCCCCGTGTGGGGCTCTGTGCTGACAGCTTGGATCCTGGAGCCTGCTTCGGATTCTGTGTCACCCTCTCTCTCTCTGCCTCTACCCTGCTCATGCTCTGTCTCTTTCTCAAAAAATAAACATTAAAAAAAAAGAGAGAAACTTCTACTGCTTTAAGCCACTGGCTTTGTGGTATTTGTTATGGCCGCCCTGAGAAATCATTATCCACTGAGTAAAAAAACTGGGTAGCAGTCCCAGCACTTGGTATTTTAACAAACCCTCCTGGTTCTTCTGATACGTGCTCAAGATTGAGAACCTCTGAGTGACTGAATGACAGCTCAATTTAGGTCTGGTGGAAGACATGGACATTTTCCCTACAGGACAGCAGAGGCCTTCCTTGGACCTACAGAGAGATCAGGTGCCGGACCTTGAACACGGGAGCATAGCCTGAGTCTCAGCAGGGGAGTGAATCCCGGGTCTGTTGTCTAGCACGTTTTCTCTGGAGCATTTCCCTCATTTACAACAAATGTTTCTTGTGCTCCGAACGGGGACAGGGCAACATGTCAGACGCTGCAGTTATAAGTGGGTAGAAGACTTGAGTCTTACCCTCCAGAGTTCTGCCAACTCACTGGAGAACAGGACAAGCAGATACAAAGATAAACAATTTCATCTCCGGCTTCACGTGGGCATAATGTCTTGGAAACGTCTCTCAAAACTTATCAAGTAAGCAACTCTTCGAGCTACAAGTGTATCTCTCACTGAATTCCTCCTAAGCACTGGGGTGGTATTAAATCAACATGGCAAGCTCTCATTTCTAAAATACAAGATGCTGTTTCCCAATGAATAATGCATCTTGCTCTTCTCCCAAGCTTGTGCTCTTTACAGATTAGTTTGCATATCAAGAACAACTAGACTTTCTAAAAGTCACATCAGAGCAAGAGAATGTTCACTTGTGGATACACTTTCCCAGTGTTTTGGTTTTTTTTTTTTCAAATTAGAACACTGGAGGGTACCTTGAGATAGAATGAAATCTATCACAGGCAAAGCAAGAACATACATCGGCTGATTAGAAATGCCCCCTGCTTTGGACCAGGTTGTTGTTTCTAGACTGGTTTGAATTCAGCGTAAAGAAGGTGGGGCTGTCTCTCACCAGCTGTACCTCTTTTTAATCAACGTGGCAAACGTACCACTGTGACCTTCCAAGTCCTTTGGGGACACGCCGCCTCCTGAGAGTGGTATGCGGCCCGGGAAGAAGGAGGGTTTGGCCATGGCCGTGGAGGGATGTGCCCAGGAATGACGTCTGGAGACCGAGGGAGAAGGTGTGGGCATGAGGCTATACAGGCTTCGGGGTCCAGCCTGCTTGGCTCCAATCCCTGCCACGCCACTCAGGAGCTGTGTGACCCTGGGCAAGTGACTAATCTCACAGAGCTTCGGTTTTCTCCCCTGTAAAGTGGGTCAATAACAGCACCTGCCTTTAAAAGGTCATTATGAGGATTAAAAAGCTGAAACATAGAAAGCGCTAATAGCCCAGCCTGGCGACATACATTTGTTGTTTCTTCTCTCTTTTCCTTTCCTCCCCCTCCCCCTCCTTAACATCATCATGCCCATCATTCCTGATGTCATCTCGTGCCCTTGCAGTCCCAGGGTTTAAATCTGATTCTCCCTCTTTAATCGCTGGGTGACCTACAGCAGCCAGTAGCCTCAGGAAGCACCTGCACATGGTTAGGATGCCTCTTCCCCTGCTGGGAGGTGATGATTAGAGAGGATTCACGTAAAGCTCCCAAGACAAGGTCAACCTTCATAGACATTAAATAGAAGTCGCTGCTATGATTAAAAATAAGGGGCACCCGGGCGGCTCTGTCGGTTGAGCGTCCAACTTTGGCTCAGGGCATGATCTCACAGTTCATGAGTTGGAGCCCCACGTCGGGCTCTGTGCTGACAGCTCGGAGCCTAGAGCCTGCTTCGGATCCTGTGTCTCCCTCTCTCTGTGCCCCTAACCCATTCGCGTTCTGTCTCTGTCTCTCGCTCAAAAATAAATACACATTAAAAAAATAAAATCAAATCATTACCACGCAAAACAGGGGTGAAGAGTTTTAATGGTGGGGGGGGGTCAGCAAAACCATATCCTTTCATGTCTCTTAGAAACGACAGGAGGGCATTAGCTGATATCTGGCAAATGAAGACATGACTTCCCTTATTTACTGGATCACTGATCACTGAACTCAGCACTGCGGGCACTGGGCTAAGCGTTTTATCCTTCTTTTGGTAATCCTATGAGGTAGGGAATGATTTACCCTCATTTTACAGATCAGAAAACATATTGAAAAGGGTGAAAAAATCCACCGTTATAAATGATCAGGGTATTAACAATTAACGCTTTATTAATTATTAGTTTCCCATGTGGAGACTACTTAGAATTCAGGCTCCGGCTGAAGTCAGCTTTTAATAACTATGCGATACCTACCCTCCAGCCACGGACACCTGCACTCAGCTATCATGACTGACCTACGGCTCGTCTCCACCATCTCTGAATTATCGGGCTGGAGGAAAACTCTAAGGACCTCGGCCCCACCCTTCAGCATGGGACGGCTGGGCAGAGAGTCTTCTAGAAGGACAGTCACGCCTCACACCCAAGTGTGATCCACTCCCGTGGATCGAGCCTCGAATAGTCTTTGCTGCCAAGGGAGAAGCCACTTTGGAAGGAGGTAACGTCCAGACATCTAACCTTCCGGGTATCTCTGAAGGAGGGGAGGGCAGCCCCTGGGGACTGCACCCCTTTGGAGAATTCAGGCCTCTAGCTGATTGCCGGGAGTCACAGACTCTCGATCTCCCCTGACTTCTCTCTTTCTCTCACATGCCACATGCCCTTCGTCAGCAAATCTGTCACCTCTCCCTTCTGAATACATGCAGAATCTGACCACCACTCATTGACCCCACGTCCCCAGCTCATGTCAGCTGCAGAGCAAGACAACTCTCAACTTGTTATGTTCTCCTGGACTTTGGTATCTCTTCCAGATACCAGCCAGGAAAGTCCTGTAAAGTGAGAGTCTGATTGAGTCACTCGTCTGCTCAAGAGCCTCGATGGCTCACCTTCCCATGTGAGTAAAAGTTGGGCTGCGCACTATACCTGCCTGGATGCAGGTGATCTGCTCCCTTCGCTTCTTCCCGACTCACCTCCTGATTCTCTCCCCTCTCGCTTCACCCCAGACACATTGCCTTACAGACCCTGCAACAGGCCAGATATGCCCCTGCCCCAGGACCTGCGCCTATGCTGTTTCCTGGCTGGAAGGCTCTTCCTCCAGTTAATTCCTCACACAAGCCTTCCTCGCCCACTCTGTTGAAAACGGCACCGTTTCCATCCTGACCCCGGTACTGCCCACCCCTCTTCACGGTCCAAAATATTCTCCGCCATTTTTATGCACTCTGTTTATCGTTCGTGTCCCTCCACCAGAGGAGACTTAGGTCCCATGAGGTCGGAAGCCTGGCCTCCAGTGTTTGCTGGATGAAGGAGTGTGCGAGCCGGGGCTGGTTCCCCGATATCACGTACATGCTTGCGCCCCCACCGCACAAAACCCTGGGCTACGGAAAAGCGGCTCTGCGTCACCTTGGTTCCTAGCAGATCCGATGCTCCAGTAAACGAGAACTTTCTTTCCGAGTCACTGGGCTCTGGCCGAGGATTGCAACAGAAATTCAGGGCTGGTTTCTCACGCCTTCGCCAGAAATGGAATCGCTCCGGCTCAACTCCTGACCCGGTCATCCATCATCGTAAACAAGCTTGTGTGTGCTCGCAGAAGTTCCCACAGCCCCTCCCAAAGGCAAGAATAATTTTCCCCGGGGAACACTTCCTTTCTCAGATCACCACAGCCGGGGCAGAGCCAAATGCTGCCACTCACCCCCAAGCGAGTGGTGGTCCCATGGGCACCCGTTAGCATCAGGGCCAGTTCCCCAGCTTGCGACATGGCCTCAGGAAATGTCACTGGGTGGATCCCTGGGGATAGGCTCTTGGGACGTCTGTGACACTTTGATTTTGCTTGAAATGGTGTAGTTTGTTCCAGCAGGGAACGTTCTCTGACTCTCGAGAGGCAAGTCCGGGTTCCCAGGTTCCGGGCACCAACCCCCGCGGCCCTCCATCCTGGCCGCCCAGGCCCCTTCAACCTGTGTACGTTCCCTCCTCCATCATCTCCTGCCCCAGATTCCCTCCATCCTTGCGGGCCGGCTCAGGCCTCCCTCCTTCTCACCTTTCTCCTGCCTACACCGAGCTCTTCCTTTCTCCATTTCCTACATAATTTAAGGACGGCACCGAATAATGCAGCGTGTGATTGCAGAGGCTCTTACGCTCTCGTTCTTCTGCGTGCGACGCCTCTGTCGTCTTTGAGACAGACGTTAGTCTTGGTGTCTTTTTTTGGTTTGGTATCTTCATGCAGGGACTAGTCTGGGGACACTGTGGCCCGAAGCCGCTGGCCGTAAACTGTGAAGCAACTCCAGAACGCTCCTCCTGTAAGGAAGGGGGACGATGCCTGTGTTCTTGCTGTGAGTGCTCAGTGAGGAACAGTTTCTGAGCTCCATCAGGGGAACCATTACCATGGTAATGGAGGCTCTAGAATCTAGCACAGCGCTCTAAAATCTGTGAAATAGCATTGTGATTCTCAGCTCATTCATTGCTTTTAAGGTCTTATTTACTCCTGGTAACGTTATGGACAATCGTAAATAATATACAATGTAAATTATAAGGAGTAACTACCATTCATTTCAAGCGTGTCACTAAGCACCGCGCTAAATATCCTCTGAGATCAGAGCTACTGTTTCATTCCCCACATGCACCCATCTCGTAGATGGGGCAACTGAGGCGTGCACCGGGCCAAGCAGCTAGCGGGCAGCGGAGTCTGGGTGCGAACTCAGGCCACTGAATTTCACTCGAGGAAGACAAAAGGAGCAGTAAGCTTGGGACCCTGTTCTGGAAGTGCATGGGGGGTATTTTTTTTGGTTCTTAACAGTAGTTAGAAGTGTCACTGGCATTTAGGCAGCAACGGATGCCACGCATCTCGCGGGGCCTGGGGCTCTTGCCTCATATGGTTGTTCCACCTACATTTTTCATGCCCAGATGGACATTCGTTTGGTCAGAAGAAAACAGCTCTCATTTATTTGTAAGTATCTGAGTCTAGAACTTAATTTTACATTTAAACCCCAGTACTTCCTGACAACTGAATGCATTTTGCATTTTGTCAGGATGCGGCCACTGGGGGGCGTCTGGGGGCTCAGATGGTTAAGCGTTTCACTTCGGCTCAGGGCATGATCTCGCAGTTTGTGAGTTCGAGCCCCGCGTCGAGCTCTCCGCTCTCGGTGCAGAGCCCGCTTCAGATCCTCTCTCCCCCTCTCTCTCTGCCCCTCCCTTGCTTGCACTCTCTCTCTCTCTAAAAAAAAAAAAAAATTTTTAAAAATTACTAAAAAAAAAAAAAAAAGAATGCCTCCACTGCATCAACAGAGGGTAGCTTGTTGTTTGTTTGGTCCTGAACCTGCCAGTTCTGGAAAGATCACTTAGCTGGTGTTATCGCTGAGTGTCGTTTGCGTGACCACTGTGAAAGAGACCTGTGCTGATGTGCATTTGTAGCTGATATATTTCTGTGGCAATCCCGTGTAAGGATCCTCACCTCGAACCATTTCAATATGTCATCCAAGGCAGTGGCGCCTGAGAATTTACGGATTAATAGACCTTCTAGACCTCCTATTGTAAATTATTTTTTCCTTTATATTATACTTGGGGCTTATTATTTTTTCTTACATGTGTGTAGGTAGGTTAAAATTTTATGAACATCACAGGTGGGTGCTAAAGAGGGTCTCACAGGTGTTTTTAGCTTCTCAGGGTCCCCAGGCAGCAGGTGGGGAGGTGTGCTCGTGAACCAGCCTGTCACCACAGGCGTCCCGAGGGCATGCTTGTTCTCTGGCTTTGTTGCCTTAAGGAGACTGGATATTGGGCCAGCTTGGCCAGCACGCTCCCTGGAAATAGTAGACTAGCTGGAAAGGGGGCCTCCGGGGCTAAGCTCGCTGAAGGCCTGCACCGAAGAGAACAAGGGCCATGCCCTCACTCCTGACTCTGTAATCTTTGTTAAGCCCACAAGGGCTGTGAGACTGGCCCTCCCAGAGCTGGGCCCCTCCATTGCTTTGCTCGATTTTGGTGCTGTTATGGACTGAATGTTTGTGTCCTCCTCAAAATTTATAGGTTGAAGCCCAGTGGGGATGATGATATCCTTTGGAGGCGGGGCCTTCGGGAGGTGAGTCGGTTTAGATGAAGACGGCCCCTGTGTGGGGGCCCCACAACAGGATTAGCGTCCTTTTGAGTATAGACCCTAGAGCTCTCTCCCTTTCCCCCCCCTGACCACACGAGGACACGGGGAGAAAGCACCCTTCCACAAGCCAGGAAGAGGGCTCTCACCAGACCCGGAACATGCCAGCACCTTAATCTGGGACTCCGAGCCTCCAGAACTGTGGGAAAGAACTCCATTGTTGGAGCCCCCCAGCCTATGGTGGATCGTTACCGCAGCCTGGGGGAGACTACGACAGGTGCCGGGCAGTTTTGAGACAGAGAAGAAGCTTGCTGACAGCACACGGAGAGGAAAGGTTTACGCAGAGCGAAGGTGCGCTCAGACCGTGGGCCTTGGAAGGAACCACACAGCGGGCGGCCATCAAGTGCCCTTTGGGTACAGCCCCAATGAACCAAGTGCGAAGTCGGCCTCTCAGACAATTCATCCGGACCCTGGAAGGGTGAACCCGTGATGTGAGCTACTGGAGAAGGAAACCACACTGAGGTGGATTCAACCCTCCATGAAGGAGTGGCTGCAAAGAGGCTGATCTCAATACGGGCAATACATCACCTAGAGACGGTCTATGAGGACATGCACTAAGGGGCTGATGGCAGTAATCGCTGGGCCACATGACCACGGCGATTTTCTGTTCTTAGGTTTGTGGATCTGACTCTCCTAAATTTCTACCCTGCACATGTAATATTTTTATAATAATATTTTCCTTTAATTAAAAAAATAGAGACACCTGGGTGGCTCAGTTGGTTAAGCGTCCGACTTCGGCTCAGGTCGTGATCTAGCAGATCATGAGTTCAAGTCCCGTGTCAGGCTCTGTGCTGACAGCTCGGAGCCTGGCACCTGCTTGGGATGCTGTGTCTCCCTCTCTCTGCCCCTACCCCGCTCATGCTTTCTCTCTCTCTCTCTCTCTCTCTCAAAAATAAACATTAAAAAAAATAAAAAGCAATCCGGATGATTCCGATGTGTGTTCAAGTCCCCAAGTATGGTTTCCTTAACGTTCTGGGGCATGAGAATCAATGGGGACAATGTGACTGCTTTAATGACAGCTGAAAATCACACTTTAACTTTGGGTAAATGAAGTATCTCTGCGGATGTTCTCGTGGAAAAACACAACATATTTATCATGGAAATAGGACACGAGATGGGCAGCATCTTGGCCTGACCACACACGGTACCACCCCTCTGGGAGGTGTGCCAATCTTGGGCCTGTGCGTCTCGGGACACCCGACTCTGCACTTGATAGTGTGGTCACTGGCCCCGTGAGAGAGGAGGAGGCCGCCCTGAGCAGCGTCTCTGAGCCCAAAGACATCATCAGGTGTGTGTTCCGAGCCCCGTGGAGGGACTTAGGCAGTCGTGAGTGGTTTTTTGAGTTTCTCAGCTTCAAACCCAACATCTGAAGATTTTCTGGAGGGTCCCAGGTTTCTCGTATCCCTACCCATCACACATGGCCTGTTATCGGGAGCTGGAACTCAGAGAGAGTGAATTTTGCTGGGAAAATTACAAGCAGAGCTAAGGCCTTAAAATGTGTCCCAGCTGCAAGCCTCAGATAGAGTCTCCTTCCAGCAAAGTTGACTTTCTTATCACAGAATAAGGATAAACAAACAGCCATGCTTGGACCCTCTCGGTCAAACATCAGAGAGACTCCAGACTTCAATGCCATCGTACCCCTAGTGATGTTTGAAACCGATTTCGACATGAGGTGGGGGGCACGGTTCCCCACAACACCAAAAATACCTTGTTACAGTGCAGATAACACGCAAACACCTTGCTGGTGTCTGAGAATTCACCTCCATCCTGACACTATTTACCCAGAGAGAGCATCAGACTTCACAGGGGGAGGGCTGAGTCCTACAGGGCTGCCCCCCCACTCCTCCCCTGACTTCAGATGACACCTTCAAGTCCAGCTTGTCACCAGTGTGTCCCATAGACTGGCTATAAACCAGAGGTTCCCCTGACCCCCTCCTTGAGTTTGAATAATTTGGAAGTGCCGCTCACAGAACTCCGGGAAACATTTACTTACTAGATCACTGGTTTATTGTAAAAGGCTAGAGCTCAGGAAATGCCAGATGGAAGAGATACACGGAGCAAGGGCTGGGGAGCTCTCGCCCTCCATGTCCCGAGGGCACCATTCTGTCCAAATCTCCATGTGTTCACCAACCCAGAAGCTCCCTGAACCCCGCCCTTTCGGTTGTTTATGGAGGCTTCGTTACATAGACACATTGGATTAAATCACTGGTCATTGGCAAATGAACTCAGTCTCCAGCCCCTCTCTCTTCCCCATCGGTTGGTCATAGGGCAGGACTGAAGGCTCCAACCCTCTGATCACATGAACGGCTTCAGGCGCCCCTAGTCCCCGTCCTTCCCAAAAGTCACCTCATTTGTCCAACAAAGGAGAGCTTTACCACTCTCAACACTTTGGGAAATTCCAAGAGTTTGGGGAGCTGCGAGCTAGAAACCTTGAAGGAAGACCTTCAAAATATATGAGAAGTTGATGTCGGTCATCTGCATGAGCACATATACATTCTTCTCATAATTCACAATACTGCGGTACCCCTGAACCCAGACACGTGGTGCGACGTTCCTGGCAGGTTTGGGGACCCTGTCATCTTTCCTCGCTGAATGAATCAGGATGTCTTAGAGTACAAACACTGCAAGTTGCCAGCTTCCAGTCCCTGAAGGTTTTAATTCATGGTGTGCCAGTGGCGTCCTGGAATATGCATTGAAAAAAACCAGGGCAGCAGAGCTGAGTTACAGAGTGCGGAAGTGACCGGATACGTCCAAAGATGGGACTTGGTGTACAACGAACAGTCCAGTCCCTTAACAAGTCAGTATTATGCAAAGAAACAGATACAGTGAGAGGTGTTCTGCATCACAAAAGACGTGAGCGATGGGACAGTCGGACCCAGGGTCTGGTCCTAGAGCGGATTTCAGTTTAGACAGAACAATTACTTATAGAGAACATTTTTGGGTCAACTGGGGAAACGAAAAAAATAATTTTTCTTGTAGAAAAACGATACTGTTAACTGAGAAAAGCAAGTTTTAAAAATAACATGGATGGTACTATCCCATTTTGGTGAAAAACACGTATATATTTGCTTAGAGAAGGAAGTCCTACACGAAGACGTTGAGATTGCCAGTCTCTGGTTGGGATGACCATGGTGTTTTTATGTTCTTATTTTTGCTTATCTGACTTTTGTAAATTTCTCCAATTCTCATCTGCTGTTTTATAATAAGAAAATGTTTTATCAAATTAAAAAGTAAGAAGCCACCTGGATGAATTTGATGCATATCCACATTTGAGAACCAGCTCTTTGAGCAGCATTTGTTTTTAATTTTAGGGAGATAGCAAATGAGTTGGGAAGAGGGATGGAGGGAGGGAGGGAGGGAGGGAGGGAGAGAGAGAGAGAGAGAGAGAGAGAGAGAAAATCTTAAGCAAGCCCCATGCTGTCAGCACAGAGCCTGACACAGGGCTCGAACTCAAGAACCATGAGATCATGACCTGAACCGAAATCAAGAGTCAGATGCTTAACCGACTGAGCCCCCCAGATGCCCCCAGATTCTGCATTTCTAACAACTCCCAGGGGGATTCCGAGGCTGCTGTAACCGGACCACACAGGGAGCAAGGCTTGAGAGGATGGTGAGAAGCCAGGAGAAAAGTTTTGGCTCGCCACACAAACTCTCCTTGTGCAGTGAGAGATGGCTGTCTGATGGAGGCTGGAACGGGGACACCAAAGCAACGCTGACGGTGACAACGCAGGCAGAGCGCAAGGCGACAGGGTGTGGTGGGGACTGTGGCTTCCCTGATCCATGCAGGCAGCTGCTGTGCAGCCCCAGCCCACCCTGGCCCCCCATCCTCAAATCTTCCCATTTTTCTTTCTTTTTTTTTAATGTTTGTTTATTTTTGAGAGACAGAAACAGAGCATGAGCAGAGAAGGGGCAGAGAGAGGGAGACCCAGAATCCGAAGCAGGCTGCAGGCTCCGAGCTGTCCGCACAGAGCCGGACGCGGGGCTCGAACCACAGACCGTGAGGCCATGACCTGAGCCGAAGTCGGACGCTTGACCAACTGAGCCCCCCAGGGTCCCCAAATCTTCCCATTTTTCAAAAGAAGCCATAAATGTGATTCTGAAATGAAATCTTTTTTCAAAACACTGCAGAGACCAAACAAAATACATTCGGCCGCGAGATCCAGTTTGGGGCCGTCGGTGCTGGATCGGCGGTGTCACTCAGGGTGGCGATCAAATGCCCTGTCCTGACAGCTAAACGCCAAGGAGTCTACGAGATGAAGGTTAACCAATTAATTATCCTTATGGACTTTGAAGGCAAAAACCTAAACTCGACAGAAATCCCTGAATATTCAACTCCTGTCCTATGTTACAACGAGCACAATGAAAATGAACTCCGGCTAGCACTTTGACATGGTTGTGTGAATCCTGTCCCAAGGCAGATGAAGGGGCCGGACAGCCTAAGTGTGGGGGGTGGGGGGGCTGTTGGAGGGCCCAGTGGGCATCCTAACGTGCGCATATTGAGAAACTCCTCTCACTGGGCCCTACTGTCCACTCAGCCATTCTTAACCATGCCCCAAACTCGCCATGAGCTAAAGTTCGTGAGATTTGCAAGAAAAACGTATCAAAGCACCACAAGAAAGCTAATTCTGCAGCTCTTAATGAATCCCATTTACATTTTTTCAGCTCTTTGATTTCTGAGCACTATTTAAGGGGGAGGCTTGTTCAGTTCATTTACTTTGGATTTTAACTGTCCAGGGTGACAATCCTCAGCAGTGTAATTTCCCTCCTGTGCCCAAATCAATAAAATGCACCCAAGAGCTAATATCCATTTCGAGCTCCACTGAGGCCCAATACCTTCTGGAATCATAGTGACTTGGAAAATAGTAAACAACCAGAAGTGAGCCGAGACCTGCCGCAGGCATCTGGTTCCCAGTGGAGAGTAAGAACCTTCCGGTCCACATCGCATGATTTCTTCCTGCAGAAGATATAACTCTCACGTTCAGGAATTACAGACTTAAGGGAACGGATTACAGAACCTTCAGGTGAGCAAAGGAACGGAAGTTATACCTCCTCTACCTCCCACATGACATGTTTGGCTAAGTTCCTGGGCCAAACACTGGAGGTTAGTTGACTTAACATGCACTTCAGACCACTGTGCTCCCTTCTTGCCTCTGTGATAGAGCCCAAGAAAGCAAGCATTTAATTTTCCCATTCTTTCCCATCCTTCAGGGGTGGGTATATGACATAGTCCTGGCCGATGAAATAAGGGGGGAAGTCTATTGTAGCAGTGGCCTAAGGGTGATGTTTCAGGGAATATTGGGCCTCCCAGATGTAGTGAAAAGGTGGGATAGATATCACCTCTTGAACGCAGATGTGATGGCTGGAGCTGAGGCAGCCATCTTGCAATATGAGGCCAGCCCTGACATCCCTGTGAGACTCAACAGCAGCCACTAAATAACTCCCAAATTGTTGAAGCCATAGTGGGTCAGATTCCCTACTACGTATAGCCAACATAATCCTAAAAATGTATGCTTCCTCATAAAATTAGAAGAAGATACAAAATCTTCCCTGAATTGTCCACAGAAAGCATGGGTGCCACATTTCACTGTAGCTTAAATTGGCTTCTCGAGTCCCGAGCAGAGGGCTTTGCTGGTAACACCACTAAAGTAGGGTAGGTGGAGCTGAGAATTCCACATATTGACGCCTAACCCTTCTTTTATACGAGTTTTAGCTTCGTATTAGAAGAACGTGCACAAGAAATATGGTTTCTTCCATTTAAGAGAGCCCCATCTTGAACCATGGGAAGAGAGCAAGGTTAGTGTCCAGGGGTCTCTAAATAACACCTCTGCCGCTAACGTTGCATTATCCATCGGAATCTCCACCAGAATCTTATTCTCTGTGGCCAGTGGCCCAGTGCTGGTTACCCAGATGGTTCTGACGCTGGGTTTGGCCAAGAGGCCATGGCCACACACGCTTTCTCCACACTGGGAAAGGCTGATTAATTCTTGTCACAGAAAACGATCCCGTGGGATTCGAAATCCAGCCTCACTTCAAGCACACTGTTTACTGAACATGTACGTGTTTCTATTTTCAGATGAGGAAGGGGAGACTCCGGAATCTAAAGGGATTGTCCCAGCACCCACAGCTAGAAGTGGAGATGCCTGCCGTCCAGGTTCACTACTGCTCTCTACTATCCGTGATGATTACCTGCATCCTCCTAACTACCCAGAGGAGCTTCGGGTGAGTCCCAGGTTAGAAAGAAGTCAGTTCTCTCCTCAGTCCAAGTGGAGGCTGGCGAGACACGCGGGGATTGTGTTCCCTAGAGCGTCGGCACGCTTCCCTGTCTGGCAGCCTCCCTTGCAGTTACCGTGGGGGCCACATGACTAGTACTGGCCATTGGGTTGAGGACAGAAGCGTGTTTCTCTCCTCGGCTCAGGGAGGTGAGAGCCAAATGTCATCGCTGCCCCCCCCACCTTTTCCTCTGATAGAAGTGATGGTGGAGACCACGTGTTCCAGTTATAGTAACTATAAGGTAAAGGTGGATAGCCCTGTGTGTATCTCAAATTTCTTCCCATTGTTAGGGTGTGCAGGTGGTGGGATTCATTTGTTACCGTCGCACAGCGCAACTTACGCTGACGCATGAAACAGGCCTCTGAGATGTGATCAGGCCACTTTGGTTACAGTCGTTGTGCAAAGGAGGCGACTGTAATGGGGAAGCTAGTATAATAGAGGTTCATTTATCACTGGGGTTATTCTGTATCCAAATCGTGGGATGCCTTATTTGCCTAATGAGGCAGACAGTTTCTTAGAATTAACACGAAGGTGTAACTTGCATCACAAAAGTTGGCACTCCTTAATGGAAACGATGATGATATTCTCTCATTTCAACTAATACTTCCAGCTGCTGCCTCTCAAGAATTTTGTACTTTGGTTCCACATTTTTATAGGATGAAATGTTTGCAAAATATATTTGTAAGCATCTGCACGCTGACGGATGCAACTTCATGACCATTACACTTTCCGTGCAAATGTAGACAGTGGGGCTGCCTGAGCCGGGGGTTGGTTGAGCTGCACCAATTGCCTGGTTCTGACAGCGGACCAGAAGGGTCTCTTTGCAATAAAAATCCACACTGGTGATTCAAATGCTTACTGAGCATATACTATGTGCCAGACGCTTTCCTAGAGGTTGGGGATACAGTGGTGGATAAGACAGAGTTCCTATCTCCTGAGGTTTGCATCTGATAGATGGAAATGAACTTTGGAAAGGATAGAGGAGTTCATCCGAGGGTACTGAGAGAATCTCAAAGCCAAGTGTGTGTCTGGAGAGAGAAACGAAAGATCGCAACCAACACTTTCATCCAAACGGACACATCTAAGTTGTTCTACCATTTGGTCCTGCTCTCCTGTCCAGCCTTCCCTCTGCTGCCCTCCCCTCTCCACTCCTGCTCCACTGACCTACACGCCTATCTCAGAAGTCACCAAGCTTCCTTCCCTCCCGTGGCCCTGAGCTGTCCTCTCTGCCTAGAGTATACCTTCTTCGTCCCTCCTGGTGTTTACCTTGCTAATGTCCCTTTGTCCTTGAAGGAGTTCGAGGTGTTGACCCCTGCAGGAAGCCTCCTTGGATGGCCCCTACTTTGGCTTAATCCTCCTCGTGATCCCATATTGCTGTCTATACATTTATCTGAATAACCTCCACCCTTTCCTCACCGGCTGGAAGAGTTGATGGAGACCTGACAGGTGCATGGGACAAAGGGAGGGGCCGGTGCCTGCTGGTGCCAGACATGGGGTGCCAGGGGAGTGAAGCGGATGTCGCAGGCAGATGAGATGACCGGCATGGTTGGGAGACTGGTCCCACTGAGGGACTTGATAAGGCGGTTAGAAAGTCTATTGAGGATAACGTCAGGTTTCTCACTGTTGTAGAAGGTATTTACAAGCCAGAAATGTGGGGCAGCTAGAAAAAGCCCTGAGACACGGGAGTGCACTTGAAGAGATTAGTGTGAAGTTGTGTTTTAAAATGGGGTACATGCACAGGGCACCTGGGGGGCTCGGTTGAGCGCTGACTTTGGCTCAGGTCATGATCTCACAGTTCGTGAGTTGGCGCCCCGTGTCGGGCTCTGTGCTGACAGCTCAGACCCTGGAGCCTGCTTCGGATTCTGTGTCGCCCTCTCTCTCTGCCCCTCCCCTGCTCATGCTCTGTCTCTGTCTCTCTCTGAAGAAATAAACATTAAAAAAAAATTTTATGTGGTATATGCATAAAAACACAGGCGTAATACAGTTACAGGTTCATGTATATATGCATGCATGTATGTATGAATACACATACCATATGCACATGGTAATTTATTGCTTTTTTTTTTTTTTTTTTTTTGCATTTCAAATGTATTTATCTGTGTGCATATCCTTGCTCTGTCTGTTGAGGGCTTAGAAGCAATGACACATGAGCCATGATAATAAACTCACAACCCAGTCCTTGATCTCTATATATGACCCTCCACTAAAAGAACCAAGTGGTTTCAATTCAGCGTTGGTGCAGGGCAAGTACAATATGATCCTAGAATATCTTATTTCCCAAGAAAGTAAGAAAATGATCAAAAAATGATGAGGAACTATTGAAAGCCTCAGTATTTGGCTTCCAAATACGACATAATTTAAGCACAGCATTAAAAATAAAGACAGCAACAGAAAACAACCCAATGAAGAGAATTAAAATCCCGTTGAGTCCATACTGATATTTTAAAAATGGTTAAATAATTATACAGTGGAGAAGGATATACACATTACATACATTCTTTTCTTCTTCCTTAACTAAACCCCCCCACCCCCAGAAAACACAAAACCACCTCCAAATCTTGGGTAGTGCCCCCTAATGAAGCATCATGTTTCCTGGTCTATGTGGTCATGTGATGAAGTCTGGCTAATGTGACGTCAGCACAGGGGGCTGCGGGTCCACAGTGTGGATGTGAATGCTAGAAGAGTTCCATCTGCCATCCTGAACCATGACGTAGCCTCAAGGGTGGAAGCTATGTGTTCAAGGGGCAGAACCTGGTTCCAAACTCATCCTGAGGCTGCCCTATATGACCTCTGCATGTCTTTTATGCAAGAAAAACAAACTTCTCACATCATTTCAGTTGTTTTTCTGCTACGTGCGGTTAAACCTAATCCTAAATGATGCAGGTAGATAGCAGGATCTCCACTGTATCTTTCTTGTGTTATATCTTAAAAAAAAAATCCATCTGGGGGAAGAAATAGGAAGAATGGACTGATGGTCGGTAACCAACGAGGGCTAACCTCCTTCTCCAGTTCCGTATTTTGGGAATCTTAAACACGGAAAAATACAAAAAAAAAACCCATACCATGAAAACCTGTACACCTGCCATATGGAACTGCCAACTGTTAGCATGTTTTCATATTTGCTTTGTCTTTATTTTATTCAAAGAAATAAGACATTACAGATCTAGCTTACATCCTTTTATCTGTGAAGTCCTGTTCTATACCCACCAGCCTTGTGAGCACAGCCAACTGGTGTATTTGAGCACGAAACACCTGCCAGTCCTGCCCATCTCAGGTCATCTGGGGCATATTTTTGTTTCCGCGAATAATATATTATAATATAATATATATGTATGGAAGACCGCCGACTTCCATACATATTCCACATGATGCAATTTGTAAAAGGCATGTGGAAACACCTCTTATGACCACATACATGATGGATACAATGGGAAAAATGTGGGCTGGGGGATTGTACTTATAGGTGAATTTATAACTGTATGGTCAACTTTGTGACAACAGTGTTAATTGATTTCTAGGCAAGGATCTCTTGTGCTGTGACAGTGATCTACAACTTTATTCCATTCAACAACCTCATTGTTCACCTACCCATCTATACAGCCAGCCAGTGTTTTTCAATGACATTGTACCAGGCACCATAGTGGACACTGGACTTTGAAGAGTCAACAGCATGGGGCATAGCTCTTGACACATGGTGGGTATCTAATTAATGTCTGCTAGTTGGTCAGTGCCCTTCAAAAGTCATATATAGTTACTATGACTTTGATGAAGATTCAGAATACATGCTTATGAGATTTTAGGATATTTTATTGATTTTTAATTTTTTTAATTGTAATTTTTTTTAGAGAGAGAGCTCCTGAGTGGGAAAGAAGGACAGAGAGAGAGAGAGAGAGAGAGAGAGAGAGAGAGAGAGACAGAGACAGAGAGACAGAGAGGGAGAGAGAGAGAATCTCAAACAGGCCCCATGCTCAGCACAGAGCGTGATGATGGGCTCGATGCCATGACCTTGGGATCATGATCTGAGCCAAAATCAAGATTCAGGCACTCAACCAACTGATCCACCCAGGCGCCCATATTTTATGATTGTTTTTTTAAAAGGGAGATGAATACTTAGCAGTAAGCCAGATTAAAGGGATAAAACATCACATTCTTTCCAATGCATGAAGCTAATTAAATGTGGCAAACGTGGCATCAGGAATAAGCATATGTATATATCCATACAAATATGTACACAAACATATGTATGTACTAGTTCTAAGTAGAGAGATGTATCTTGGCTATAATGATATAAAATATGTACTGAAATTTCTGGTTGAGCACAAGTTCAGCATGAGCCAATGAATGGTGTCAACTCAGAAGCCTATGAACTCTCGCGGAGTCCTACACTAAACTGGGGTGTTGCACCAACCTTAGGTAATGGTAATGACCCTGTAACGAGTTTACTAAAAATCAAAGGCATTGTCAACAGCATTCTTATGACAAACTGCGCCAATCTCAATTTGAAGAGGAAGTAACTAAGGCTCAGAGAGGCTCAGTAACCTGCCTAAAGTCAGGCAAGTAATAAGAGGGGAAGCAGAGATGCAAATCCAGCCATATTTGGCTCAGGGTCTTAACCACTCCACTCTGCCGCATTACCTCCTTGTTCACCTAGATCCCGCCTGAAGCTGTGGCCCATCCAACTCAATGCGCTCCATTTTGGAGGGGTGGGAAACAAAGCGACAGCCCAATAGATTGTCCTTAATCACCACTAGAATGCAATAATGTCCCTATATGAGCCAATATGGCCACAAACCACAAACTCATGGCCTCAGTGGGGGCCGTTCTCAGTGCAGCTCTCCAAGAAACTCCTTTCTACTTAAGAGGAAGCTACAAAGTTCAAGTGTCTCCTACTCCTAGTTCTAGTACATTTCCAGGCAAGGCACAGAGATTCTCAGTCCGTATCTGCCATTGATGGTGGTGTCTGCACCTCACAGTTGTTTCAAGGATTAGGGAGAATACATGTGAAGCCAACCACAACACCCAACACATAGTAGGGGCTCAATAAATGGTAGTGATGATGGTGAGACTGTTGTTCCTGCCTCTGCTGGTGCTGGGAGGCATGCTTCCTGGAAGCTCTTTTCCAAGGTTGTGGGGCCCAAAGGGTCCTCATGAGCAGCCTGCCCTCTTATTTCCTGGAGGAAGAGGTCGATTTCTCTATACACCAACTCATGTGCCTCCCATGAAACCAGGACCTTCAATGGTCTGTGTCCCTCCAGAGAGACACTTTTTTATAATTCATCTGCCCAGAGGGGACACCTTTTCTAATATTTACAAAGTGCCTCGTTGCTTAGCTGTGCCCCGGGGTCTTCCCACCAGAAAAATTAGACACCGGAACAAAGACCAATCTCACCTGTCCTACCTTTGGCCCTTCTAAGACCTATTCTCCCGACCCCCAAACAAAAGGTTCTGGCTATAATTTTCAAGAAGCAACAAAAATGTCAGAGTCATAATCAGGTGGAGGACACAAGAGTCTCCCGGCCGGAGCCTTAGACTCCTGCTTCTTGATCCAATAACTTCTGTTTCCTTTTTGCATTTGTGGCCTGTGATTGCATGTTAGAGGATGTGTCACCTCCAGGGGGCACATTAAAGGGCTTGAATGAAATACAGCTACAGGAAGACTGACAGTCCCCTTGACTTATAGTAAAGCTCACCAAAGGGCTTGACAGCCCATCACATGGAGAATTCCAGAAGGAAGACAGACTGCAGCCCACGACCGTGATTTACACCCACAGACAGAGACGGGCTTTCAGACTCAGGAAGAGAGGAGGGAGTGGACCAGTCTTCTTGAGGACACAGGGCGAGCTTCTCCAAGGACAGCCTCCAGATGGACTTCTTATGGGGTGCTGTCTTCCATCGAGCCAGGGGTGCAGGAGACAGGAAGTGAAATCTGCCCATTTATTCAGGCCTGGGCTCAGCAGCTAGAAAGGGCCACTTTTGCCCTATTCTGTCAGTGAAGGCAGCCACAGAACTCATCTATATTCCAAGGGAGGGGACATCAACCCTCAAAGAATTTGTGGCCCTTTATCATCCACTGGATACTCCAAAGTCCCTCTCTTCTACTTCCTAAATCTCCCCAAAATATGCCTCATGCTCACCGTCTCCACCATGACCACCTCAGACCAGGCTTTTGTTGACACTGTAGCTGTCCATCCAGTGTCTGTCTCCTCCTCTCTCCCATCCCTTCGCCCACTCCGCAGCCAGAGAAATTTCTTTCCAGTGCAAATATGTCCACATTGTGTTTCCACTTGAAACTCACCAAGAGCTCGTCTAGACTTCTTCGTAGAGCAAGCAGCTCTCTGTTTCTATGCCCTGCCTCTGTTCCCTTGCTTTTGTGAACAACATTCTCACTTTCCTTTGGGATACCACCCTTCTGTTCCTTCTTAGTCCTTGTGGTTCAGAGAGGGCTGGCACCACCTTTCTCCCACGCCTGACTCCAGGAGTGAGCATACGACTCAGATCTGGCCACTCAGAGTTGTCCACACTGGTGCGCACATCCATCATTTCAGAGATGGGCACACAACTTAAGCGGGGCCATTATATGTAAATAATGCTTATATAAAGTGTGAGGGGTGGCTGGAGTTGCTAAGGTAGTGGGGAAAATGCCCCGTGACCACCGTCGTTTGCTACCCCCTTGGGAAAGCCAACACTGACACAAGTGGAGCTGAGGAATAGCGTGAGAAACATCCCTGATGACATTAAACAGACCACCTAGATACAGCCAGTCCTGAAGGCCCTCTTGGCCTTTTAAATGAATGAACCAATACAATTTTTTTTTTTGGCTTAAACTTGGCCGGGCTTCTGTCGCTAGGAGCCGAAAAAAAGTCCTAACCCGCCTGCTTCTCATGCTGCTTGCCTCTCTTTGTCACCTGGATCGTGTTGGCGTCTCCAGACCTTCTCTAGCTCCTGGCTTCTCCATAGCTTATGCCCGAGTCGTACCCTCTTTACCTGTGTTCTCAGATCATGCCTTACTCTTTCAGGTCTTGGTGTATATGTTCTTTCTGCCTGGAACAAGCTTCCAGGGTCAGCCACAGAAGTTTCCTGCTCATCTCTCAAGACTCAACTAACCTATCACCTTCTACCTGGGAGCTTTCCAGGTCTCTTGTCTGCCTCACCACTCCCTCCCCAAACCCCCAGCTTGCTTTCCGCTCAGTGTTCTCCTGGGCTCTTTTATTCATTTTTTCGTCTAGCATTTGGCATATTTTGTGAAGCACTGTATGTGTGAAACCCCTTCCTTCATTTTACCCTGAGCTCTGTTAAGGGTCTGACTTTGTCATATTCATCTTTGAGCTCCTGGAGCTCCCAGCCCGCTGCCTCACACACAGCAGAAATTCACCAGACATCAGCAGAATGACTACGGTTTCTAATCCACAGATACCTGGTTCCAAGGCTACCGTGGTCTGTGTCACCGCATACATCAGACCCTCCTTGCAAAGAATTACGCTGACAGCCACGGGCCACGTGCTCAGTCCCTTATCTGCAGTAACCCGAGGGGGTCCCAGCACTTCTTTAAAAATTAATTTGTTCCTTAATTAAGAAACATGCTTATTTCTAATTAACCAACCTTCTATGTAATGTAAACAGATTGTAAGTAACTAAACAGCTTCGTCTAGATCGTTGCATGTCTGAGAACAGTACGGTGAAACCATTTTTAGCACATCAGCTGGGAGGCCAGGGAATATGTGGAAAGCTGTGACTTGCAGAGACAGAATTAAAAGAACTTAAAGGGAGGGAATTTGTCAGCTCTTAATCCCTACCCAGCAAATTAAATTGTGGTACATGATATCATGACACCGTTGCTAGATTTTTTTTGAGATGCGATATTCCCGCGGTTATTAAAGAGTTGACTCAATTTCTTTGTGGCTCACGTCCGTGTATATTATGGCTGTGGATGCATGCGCTGCCCACATGGCGATGTGGCAGAAAGTGTAGACACTCTGAACAGGACCCAAGGTGGTTTGCTGTAGACTCTCATGGAGGCAGTATATTTACAGTAGGGTAGGTCGGGGTTTGAGAGGAGGCAGGAGATAAGATACGATGCATTTTTAATGAGAGACCTGTCACTCTTTTGACACCATCAGCCTGTGGGAAAGCATCCGGAGACAGACTAATGGTTTCGTAATGACAAATGCTAATGGAGGAACACACAGCCCAAGCTGTATTCATTAAACTTCTTCTACCTTGAAACAATTCACTGACCTGGATCCGCTCATATCCTGAAGGGGGTACGGGTTCCAACTCAGACTCTCTTTATGCCTTGACAATGCAAGACGCACAGCCCAGGAAAACTCTCGCTGGGGACTGTTTTCTACCTACACGTTACAGCATGGAGTTAAATATTCGTGAACGCAGCAGCACATATACTGATGGTGGACTTTTTCAGAAGAGAAAACACGGTCTCTGCAAAGGCCTGAATAAAAACTAACTAACGGTCTCCACAGCGCCAACAGCAGGTATCTCTGAGTTTAGAGACCAGTGGAGATGCTAGGAATCTTCTCCAAGGTTATGTAGTTATTCATTCACGGTGATTACATGGGTGCAAAGAAATCCCCTACCTTGAGAGAAATGTAATTATATTTAGATACATCTGTAGCACACTGTTGATGCTGCCAAAATTCTAGAATTTTCAGGCCAAGGGGTTGGTTTTTTTTTTTTCTTTTCCCATTCAAAACACGTGAGTCTGTCTTTGCGTTAGGTCACAGCAGCGAGAACATGTCAGAAGGTTTCCCTCGTGTATGGAATATCTTCAGCCTGACCTGTGAGCCTGCCCACCTCACTGTGCCCCACCCCACCCCGGGTCATTGCAGGCTGGCCTGAATGGATGGCACTAGACCTCTGGCCTCCTCTGGGCTTGGCGATCAGAGGGTGTGGCAGTCGAATGAGGTCAGGGTGTTTGTCTCCCTGCATCTCCCCCTTCTGGGTTGCCCTGGGCCAGCAGTGTCCCCGACTCCAGGTCTCTGTTCCTCCCAAAGTGTCCCTCTCTACACGACTCTCCTTCTAGGTCTGAACATCCCCTCATTCCCTAGGGCTCGGGATGATAACGGCTTTGTGGTCACTGGCTCAGGTTACACCCCCCATCCTTTACAATTTACCTTTAACGCAGCACCCCGCCCCCACACTGTCTTCATTTGAGTGTACCCTCTGTTTCTTATTGAGACACTGTTACACACAGCAAGCATTTTCAATATCATTTTTCAAGTATTTGCTCAGTATCCTAGAAATCTCCAAATGCTCCCCAACTCTGATCCTGGAAAAGCTGTCGGAACCGACATTACATTTGGTGACATAAATGACCGAGTCTATTGCTACCACTAACTATTTAGGAAAAATGACTCTAGTGTTTTATTTCTGTTGATATTTTATAAAGGTTCATTCGACTTTGCGAAATGTCCGTTGCCTCGCTTCCCTGGGCGATATTAATAGAAAATGAGGACTCCCCCTATGTGTTGTGCTAAAGTGAGCACAGTTTAATTCCATTCCTTGTTTGTGGTCTGCAGGACTCTCCCCAGAAAGCAGAAGTGAGTTACGTCTTCCTGGATCTTCCATGGCTGGGATAGACCTGACGCACGATGGATTCCGCGTAAATATTTCTTGCAGTGAACTGGGGGGAAGAACGGCACGGGGAGAAAAAACGCTCTCATGCCAAGTAACCTGGCTCGTGGATTAGAGCCTTCATGATCTGAGCTAGAACACAGTGGGTGTGAGAACCGACTCAGAACCAGACTGCCTGGGGTTTCTGTCTCTGCTCCATCTTCTCCTAGTCAAGTGATCTTTGGGTAAAATGCCTTGGGTAAAATGCCTTACCTCCCTGAGACTCAGCGTTTTCATCTATAAAGTGGGGATGCAGTGGGTTGATGAGCCTGTTGCAAAGGGTGAATGTGAACCTTAGTGCACTGTTGGCCCACGGGGAGCACTCAGTGTATGCTCTGCTTGCTGAAGCTTCAACCCAGCACACATCTCCTAAACACCCACTTAGGTGGACCATCCCATCTACCCAAGGTCATTCTTGTGCATTCACAGCAGTGTCTCAAGTATACCTGGGAGATGATTAGGTAACAGTTATTGAACACATTAGCTCTGGTCTTCATAGCCTTCCTACAGTGTGGGTCTCCCGGGGTCACCCCGAGGAGATTCCATTTGGAGGTGACGAAGGTTTCCCACATTCCGGCCACTCAGGGACTACTTTATCGTGTGTACTAACGGTACCCCTATTTGTTTATTTTTCAATATGCTTTAAATTAATCTCAAAAATTCAACCTAGCTCTAAGACACATTATGAAAAAAAATCATGGGAATGATATACTAGGTATTGTTCAGTTATGCATCAAAATAAAAAGCTATTAAAATCATAAAAGTTCATCACTTTGCCACCTAAAATTGTCTTTCATACTGGCAGAGGCATATACAATGCTTGTATCAGGAAACAATGGGTTTTCAGAAAGTACTTCTGTGACAGGGAGGAGAAAAGAGTATGTAATAGCACATAAGGAAAGGAAAGCGGGAGGCAGCCAGTTCTCTCTTGTGAGGATTCAGAGACCTGGATACGTCTGTTCACCAAAAGGACAGAGATGATGAAGAATGTGAGTGAAGAGCAGGAAGGAGAAGGTGGTCACGAAAGAGCAGGGCCATGGAGAGTCACCGGAATACAGAATTAAAAATACAGGGATTCAAAAAAGGAGGAGGTGACTTCTTTCCTGAGATATTTGAGAGGCCAGAGATGTTGGAGTTCACGGAGAGAGAGGCAAAAGAGATACAGGCTTGTGGAGATCATCCCAGATGGCCTTGACTGTGTTCTCAAAGTAGAGGGCGGGGCCAGCAGCAGAGCAGGGGTGGAGAGACAAGCCAACCAGGGGGCTGTGTGCGTGAGGTCATTTCACTCAGACTTTGGTTCCACAGTAAGTGTCACACACACGGGGCAGGCTCAGCAGGGGTGGCTACTGCTTCTAGGGAAAGGACACTGGTGTCGGTCATGGCAAGTGCCCCTACAGAAGTGGTCTGTGGTTGGACAGGACAGAGGTCAAGACTAGAATCGGCTCTCCAGTTACTATAGAAGGGAAGAGACAGGTCTGGCCCTAAGTGCCATCGTTTACCATCAACAATGATGGAAGAGGGCATTCTTGATGGGGAGATACAGTGCCATCAGGAAATGAGTCCATTTTCCAATGTTTAAGAAAAAAATGGTGAAAAATCCAATGATGACTCAGACAGAAGATGGTTCTACAAGGAAAGACACATATCCTAAGTTGTGGCTTCTAGCAAGCAGTCGTATTACTTGCCTAACTGCTATGTAGGAAAGGTAGACCTAAATCAAATGGGCATTTGGGGCAATACCGCATTAATACGTGATGTGTCAGCTTAATAGCTGTCCATGTACATACAAATACTTGCAGAATTATGAAGGCACAGGAAACAGAGTGTGAGCATTGGACTGAGGCAGCTACACCATTAGAACCGAGCTAGGACATTAGTCACTGAAACTAGAAAATAAGTGTAGTAGCGTCTACGCTCAAAGAGGATTTTCGGCAAGGCTGCTGGGTACACGATCCACATACTTATTTATATGGGATCTAAACAAGCTGAACTCATGGAGACACAGAGTAGAACGGTGGTTACCAGGAGCTGGCGGGTGGGGGCGGGGGGCAGGTACTGGTCAAAGGGTACAAACTTGCATTTGGAAGGTAAGTTCTGGAGATCTAATGCACAGCATAGCGATGGCAGCCAACAGCACTGTCTTCCAGACTTCCAAGTTGCTAAGAGACTAGATCTTAGTTGCTCCCACCACCAAAAAGAAAGGATAATTAGGAGATGTGATGGAGGCGTCAGCTAACACGACAGTGGTAATCGTATTGCAACCTATAAATGCATCGCATCAGCCCAGTGTACATCTTAAACTTATACAATGTTGTACGTTAAACTTACAGAATTGCTGACTGGTAATAACCCATCGTCCACCAACTTAGGAACAGACACATAAAATATAATGAAATAATAATGTAAAGATGTAAATAAAATAATAATGCATATAATGGGATATTTGGCAATAAAAAGATATGGGGTGATGAATGCTGCAATGTAGCATAACCTTTAAAGCCTTATGCAAAGGGGAAAATGCCATTAAAGACACGAGGTACAGGATTCCGTTTATATGAAGTGTCCAGAACGGGCAAATCCACGGGACAGAGGGTAGGCTGGTGGTTGTCTAGGGCTGGGGGAGTTTGGGAGGAATGAGAAGTATATTGAACGCAGGGTTTCTTTTGGGGGTGACGAAAATATTCTAAAACCCATTGTAGTGACGGCTGCATAACTTCATGGATGTACCACAAAACACTGAACTGCCCGCTCTAAACGGCTGAGTTGTACAGCATGTGAATGATCTCGTGATAAAGCTGTCACATATAAAAACAGACAGGAAAAAGACTGGAAGCATTAAGCATGCCGTTGGCCAAATGTGTGCTAAGTGTTGGCAAATACATGTTAGGTGAAGGGGCATTCGTCTGTCTTCTTGATTGCGCCCATGCACTGAGCGCTCCCAAGAGAGCCATGCTGTTCCTCTTTCTATTCCAGAATTCAGACATCCTCGGAACACTGGGGGGGAAGATGGGCCAGGAGAGATTATGCTCCCAAACAAGGATGCTATCAGGAAGGGTTACTCCGGACACACACATTCCACACGCACCTTGCAGGAGAGCGTGTAGGGAGACCTTGAAAAGCGCCATGACGCCGAGCCCAGGGACTGCTGTGCTGTTAAGTCACCTCAGGTTTCGCTGAACTGCATTAACGATAGCGGGTTATCCCAGTTGAGGGGATGATGTTTTCTTTCAGGGTCTTGTCCTCATCGAATTCCAGCACCTTGTGAAAGATGTCTGCTCTGGGAGAGGGAGGTGAACGGTGGCAAGGGGCGAGGTCGCTTCTGAAAGCCCAGTGGGCCTGGGGACCTGTCCGTGGAGCTCCTGGATGCAGTCAGCGTGACCTCCTCAGTGGACAGTTCACTGTAATTAGTGGTGTCACGTGACTATCAAAAGAATTAACAATTAAAGAAGCTTCGCTCGGATGTGTTGCTAAACATGTCCTGAAGGTTGTTTCTGATGCTGTTTTCATTTAAGAACGATGTTGGTGTGGGGAATACTTGGAGATGAGAAGTTGCATTTGGAGTTGAAGTTGGGACGGTTGTTAAAGCAGTTTGCGAGCTCGAGCGGTTCTCCTTCGTTCTGTCATTTGGTTGGCCATTTCTGTTTTCATTCTTGGGAAAAGCAACTTTGCTCACGGCTGGCATGTAAGGGAATGTAAACCAGATACTGCGTTCCTCTTCTATTTCTGCTGTAACAAATTACCACCAAGTAGTGGCTTCAAGGAACACCCATTTATGACCTCACGGACCATTTATGACCACCTCTGACCGTGGGGCAGAGGTCGGGGCACAGTGAGACTCACCTGTGTGTCACAAGGCTGAAATCAAGGTTGGCAGCAGGTCTGTATTCTTTACTATTGGCTCTGGGGAAATCCTTTCCAAGCCCGGTCAGGGTGTCAGCAGAATGAATTTCCTTCTCACGCTTTCCATGTGGCCCCACCCCATCCTCAAGCCAATGACAGGTGGAGTCCTTCTCAAGAGTTAGGACTGTCTGAACCAACCTCTGCCTCCTCTCTCCTACTTCCCTCTTCTACTGCTTCTCTTACTCACTCTTCTGCCTGCCTCTTCCACTTTTAAGGGCTCAGGTGATTATTTAGATCCACCTGGAGAATCCAGGATAGTCTTCCTATTTTAACGTCAGTTGATTCATAACTTTACATTAAACCTTGGATTGCGAGTAACTTGTTTTGCGAGTGTTCCACAAGACGAGCAAACACTTCTAATAAATTTTAACTTGATAGACGAGCGAGGTCTCGTAATATGAGTAGCACGTGTTGCCAAATGTCACATGATCACAGCTGAGCCAATGGTTCTTGAAATTTGCTTTGATATACGAGTGCTTTGAGTTACAAGCATGTTTCTGGAACAAATTATGCTTGCAAACCATGGTTTTACTGTATTTGCATTGGCAAAATCTCTGGCTGTGTAAGGCAACATAATCGCAAGTGTAAGACCAGAGGATGGAGGTCATGGGGTCAAGGTCAAGATTCTGCCTACAGTATCGTGGTGGTTCATTTTAGGTGCCAATTTGACTGGGACACAAGGTGCCCAGACATTTGGCCAAATATTGTTCTGGGTGTGTCTGTTAGGGTATTTCTGGGTGAGATTAACATTTGAATTAATAGATGGAGTAAAGCAGATTGCCCTCCCAAAGTCTTGGGGCCTCACCGGATCAATTGAACACCCGAATAGAACAGAAAACCTGAGCAAAAAGGAACTCCTCCTGCCTGATTACTTTGAGCTGGGACACTGGTTTTTCCCCACCTTCAAACTGAAACATCACTCTTAATAGATCTCAAGCCTCCTGGCTTTTGGACTGGAATTACAGCATCGGCTCTCCCGGGTCTCCAGCTTGCTGACTCCAGACCTTGGGACTTTTCAGCCTCCATAACTGTGGGAGCCAGTTTCTTATTAGCTATAGATATAGACCTATACTACTGATTCTGTTTCTCTGGAGAACCCTAGTACAGATGTCTATAAAAGAAAGTCCAAAATTATCACCCACCTTTCACTGGTCCCTAGCCTAATCAAGTTAACTATAGTTCTGGCTCCGTTTTTCCTCTGACCTAATGGTAAAAGCCATCATGCATTTAAAGTCACGTTCTCTGTCTTGCATAGCAATTTTCATTTAGACTCTCTTTTTTATACTGATGTATTCACGTGGTGTAAGGAAGATACGGAGGCAAAGTCGTGAGATCCCAGTAAGGTCCCTGCCCACTACATTCTAGGTCTTTATCTGTAAATGAGAATTCTTTTATCTGTTTTCGGGGATAATGCAAGGCTGAAATGAGGTGATGTGTATGAAACCCTCAGCTCCATATCCTGCGTGTGATAGTTACAGCGAAGCTGGGCAGCTACCAGACAATAGGGGAGGGAGGCAGAGACTACCTGGAGAGTAAAAACACAGCAACGGTCGTGACTAACAGGCCTTGGTAAGAGGCACAGGCAGAAAATCTGTCATTTTCCGTCTGGACTTATTATGTCCACCTTCAGGCTCCTGGCTGGTCAATTTCCCACCAAGGACCTGGTCAAAGGGTTGATCTTCATGAGAACAGGGGAAACCCCAAACAATTGAAACTCCCAACACTCTTGGCTTAATATTTATGGAACAGTTAAATTCCCTCAGCAAGGCTTTTATTCTTTGAGTATCGATGGGCTTTGTGAAGGAGACTAGCGGGATCTGGGTGCATGCAGGAGGAAGGAGGCAGTCCAGAGGTATCGATGGTGGGGTCCCTGTGCCCAACTTATTCACGAGTCCCCTCCCTCCATTGCTGGACTTGATGCTCACCGAGGTCAAAAATCTACCTGACACTGTACAACCTTCTCCGACGTTCACTGTCTTGTTCCCAGACAATCTTATATTCAACCTGGAGCTCTAACCGCTCCGCTGGGAGAGGGGAGGCATGCCTGCTCAGGTACCTCGTGATCCAGTAGTTCACTGGCTAAAAGCTACCTTTCCAACGTCTCTACCATATCCTGCATGCCAGGTTCACGGAACAGCCTGCCCGGAACAGATTCTCCAGGACTGCCTCTTCTTGGAGACTGACAAGGCCATTCACGGCTTAAAGTCTCTGAGAACTTGAATAGTAAAGAAACCAGTCTGATTTTGTTTTCTTCCTTTATTTAGCCAAGAAATCCTTTCAGTGATGCCCCCCAACTAACTCTCAAACTTACAATAAAATCATGGAAAATGCTGGTTTCTCCTGCATTTTAACCTTTTAAAAGTTGGGTGCATCTCTTAACCTTTGGGGACCACGTGGGGACCAGTCATGGCTAATCCCAGATCTATTCCCAATTTTCTCCTCCCTAGCCCACCATGTTGGTGAACACACATGCGTGCATACACACACGTATACATGTGCACATACACATATGTAAATATTGGTTTACACATGGTTTTTCTTGCAGCCAGGGGTAATCACATGATTGCCAGAGTTCCGCTCTGGGGAGTTAAGAAAAGACTACTTTGGTAAAGACTTTGCATCTCTAATGAAGAGGGATAGACATGTCTCCTGCCCCCCTTTTCTTCTTCCTTTAGACATAGCTGTGATTTTAGAGCTGTGACAAGTCTCACAGCCACAAGAGAAAGGCCAGAGACTCACAGAGAGTCTGTCAAATCGGTGAAGCGACAGAAGCAGCCACCCACCTCTCAGCCTCTGGAAATGTGAGAAAAAATCAACCTGAGATGTTTAAGCCACATTAATTGCCTTTTTGTTACCTGCAGCAGAAAGCATTCCTTGCTGATACATTACAAGATGAATTTCATCCCTAGATCCCTGGTTACGGTTTTCCTAACTCTAGAAATTTTTCTCTCGGGTGGGGTGTTTGCCCTTTTGTGATGTAACTTGACCTTACTCCTTAACTTGTAATTAGGACCAGGCACAGCTGGACTGTCTCGTGCTATAAGGTGTCATCCCCACGGACAGCCATGACCTAGACTTGCTCTTCAGATTGCGAACTCTTAAGCTGAAGCCACACTGCACTTTTCATTGCTTGCCTGTTAAACATTTCGAATTGAGATGCAAATAAAATAAGCAATAAAATAAACATTTCGAATTGAGATGCAAAGCCTTGGCCAGGAAACAGCCCTGAATGCTGTTTCAGAGACCACTGAATCAGGGTAAAAAAGTCTTTCTGTGGAGGATAAGCAGGAATACTAAGAAGTAATTAACTCATACCAAGACAAAGGAAACGCAGCCTCTTTAGAGGGAGATGAGCTTTGAGATCAGACAGATCCAGACTTCCAGTTTCTCCTCTGAGTATGTGTTGTCAACCTCTCTGAGCTTAAGCTTCCTCATCTGAAACACGGACATGATGATAATCGGCATCACTGAGAGGAGGAAATAGAAAGACGCATCCGGAAGTACCCATTCTGATGTCTGTCACCTATGAGGCAAGCTGTGATGGCTCGTTGGAGTAGCGGAGATGTCTGCTTGATGTGGTGCCTAACAGCCCAGGTCAAGGGTAAAGGATCGAGGATGAATGAGTGTCTTTTACTTCTAAACCTTGCTGAAGTAAGTCAGAAAAGACCCTACAATGGTCGTTTTCAAAGGCTGTCTTTCATTAAAGCTCATACACCCAACAGTGACGCTGTTAAAATGGGAATATACTTGGGTTGACGAAAGTAAAGGTGTCAGATATACTTTATGAATATATGGATACCGGTGGAAATTTATGAGGGAATATCTAACTTGAACCTTTGGTAGGTTTCCAGAAACTTGACAAAATAGTGCACATTGGATTTTTTTTTTCCAAAAGACATTTTTGGGATACCTGGTGAGCAAACTCCTTAGAAAACACATATAATTCTTCTACTTAATCAGTTGGAATCGTTACTGACGGGGATTCCTTAGGGTGACAAACACTAAAGTGGATGACAAGGAGGTGTGTTATAAGACAACCCACCCAACACAGGGAGGGACTATTTCCTGAGGGGCCACCATGTATTGGGCCTTGCTACCAACAACTTCCATATATTGTCTCATTTAATTCTTGTAAGTAGAGCTCAGGTATACTTTATGTAAGGGCCATGTTCTTGACTATGTCAAATAATTGAAAATGCGCATAATCCAAGAGTACTCTTGACAAAGAATGTTATGTCTTCCTCTTTACCAGCTGAGGCAGCACCGAGTGTGGCGAAGGCAGATTTAAGGAGCGAACCCTGTCTTTGGCAACAAGAAGAAATGAAAAACTGACCCGTGTTGCATTCGACCCAGCATCATAGAAACATGGCGCCATGGGAAAGAAACCAGTCACAACATACCACCTCCTGTGGGATCCCATTTATGTGAAATGTCCAGAACGGGCAAATCAAAGGAGCCAACGGGTAGACCCGTGGTCTCCTGGGACTGGGCAATTTGGGGAGGAAGTAGGGAATGAGTTCTGATAAGTACAGGGCTTCCTTTGGGGATGACAGAAATGTTTCTAGACGTGTGCCCAAGTGAGACTTTACAAATATTTTCCATATTGCATCTGCCTAATTCCAACTCATACAGAATGCTGCCACCGTGGACTATCGCCAATGCAAAAGGAAGAAAGAGATGCTCGAATTCGCAAAGCTGATAAAAGGAAGGGCCAGGATTGGAACCCAGCTTTGCTGCTGGGCAGACTTCTTCCTTCCCTTGCAAGATGCTAGCAGCGGCACTGTGCCCTACCACTGGGGGGAAAAGGCGTCTGGCAGCCGCTAATGTTTATGGCACATGTAGTATTTATTTTGTTCGGCGTGGTGCTCCGGGCTTGATATCTGCTACCCTTTGGGGGCATTACCATTATCCCCCTTCTGCAGAGGAGTTATGCAAAGCTCAGAGAGGTAAGACGCTGTGTTCAAGGGCTCTCAATTAGCCGTGGAAACATAACTGAAAACCAGACCTTTTGGACACGGGAGTCAGTGGTCTCGACCCCTGGGCTGCACTCTTGTTAGAACATATCGATCTCCCCGATGAACTGACAGGCACATCCTGAAGATGCATTTCCAGTTGACTCCCTGACAAGCCCCAAAATTAATATTCTGTGAAAACCTTCTAGAGCCCTCTTAACATTCCCTGTATCTTTCCCCTTCCTCCCTAGTCCTTGGGATGTGGACACTGATGTAAATGGCAGCCACATGATGATGCGCGTTATTGGAGCATTTTCGGACAATCGGGGCCGGACTCTGATCTGAAATGACTGTGACAAGAGAAAATGAAAACCGCTATGCTAAGGAAGTTTTCATCATGGGGCACTGGGTATGTTTTTAATCTAATAAAGAATACCTAAGGACAGAGACCTCAGAATGCTTTCTGGAAAGAACTCTAAGATCATGGAGGAGACAAAGACAATTTTTGCTCCAATAAAGGCTCAATTTTCTGACTACCATACAGAGGCAGGTGGTATGAAACACAGAGGAGTAAGAGGGTTTGAATGTTTCGGGCAGCACAGCAGTTGAAAAGCATGACTCGGAGTCCAATTGTCTTGGCTCTAATTCTTACTCGTGGACTGACGCTGAGTATGTCAGCTGTTATTAGATTTGGTGACGAGCGCAGAGGAGCCAACATAACAGTGAGCTCAATGAGACAGAAGTTCATTACTGTCTCACGTAAGACACTTCTGGAGAGAGGCAGTCCGGGGCTGGTGTAACATTCCACGGGCAACAGAATCCTGTCCCTGTCTGTCTTTCACCACCTTCTTAGGACACAGTTTCCACCCTCAAAGCCACCTTATGAAACACAGCGCCTGCCTGAGGTCTAGCCCCCAAGACTTCATTCCGGCCAGGACAAACGGGCAATCTTCCCAGCTCCTGTGGCCCCCAACTCACCCCGGGAACGTGACAAAATGCCGTGCTTGTAGCTCGCTGGCTGGTACTCTACCACACGGCCACACCTAGCCGCAATATGGTTTTCACGCAGACACAATGATGCTGTCGTATGTTGGGGTTCATTACTAATGGAGAGAAGAATGGGTATTGAGGGAGAGGGCTCCGCTCTCCTGGGAAAATTGTTTTCCAACCTCCCTAAGCTTCAGTGTCCTCCCTGGAAACATGGAGATGATCACGTGTCTGTGTGTAGGATACTTATGGTGAGTCAGGGAGACCATGCACAGGAATCCCTTGGCATAGGGCCTCATCCCAGCTCCCACTCACGCAGTGCTCACCGCTACCCACAGCTACATGCTACTGGACCGTCCTCAGAGGAACAGGCCGGCCAGAGCTCACCCTGAGACTCACCACAGAGAGGCACTAGCCAATGTCCATGCTCCTCCAGATTCCAGATGTGCAATGCACAACCCAAACTCTTCATTTCCTCCTCTGGGTGGGTTTTCTTAACCTTGGGAGTGCCGACCTCTTGAGCCAAATAATCCTTCACTGGGGGGCTTGTCCTGTGCACTACTTTCAGCAGCATCCCTGGCCTCTACCCACTAGATGCCAGTGGCGCTCTCCCCTCCCTTAGTGGGGTGACCCAAAGTGTCTGGGGGCTGGGAAGAAGGTAAGTCATCTGCAGGTGAATCACTGCTCTGTAGTGTCTGAATCCACATGACGTGTCTCAGCAATAGCCTAGGTCTCTTGGATTATCTCTTTTAAGTGGATGGGTCGACATTTCAAGTTAAAACATGTCAAAGGCACTTTCCCAAACTGGTAGAAATCCAACCAGCCATTCTTGAATGGTGCATCACACACAGGAAGCACCTAGGTAACTTAATTTCCTGTACGTAAGTTACTGTGCAAGTCCTCACCTCTAACCCTGGCTGAAAACCCTAGTGTGAGCCGACATGCACAGAATCTCCTTAGCAGGAGAGGGGGCAAGATCACAGAAGTGGGAAGAAACGCAGAGGGACAGATGGCCAGCAGCTCATTGAGTCTAGCTTTGATGGCCCAGGGGACAGACCTTCCATCAATCTGGATAGAGACCTTTCTCAAAGACACAGAGGCCAACCACAGAGTCAGGAGCCCTGCCCTGTCCTCCCCACTGAGACGGTCTCTGGGTTAGCAACCCCTTCCAACCACAAACACAGTGGATACAAACTGCGACATGCTGAACACAAGCAGAAATCCAGAACAAGAGGAAAACACTGAAAATCCCCCAAACCAAACTTGTGAGCAATCTTTGAAAAGAGCCAGTCTTCTGAATAATAAAATAGCTTTGGGTACTATGCTTGGCTTGAAAAAAAATATGCAGCCATAATTACAGCGAGAAAGCTGTGAGTCTATTAAAATTTTTTTCTTTGATACTGGAAAACTCAATTCATGACCTATATTTTATAAAACATATACTTGAAAGGGATTTTATACGCCCTCTTCCCATGGAGCTCAGAATATTAAATCTATTCCATTTACTTATGAAGGGAGGTGGTTCTATACATAAATTACTCAGGGCTTCTCTTAGTCTACTGTCCATGTATTAAGGTGAAGGGATTCACAAGTTATTTGTACAGACGGATGGAAACAGCATTCTGCCCTCTGCCCTTGGAAGGGACGGTGTTCTTAGCACAATGGTGCTGCAGTAAAAGCTGGTTTATCAAGCTCTCTGCTGATTATAAATCTTTTCTAACTGACATTTGTAGACTATCTTGACTGATGGTCTCGCATGCCTTATGAATCTTTGGAGAGTCCTCCCTGAGCCTCCCCGAAACTACCACTAGGGGGGGGATCTGGCTCTGTTTGAGGAGGCTCCCGCCAGTAACTAAGGGTTGCTCTGAGTTACCTGACCAGCGAGGCTTTAATAAAACCACTTTCCTTCTTCCCTCTTTCTCCTTCATCTACACACACACACACACACACACACACACACACACACACACGCACACACACACCCCTCTACACACGTGTGAATGCACACAGATATATACTCACATATGCATGTAAGGAAATATTCTCTAGGCTCAGGGCGGCAGATTTGAAATGATCTTAACCTTTCCATGGATGACGTAGTTAAAGGACAGTGGGTGTTGCAGACAGAGAGAAGACCAAAGGGCACAGGAGTTAGTCTGAATTTGAACCCCAGCTTCATCACCCATTGGCTGTGTGACTTTGGGGAAGGAAACCTAACCTCCCTGAACTTCTGCTTCCTCAGTTGAAAAAGGACTGGGAGGATTTCATCCAGAGACAAGTGCAGAACCTAGACCAGTATCCAGTGCTAGAAAAATTACCCTGGCGGCTTGCACTGCTTCCTTAACCAGGGGCAGGGACCATCTCCCTCCCTCATTCCTAAGGAGATGCTCCCAGGGGCTCCTGCCTTTTTCTCCTGTGCGGGGGTCTGCAGACTCTATGGAGTCAGGGTCTGTGTTTGTTCCGTGCACCCCCCGTTCCAACGTCACGCTTCCTGAGCAGCAGCATATTCTCATACCTAACAGGCACTCCAGAAATATTTGTTGGAGTAATGAAGAAATTGCCAATAAAGACAATGTTTATTTAGAAATCAAATAAAAAGGGAAGCTTGTAGTGACTCACACTTTCCGCCATTTGGGGCTATTTGTTCATTGCATGAAATGTACATGAGTGGCTACTGTGTGTCTGGAACTCTGCTAAGTGAGGGAAAGGGAGAAAGAGAAGATAATCTGGTCCCCCTGGTCTTGAGCTTACGCTTTAGAAAGAACACTGAAGGTAAAATCTAGTTCGTACTTTCAGAAAATTTATCAACCTATTAAGGTTTATACTAATACCATAATTCCTCAATGCATAGATGGCATCAGTTATAGTAATCCAGTACCATAAAATGAATCAATATTTAGCATTCCCCCATCCATCATGGGCTCACCACAAAATCTTACGTGACCTCTCCACCTCTACTGTGCCCACCCCATCCAGGCCACTGTGCCCTCGAGTCTGGAATGCTGAAATACTCCTGGTTGACTGACGGCTTGTTCTACATGGACTAGCTCAGGTCCTCTTGTAACAGTAAAATCATATTTTTGCCACTGTCCTCCTTAAACCACCACTAAATTTAAAATATAACCAAAACTTATGGAGCTCCAATCCAGGGTTCTATAAACCTTTCCTGTAAAGGTCGAAGTAAAAAAATTATATGTTTTAAAATATGTAAAAATATTGTATTTATTTTTTTAAATGTTTATTTTTTTGAGGGGGAAGGGTAGGGGAAGAGAGAGGGGGACAGAGGGTCCGAAGCTGGCTTTGCACTGACAGCAGAGAGCCCGATGAGGGGCTCAAACTCACGAACCATGAAATTATGACCTGAGCCAAAGGTGGACGTTTAACCGACTGAGCCACCCAGGAGCTCCTTAAAATATTTTGAATATGTTCCATTTTTTAAAATATACCTGGGGTGCCTGGGTGGCTCAGCCCATTAAGTATCTAACTCTTGATTTCAGCTCAAGTCATGATCTCAGCAGTTTGTGGGATTCAGCCCATGTCGGGCTCTGTACTGACAGTGCAGAGCCTGCTTGGGATTCTCTCTGATTATTTATTTGACTTTGTGGGACATATCATCTGTGTCTCAACTTTTCAAGTCTAACAGCAGCTCATGAAAACAGCCATAGTCAAAGGCTGAAACAAATGGGCACAGTTGTGTTCCAATAAAGTTTTATTAAAAAAACAAAACAGGCAGCAGGACAGCTTTGGCTCATGGCCCAAGGTTGGTGACTTGTGTTCTGATCTCATGCTTCCCTATCTCCTTGAACTCAACTGCCAGTTTTCTTGCTGACATTCTTCCACCATACTGGTCTCTTTTCTGTCCCTCCATCTGTCCTTCCTGCCTCAGACCTTTCTACTTTCTGATCCCTCTGCCTGGAACATGCCGGGTCGATACCTTTACATGGTGGGCTCTTTTGTTTTCAGTGGTCTCAGGTCAAATGTTGTCTCGTGAGAGAGTCCTTGCTTGACCTCACCTTCATTCTATCACCTCATCTTGTCTTTTTTTTTTTTTTATCCAAATTACTTAAATGATCTTCTTGGTCTCCTTGTTAATTACTCTTCTCTTCCCAGTAAAATGCAAATGTCTCAAGATAGAATCCTGAATATTCTTGGCCACTACTCTATCACTAGCACCTAGACCATATCTGATTCATAGAAGCTGCCCAATAAATACTTGTTGAATGGTTTAGCTGAAGAAAATCGTCAGCAGGAATGACTCTGAAGAAAGAGCTTCTCTGAAATTGTAACTGTTTAATGCGCTTGTGGATGTGTTCCTCGGCTTTACTCATCTGTAGCACTAAAAAGTCCTGGGCTATTCTGAGCGAATCCTTCGGTATGAGGGTTGGATTTCAAGGCTGTGGTGTTCCCCACGGTCTTTGCCATAAAAACTCAAAGACACTCTCATTTTTATTTTGCAGTTCTCAACTTTCACCCAATTTTCATTTTGGCCAAAAACTCTGGTCAGATTTATTCTTGCTCAAGGTCGTGGAATGATCCCTAAGTTTCTGAAGCTATTGAGGCTTCTTTCTCCTCCCTTCCCTTCCAAGTATTATTTCTTTATTAATTAAATTTGTAATTGTATTTTGCATCACTGATGTCATAGGTCTCTCTCAAATGTAGAGTGGGGTGAGGAGGACTCCCAGCTCAAGTCGGAAGTACATCCAATGAATCAGTGGGGCATGACTGGCGAGTGTTTGTTTTTACGAGGATACGAGCGCCATGGCCAGGGAAGCCAGATCCCTCCAGTTTGCCAGGTTATCCTCAGTGCCTAGAGTGTGCAGATCTGATGTGAAGGAGATGGAGTATGGGGGGCTGGAAGTGGGGAGACAGACACCCAAGGGTGGCCAGGAACAAAGCAAAGCCTTCCTTATTAGAGAGAATTGTGACTCAAGAAACAAAGCGGGGTCTGCCTCTTGAACTGGTCTCCAACCCCATGGACTCATACAGGAAATTAGGTGGAGAGAGGGCTAGGAATAAAAATGCAAAGAGTGGTTTTCAAAGTTGCCCACATTAAAGATGAGACACACAATGTTAGTGGTTGGGTATGCTTGTGACAGAATGAAGGGGTCCAGGCATTCTCCTGTGTCTCACATGGCCTTACGGTATCCTGAAGGCTCCAGCGGACCCGCAGCACTGGGTCTAATATGTGCAGTGGTGTCCATCAGAGAGGGGCCCGGGCATAAAGGAGGGAAAACTTAGTGGCTGCAACGAGGTTGTTGATGGGCTTGGTTTGGAGCCCCTGTAAGAGATCACCAGGGCTCCCCAGACATGGTTAGGAGCAACTTGACAGGATTCAGTTTCTTGAGTAGCTAGCAAGGTTCAGATAACTCAACTCTTTTGATACACTTTATTTCTAGAAGCTGCCCTTTGGGAAGATGTCTCCGATTGGATTATATAACTCATAAATTTTGTTTTACGGTCAACTGCACCAGAGTGATCTGTGCCATAATTCAAGGGCTGCCTGATGCCATCTGAACGACACTGCAGCACATTAATGACATCTTTTCCGGGAACCTTCCCTCAGCTAAGACTCCAATGGCAGCTCCAGGAGAGAGAACAGGATCCACAATTTTAGTCCTCTTCCTTGAACACAGAAACCAGGGAGGGTTCTAGAGCAGAGTAGCTCAGGACCTACTGATAGAGCCAATGAAGTGACCACTGAAGCTTGGAGATGTTGGGTATAATCCAGAAAAGCAAATAAACAAAAATGCCCACCAGCATGTTCAAATGCAAAAGGAAAGACTAGCGTTGCACCCTCATGCATGAGCTTGGCCAAGATACAGAGATGATCCTGTGATTAGAAGCACCACCCTAACATACACCCAAACGTCACGAGCACATCCTCTATCCTGTCCATCCCACTTCAATGGGTTATCCTCGAGAATTGTCATGCGCAGAGGAAGAGACACGTTCTCTCCCGAAGATCTGATTATCAGCATGGAAGAGTGGAGGAACTTAAATCAATAGAGAATGGTTAACTAGATGATGGCAGATCCAGACAGTGGCTGTTTAAAACAACGACGCAGCCTGACATTTATTGATTTACGAAGAAGTCCATAGGACCCTGTGGAGGGAAGAAAGTGGGTTACAGAGAGGAACGCACGGCTCCGTTTCTACAAAATTGTGTCGAGCATCCCTGTGTGTAGACATGCCCAGACAGAGCCCTGGAACTATGCTCACCAACATGGAAGCTGTGCTGTTCTCTGGATGGTGAGATTTGAGGGTGACTGGACTTTTTTACTTAAAAAAAAATGCTGAACAAAAGCTGAATTGCTTTGTTTTGTTTTTTTAAAGAAACACATTGCCTTAAGAAAACAAGCAAAAAATCCAAATAGTCACAAGCCCAATATTCCAGAGCCCATAGGATTGGCTGGGGTAGTTAAGGCTGGGAGAACTCACCAAGTGAAAGTCCGAAAATACCAATGAAGGACAACATGACAGTTTGGCGGACAGAGAAGCCACATGGCACTCACTATGGCATATGAACAGGGGGCCAGAAGGGGCTTTACCACCAGCTCATACCGACAAGCTGAGGATTTGCACTGAGCCAGGTCTCAGATACCCACTATCAGATATCAAAACCACCTTGCTGTAGCCCAAGCTGTTTGGGAAACACCAACTGTCGAGCGGAGCGGAGCTCTCAGGACAGACATCTGCTCCAAAGGCCAATTGATGAGATGTTTTTCCTCATGTCTGTCACAGTTAGGTTTCAAACAAAATTCTTTTTTTTTTTTTTAAAATTTTTTTTCAACGTTTATTTATTTTTGGGACAGAGAGAGACAGAGCATGAACAGGGGAGGGGCAGAGAGAGAGGGAGACACAGAATCGGAAATAGGCTCCAGGCCCTGAGCCATCAGCCCAGAGCCCGACGCGGGGCTCGAACTCACAGACCGCGAGATCGTGACCTGGCTGAAGTCGGACGCTTAACCGACTGCGCCACCCAGGCGCCCCCAAAATTCTTTTTGTAGTTTATTTATTTTAGAGAAAGGGAGTGTGTGAGAAAGAACAGGGGAGGGGCAGAGAGTGAGAGAGAGAAAGAGAATCCTGAGCAGGCTCCGTACCATCAGCACAGAGCCCGCTGTGGGGCTCGATGCCACAAACCACGAGATCACGACCTGAGACAAAAATCAAGAGTGGGACGCTTAACCGACGGAGCCCCTGGATTTTTAAAAAATAAAAGTAACTGAGGGGCGCCTGGGTGGCTCCGTCGGTTCAGTGTCCAACTACAGCTCGGGTCATGATCTCTCAGTTCATGAGTTCGAGCCCCGTGTCGGGCTCTGTGCTGACAGCTCAGAGCCTGGAGGCTGCTTCGGATTCTGTGTCTCCCTTTCGCTCTGCCCCTGCCCCGCTCACACTCTGTCTCTGTCTCCTTCTCTCAAAAATGAACATTACACAAGATTTAAATAAAGGTAACTGAGCCTCAAATAACAGAAACTCAGGTGGACCCCAGAGGAAAAATAACCGACAAAGCCCTCTTCGGGGAGGCTGGCCTGCGCCCCTCTGGAATAAGCATCCACGGAGCTTCCCACGTTTCAGTTCGTACTTGTAGCCAGGCCCCCTACCTGGCTGTGCCAACCCGGAGGGAAAGAGCAGCGCCTGATGGGTCTGCAGCTGTACCCTCAGAGCTAAGAATGATGCTGGCACACAGTAGGTGCTCAGTAACAATACTGGATGGCAAGAAAAGCAACGAAAGAGGGAGGAGAGGAAGCCCCAGGGCGGGCAAGGGCACTGGCGCTCTCACAAGTCAGAGGGGGATGTAGCTGCTAATCTCTACGCTTCTTCAACTGCCAGGAGGACACATCTCAGCCCCAGTTTTCTCTCAGGAGTCAGAACACGCACCTCCAGGCCCTGACCCCTAATTAAAGAGAAAGGTCAACATCATTTGTCCTCCTTGGTCGTGTCTTTTAGGGACTAAGCGAATTCTTCCCATTACCTCCCTCCCCCGACATCCCTCAAAGCCGATCCATCTGGCCAGGGGTGGGTGCCGTTCTCCGGGCCGCCCCCACTCACTGGGCATGTTCAGGGTGGCCGAAAGCATGGAGGGAAGAACATAGCTGAGGCCAGCCCAACAGCCAGCTCCCGTATCTTGTTGGTTGGAAGGCTGCCCCTGAGCTTCTGGAACCTGGTTTGCCCACGTTCATGAGTGGCCAAAGGGGCCTGGGAATTAAAGTCCCTCTGGGTATAGTTTGTGACCAATATCTGATGGGCGTGTGGGGATGCGTACTAACCGGGCCCCTGGGTGGGAATGACTCTAATGTGTGTGTTTTATGCATTTTACAGGGCCCCCCAACCTAAAGGTTCAAGATCACAATTGCCCACCCTGGTAGCTGGCTTCAGGGGGCACCTCGAGTTGGCCAACTTCCCTTACCTGGAACACTCCTCCCCTGCTGTCCTGCACCTCAGGTCAACCCCAAGCCCTCAATCCTCATCTCAGGGTCTCGTGGTTGGCTCTTCTCAAAGGTGCCCAGAACACTACTGGTGGCAAAACAGAGGAGAGTTGGTACCACTAGGCACTGGGGGCCCTGGCAAGTGTGCCCTCCAGGAACTTCAAGGGTCCCAGCCCTCTATCCCCACTCACGAGATCTTGGCATGCCCTGGGCATTCAGAAAACCAGGCTCGCGCAGAGCTCTGGCTGGCCCCACAGAACAGCCAGGCCCGGGCTTGGGTCCCATAAATCAATGCCTTGTGGCTCCACGAAAGGAATAGCTCATAATTTGCGAAGTTCAAAGACCATTATTTTCTGATGATCTTTCCTCATCCAGTACTGATTCCCCAAAACAATACCCTGGAGTTTAGTGCTGAGCAGTTGGAAATGGTCTCCTGTCTGCACACCCAGATAAATATGGGTGACCTTCCTCCATGACAGATTGGTGTCGATGGCATATCCAGGTACACTGGAACATGAAAATGATGCTTGGTTTGTTGGGAGATGAATGTTCCTTCACACAAACTGCATGTCTCTTTGCCTTACCTTCCCTAAAGGGTACGCTGCAGGAATAATAAGAATCATCGCAGCATTAACGATACTCTAGCATTTCTTACCCATTTGTTATGTTGCAAGCGCTGAGTGAAGCACAGTGTCCCATTTTATCAGTGCACACGCTTCTCTAGGGTAGGTATTATTTATTATGCACCCACCCCATCTACAGACAAGGTGACGGAGGCTTCTAGAAGGTTCAGGAAGCTGCCCAAGGTCTCACCTGGCTAAGGAGCTGGGGGGAATATCCCATGAGCTCTGGGCCACAGGGCCATGCTCAGGACCAGTGACACAATTTTGGGGGGAGGGGCTGGGTACAAAAGGAAAATGCAAAGGGGACCCTTGTCCAACACCTACTAATGATTTTAAGGTGGTGACAGCAGAGCCTGAGCGTGGGGCCCTGAGGCCGTGCCGGTCACACCCCACGAAGCTGGCCCCGATGACCTGAACTCAGAAGAAAGCAACCTGAGTGACAACATGGCCCACGGGCAGCACGGTTTAACCCTAGAGACTGAGTAAGAGCACACGTTACACCAAAAGGGATTCCGTGAGGTCCATGTTTGGTCAGAAGAGCTCGTTACTTTCCATCGGGAGCTATATCAGTTCCTCTGATAGAGCAAATACCTCCCCCCTGCTGGGACTGCAAAGGGCTCATGGTCAAGAATGTGAGGGACGGGGGTGGGGGGTGGGGAGGGGTCACGTCCAAGTCATACGCGGGAAAGAGCCCGTGTTTCAGGCCAGAGACACAGATTCTGGCTCACCAGCCAGCCATATGACTTTGGACCTGAGATTCATTTTTTTCAGATGTGTTATGGCGAGAGTGGTATCCACCCCTCAGGGTAGAAAACGGGGTAGTGGAGGAACTGCTAGAATGCCCTAAGGGGGCACAGTAAGTGCTCAACCCAATGCTATGACAGTGTGATGGCCGTTCTCACCATGAGGTTTGCGGGACACTTGAAAGAGCTCATGGTTTGAAGGTCGGGGAGACAGACTGAGCCCCGACACTGGCTCCCATCTATCATTTATGTGACTACGGCAAAGTCACTCAACTCATTCCAGGGTCAGCGTCCCCTTCTGTACAACCCATCTGCCATGGGGTCTACGACACACAGGATTCCACCAAGCACAAAGGGGCAGGGCATTACTGAAATCAGACAGGCCAGCATCTCTACAGCCTGTCAGGGTTCATGGTCAGAACCTGTAAGTGGTTCCTTTCCCAGATTCCCACCGTACTCAGGGGGGCTTTAGGGGCCATCCTGCCTGAGCTCTCTTGGGAGGTGCTGAGCCATCTAAAGGATTTTTCCTCTCGAAGTTTTCCACCACGTCTCCCCATTCTTGACCCCCAAATTTGACTGACTCTATTTCAACTCCTGCTTTCTAGTCAAACCCAGAGGGGGCTGGTAAAGAAAAACAATGATTCAGGCCAAATTCTGCACAGCTGGAAGAAGTCACATAGACCTCCGAGTCTTTATGTGTTTTTAGAGGATAATCCCAAACAGTAGTAGAGGTTGGAAGTGCTTTATGTTTTGCTTGGAGATCCGTCCATCCTAACCAAATTGCTTTGTGCTTTAAGAAATTCAGTGTACGTAAAAGATTCCATTTTTCTTTGAAACTATGACATGTATATAAAGAAATAAAACTTGAAATTCTTCCTGAAACTTTAAGGAAGGGCACAGCGGGAGGAAAATTGGACGGCGTCTAATCATATACACACATAATATACAAAGACACGCACACGCGCACAGCCGCCTCCGACAGAAGCGCTGTCATTTACATTTAGAACACTTTCCAGGACCGGCTCAAATTCCAGTCGCTCACAGACGGAAACTGGGAATCATTTTCCTGCTCTGCTCAAACTCTAACCTCTTTAACAGCTTTCCCTATCAGTTCCCTTAACTCGACCTGCACATCAGCTTAAGAGATCTGTGAACGTTAAACCCAAATCCCAGGCTCTCTGTTACAAGAGGCCACCCTTCCATTAAAAGGAGCCTACGAGGGTGTCTGGGTGGCTCAGGCGGTTAAGCGTCAGGCTCTTCGTTTAGGTTTTGGTCATGATCTCATGGTTTGTGAGATCGAGCCCTGCGTTGGGCTCTGTGCTGACAGTGCAGAGCCTGCTTGGGATCTCTCTCTCTCTCTTAAAAATCAATCAATAAATACACAACAAAAAAAGAAGAGAAGAGGAGAGGTGTTACTGCAAAGGTCTGCCTGAAAATGATCTGACCCACCTCCACCATCGTTCCAGGCCTGTTATTACCCTCCTGCCTCGTGGGCTCCCCCAAATGCCCTCTAGCTCCTTTTTATAGACTGCATTCAAGTCGCAGGAGGGGAGCTCGGCTCCTGCCCCTGGGGAGCAGATAAAGTGCCCAGAGCTGGGGAGACAGGTTTAGGCGCCTTGCATACAATGACTCAGGGGTAGTCTAGGCAGGTTACCATGACGACGCTTGCAGAGCCTCCTCGGTCTACCAGTTACTGATAACATCCCATCAAGTCAGTGAAGGGGAAAAACAGAACCCGAGGAAGCAGTGCTGGGGCTCTTGTTTCCTGTCTGCCCCACTGAATCACTTCTAGGGGCACCATCCAGACACAGCCACAGACACAGTCTTCATATGGTATGTACTCATTCTGGTGAATTTTAAGACTTACAATCAAAGTCTAGTCTCGTAACAGGGGCTTTTCGACTTTGCTCTCGACTTTCTCAAGCATCCTACTCAGCAGTGACTTCTGCTGCTGGTCACAGAATGCATTTATTCGTATCTCTTGTGCCAAAAAAACGGAGCTCTAAATTCTAACACCTTCCCTGGAAGGTTAAGTGTGGAAAAAAGATAACAGGAGCTCTGTAGTAACCCTGTGATTTCCATAACGTAGGTGTCTGTATTTCCAGAGAGAAATAAAATGTCTTGCCTTTGGCCCTGTGACTGAGGCCACAAGGTTTCTCCATGCACCTTGTGTAAGGAAAAGGAGGGGAAAAAAAAAAAAAAAGTCGTACCTGTTTTTTCCAAAATGGTTCTTATTAATAATAAGACAATTACGAAAAGGAATGACTGAGGAGCCTGGGGTGGGGACCTTAATTTTCTTCAAAGGCCTGCCATCCCACAGAGTTCAACCTTGGGCCGTCACAAGGGTGAGCTAGATCTATTCACACAGCATTGCAAGATCCTTGGAAGGTCGCTTTCAGAGACGAGGAGAGAGATTTTCACAGCCTGCAACACCCCAGGCATGTTCTGAGTTCCAGATTTCCAGGGCTTGCTTCCACCCAGGGAAATAACCGGGCAGTGCTGATGTATATCACAAGGCGGAGCAGGAAGAAAATAGTCTCTAGCATCCCAAGGTCACATATAGTATCCCACTTCCCAAGCCAGTATGCTAATGGAAACCAATGTAACATACCTGTCGGTGATCCTTCCATGACATGGCCAATGTAGGGGCCCTCCCGAAAGATCGGTCTGTTGTCATTCTGGTCAATCACGATGACTTCCAGAGGAACCGGCCCCTCGAGAGTTTTGCCACTGACATCAGTGGTCTCCACAAAGAGCTATTGGAGCAAAGAAATTGGGGGAGAGAGAAGGCGTTAATTCATTATGAAAATTGAAGTCAGGTTCTCTGGAGAAAGTAGGTTATGCCAGCAATTTTAGGAGCCCTTGGCAATATTCAAGCTTCGGTCTCAATGGATAGTCACTGGAACTAGAATAGAACCGCAACATTATAGAATAAACGACAAATTTCAGTTCATATTAGGTTCCCCCCTGGGAAGTTCACAATTAATTCATCAAATCTGCAAAGGAAGTCCAAAAAAGAAAAAGAAAAGAGAGAAAACACTCACAATCAGCCATAGCTGAGAAAATGTGCTTACAATGTTTCTGTTTTTTTCCCCAACATCATTATGCTTAAAAGGAACGTTATGCTAATAAAAATAATTGACTAAGCAGTTATGAACAGAGTACATTAAGAAATAACTGAAAGTGTTTATGACAATGTTTAGCAGAAATTCGGGTCAGTAAATATTTAGAGAGGGCCTTCCCAAGGCAAGGAAGGCATTTGCACGGGTTCCGAACAAGACCTCGGGATTGCTGCCCACAGGGCCCCTGTAATCGAGGCGGTATTTCACAATCCCACAAAACACTTCCATACAGAACTACCTTCAGTTTGCAAGGTTGAAGAAAATAATCGCCCCCCCTCCCAAACCCCAGCTTTATTGTTGATCTTGGAAACAAGGAGTTACATCATGGCATCTCCAGGGAGTTACAGTGACCTTATGCTCTCCTTTTCTGTGCCTGATTCTGCCTTGGTCTAACTCGGCGGCAACACTAACTTCTCCCGGGATGTCAGTGCTGGTCCCTGTGCTGGACGAGGCTGAGTATTTCCCCGCAGTCGCAAACCTTGGGGAAAGGGCTTCTGCGGGTACAACAAGCCCCACTTTTCGCGAGCCAGGTGGCCTTGAGCCATACCCCTACTCTCTCATTTTGTCACCTGTGAAATGATGTTAATAAAACCACCCACAATTAGGAATAAGAATCAACATTATCCAGTGCTTTACTGGGCTTACTACTCGATAGACTCATCTGGTCTTCCTAGTAAGCCTGTGAATCATTGGCAAGCAGGGAATGGAAGCAAATTAGAGGTTCAGTGGTAGAATCTGGATCTGACTTCATGAAGTCAGCCTCCAGGGTTTATATTTTTAACCATTACCCACAATGTTTTTAAAGCACCTACTCTAATGCTCTCCCATGATATACCCCAGGAATATTAGCCGCTGCCATTGTTGCTACGCGTATCGTTATCGGCACTATTGTCAAAACAAGCCCGAATTAGGAAAGGAGAAGAGAAACACTTCTGTTACAAATCAGCACGGTTGTACCCCACCGGATGGTGCTTCAAACGGCGATCATCCTTTCGAAAGAAATGTGGGAAAATTCCACAAAAGCTATTAAGGGCTCCCACGCTTTGTTCCATCTGGATACCACTTCCGGGTGGGTTTGAGTTTGGAGGCACTTACGCGTAGGAACACATTCACTGTAGTGTTATTTCATGATTAGGACAATGAATCACCACTGGCGTCCGCTAAATGCCCAAGCAGGGGGGACTGGTTGAATGAATGTTTTTACGACATAAGAGAATACAGCCATTGGCTAAAATCATGATTTAACCTTGTTGACCCCTTAGAATATTGTGCGTGAACACGCAAAAGTCCATGGTCATCATGCATGTGTAACGTACGTCTGTGCACAGAATTTGAAGGTGATAAGCAAAAAAAACGAACCCAGGTAAGCTTGAGCAGAATATTCTTTTTCACTTTTTTCTGTAGTATTCATCCTTTCACTAGCAAATAAATGGGCAGAGGCTTTTCACATCTGCACACAAAAGAGAGCTCACAGAGAATGAACCATACTTTGATGCTTTTTTTTTTTTAACACGCTATGCAAATTCTACTAAACCAAGGAAAGCAAACAAAACCTTGGGGCAATTTTGTGTAATAAGGACGGCCTGACCTTTTGTCCTCCCAGAATAGCCAAAGACTTGACTTTTACTCAACCAAAACCCCTATGTCTAAAGACAACAAATATCTGGGATCTGAACCCTAAGTTTCTTGCTGGTTTGTACACGTAGGGCAGGGAGAGACCGAGGGTCCCTGATGGGTAGGTGGCAACGTTAACAAGCAAGGGAGCTTACTTACGGAGCTTATCTTAGGCAGCTGCAAGACAGGGAGATCTCTGCACCGCCCCCCAGAATTCCGAAAGTTTACACAGAGGCCTTCGCAGGGCTCAATCAAGTGTACCATCCATTGGCCCAGCAACACATCGCTCTCTCAAACCTGCATCCTTGAAAACAGCTCCCACTGTGGGAATGGTGGGCAGACCTTATCTTCCAAGGACGGGGAAGGCGTGAGGAACCTCTCTGATCGATTGCCTGAATCCGGCTTCCGGGTCAACCGGAGGTCACGACCTGGTTCATGAACTCTCGATGACCCTCTCCAACACTTCCCTGTTGAACAAGCTTTGGGCAGTGTCGGAAGCCACAAGTAGGCTAGAGGAACAGAATCCACATTTCCCCAAGTGTGCAAAATGTTGGAACTGGGAGGGTAGACTCCAGATCCATCTCAACATAAGGGAAAGACACATAGAAACTAAGGAGATATAACTGATTAGGGTGACTACGAAACGTCCAGCTGAATCTGATAAAACCAACAATGTCAGCACACAACCTGATAGCATTTTGTGTTACCATACTACCCAGAGTTTGATTTCTGGATTTTTCAGTGGAAAGCAAGATCATTAGAAGCTAAGTGCGTTGGAACAGCATTCAAAAATAGCAAAGTGCTCTTAAGGGGCATTTATTAATTTGAAAGTCAATTTAACAGAAAGTTCATTGAGATATGAATATATGTCAGTCCCTACCCTGAGTGTTACAAATCTAGCAGTCAACAAGATATTCCGGCATGAAAGAGACAGGTAATAGGCAATGTAAAACACAGGAGTAAAGTAATTTCAGTTAGAGAGAAGCAACATGAAGGCATAGAACAGGGTCACATATTAAAACGACACTGTCTAGGGGGGCCTGGGTGGCTCAGTCAGCGTCCGACTTTGGATCAGGTCATGATCTCACAGTACACGAGTTCGAATCCCACGTCGGGCTCTGTGCTGACAGCTGGGAGCCTGGAGCCTGCCTCAGATTCTGTGTCTCCCTCTCTCTGCCCCTCCCCCATCCATTCTCTCTCCCTCTCTCTCTCTCTCTCTCTCTCTCTCTCTCCCTCTCTCCCTCTCTCTCAAAAAAAAAAATTAAAAATTAAAAAACAAACCTACATTGTCCAATTTGGAAGCCACTAGCCACATATGGCTATTTAAATTTAAATTAATAAAGATAAATAAAATTTAAAAAAATCTAGTTCTTTCATTGTGTTAGTCACATTCAAGAGCCCAGTACTGGTCATTGTGGCCCAGGTGTTCCTCCTTCTCAGGCTTTCAGGCCCGAACTGCAATCAGCACATTGGACTTTCCTGGATCTCAGGCCTTTCGACTTGGACTCAATTACACAACCAGCTTGCAGAACCAGCCTTGCAGAAGTCACGGGACTTCTCAGCCTCCAATTGCTTACAATAAATCCTTTTGTATAAAGATGTATGTATATGTGTGTATATCTATCTATCTATCTATCTATCTATCTATCTATCTATCTATCTATCTATCTATCTATCTATGTATCTATCTATCTATCTATCTATCTCTTTATCTCTTTTATTTCTCTGGAGAACACTGACTAATACAGGCTTCCAGGGTATCTTTTCAGATTTTTAATTAATTTATGTCACCCCATAATGGACATCCCTCAGGAGTTTCTCATTCCTTTACTTAGACAAGTCTTTTTATCATCTGGCTCCAGCCCAGTTCTCCAAACTCATTTCATGTCCTAAGAGATGCCCTTTGTCCTTATTATCAAACTACACAAATCTTTTTTCCGTTTTCCCAATTTACGCTGCTCTTCCCAGCACAGGTACTTTCACACGTGATCCTCCCACCTGCTGTCCTTGGTCGACCCTATTTATCCTTCAGATCTCAGCTCAGATATCACTAGCAAAGAAGATCCTTCCCTAGTCCTCCAGACTAACTAGCCTGTCCCTGGTTTACAGTCCCGTGGTATGGTACCCTTCCTTTACGGCATTTCCCATAATATAGCATATGTATTTGTGTGACAACTCAATTAACATCTGCCTCTCTGACTGGTCCCATGAAGGCAGAGGTGTGATGAATGTTCTTGACCATTAGCGAATCCCCAAGGCTGAGACCCAATGTCTGCACATAACAGCCACCTGATTTAACACTGATGGCACAAAGCTGATTTAATACTGATTGCATGAAGAGGCAGTACCTCTTTAAGAGACTGGAGTCCAAAGTTTGGCCTCGGCTCTGGCCATCTGTCCTTTCTGCCCATCCCTGGCAGGTACGAGCTGACAGTCGGTCTGAACTCCACGGACTGTCAGTCAGGTGACTCTTCGTGCAGTCTTAATCCATGAAATAAGAACCACAATGGTAAATAATACCTAACTACGTTAAATTAGTTACTTGCCTTTTAAAGAAGGGAGCTAATGTTTATGTGGTGTCCAATGCATGTCTGGGCTTTTTATGCATTGTCTCATTTGGCTCAAAACAACCTGTAGAAACACCCACTGCAGCAAAACTCAGAGAAATATTAAGTACTGGTCGATAAGCAAAAGCTAGTTTGTGATCCAGCGGGATCCAAACTTAGGTCTGACTCTAAAATTCATGCTTTCTTCCACTCTGCCCTCATTTGCCAAATGGTCTTTCATGGGCTTCCTTTGCGCTTTTGTTTTATTTTCTTTACTGTGTTAATTGCTTCCTAGTAAATAGCTTTACATTGCTATGTTTCATTGTTGCCTCATTCAAGGCAAAACTATCCATGAATTTAGGGATATGATGAGCTTATTATAAATTTTTTCCTGATAAACATGAACATACTTATGAAAACACTATAGGCTTAGGGGCACCTAGGTGGCTCAGTAGGTTAGGCGTCCGACTTCAGCTCAGGTCATGATCTCACGGTTCACGAGTCTGAGCCCCATGTCGGGCTCTGTGCTGACAGCTCAGAGCCTGGAACCTGCTTCAAAGTCTGTCTCCCTCTCTCTGCCCTTCCCCCTCTGGCGCTCTGTCTCCTTCTGTCTTAAAAATAAAGAAACATGTGGGGCACCTGGGTGGCGCAGTCGGTTAAGCATCCGACTTCAGCCAGGTCACGATCTCGTGGTCCGTGAGTTCGAGCCCCGTGTCGGGCTCTGGGCTGATGGCTCAGAGCCTGGAGCCTGTTTCTGATTCTGTGTCTCCCTCTCTCTCTGCCCCTCCCCCCGTTCATGCTCTGTCTCTCTCTGTCCCAAAAATAAATAAACGTTGAAAAAATAAAGAAACATTAAAAAATTTTTAAAAATAAAATAAAACACTATAGATTGGGGAATATTACACTATTAGCCTAGCTACAACATGCTCCCTTCTAGAACGTCGGATTTTCTGAAAAGAAAAGAAAGAAATTTTCCCTCTTATAAATGTGCCTCTCAAATGATCAGGGTGAATAGAGTGGGAAGGGAACATGGTATGCAAATCACCCATAATCTGTTTAAAGCAAAAATACTTTATCCAAGAGTAGAGACATGAGGGTCCTGTGTGAACATGAGCCAATTCTCCCACCTCAAGGGCGTGGTAGATGGGCTCCAGGTTTCCATAGAAATAGAAAAGCCCACAGAGATTTTTGTGTAAGGATGCTATTGTGAGTTTATTTATAATAGATGATCTCTGAAGGTTGAGAATGTTGGAAGATTACAAAAATTTTTTTTTAACATTTATTTATTTTCAAGAGACAGAATGGATGGAATGCAGTATCTTTTTTTTTTTTTAGGTTATAGATCTAAAGTCATTTTGTTAAATAAGTATTAAAATGTGTTTTATAAAACACGATATTCTCCAAAAATCAAGGTTGATATATAAACATTTAAAGGATAGCCTAAGCAAGCCAGGGAGGGGCTGACAGAGAGGGAGACACAGAATCCCAAGCAGGCTCCAGGCTCCAAACTGTCAGCACAGAGCCGGACATGGGGCTCGAACCCACGAACCATGAGATCATGACCTGAACTGAAGTCAGACACTTAACTGGCTGAGACACCCAGCTGCCCCTGGAAGATTTTTAAAAACCAGATTTTCCACTATGGAAATATATAATGTTTCCTGTCATAGGAGAGAACAAGATAAAATGAATTCCTAAGTTGTATGGTTAGTATGAAACTCAAACTGCCCTTATGTTTTGCATCTGACTTCTTACATAGTTAATTAATAGAGTATCATATTCATTTATTATAGGCTCCTCTCATAGAGACTTCTGCATTCTGTGTGTGTGTGTGGGGGGGGGGGGGATATACTCATGGCCCAGTCAGATCACAGACAACTGAAAGGCAAGAACACTGTTTTCTAGGTATTCCTTCTATACATAAGTGCCTTGAATAAAGAAAGCACTGATAGATATTTTTACCAAGTTTCTGTTTGCAATTCTCCCACCCTCCCCACCTACCAACATGTCACAAAGATCAAACGAGACTTTCCCATTGAAGACATCCTCAGTGATCACTGAAATTACAACCAGACTTTGAATCAGAAAGCCTGTCTTCCGATTTGGGGATATGCTACCTTAGAGCATCTGTGGCCGGTGGGATGACAGTCTTCCTGAAAATCTTTATGTCCTACTCCCTGGAACCTGTGCCTATGCTAACTTACATGGCAAAGCAGAATTAAAGTTGCTGACCAGCTGACCTTAAAACAGTGAGATCAGCCTGGATTATCAGGTTGGGCCCAATATGATCACAAGCATCCTTAAGAGAGCAGGAGAGGAAAGGTCTGAGCCAGAAGGTGAGAACAGACTTGAGCAACCATCACTGGCTTTGAAAACGGAGGACGAGGCCACCAGGCAAGGAATGTGAGCAGTCTCTAGATGCTAGAAAAGACAAGTGTCCTCCTGCATAGACTTCAGAAGTGAAGGGCGGCCCACTGGCACATTGATTTTAGCTCCGTGATGTCCGGGTTGTACTCTAACCTATGGAAGCGTGTGATAACAAATTTGCATTTGTTCGGAGTCGCACATTTGTAGTAATTTGTTGCAGCTACTGTGGCCCCGAAAGTATGGGTCAGACCTTAACATTTTTAGAATGAAGGCAGGTGTTACTATTAACTATTAAGCCCAAACAGGTGCACACCAAGCCTGCCCTAGGCGAAGAGGGTAACATGACAATTAGTGTAATTAAGTAATTTCAACTTCCCAGGTCAGTTTGCGCATGTAACAAATGGTGTTCGGAATATCATTCTCCATTTTGTTTTTGTTTTGAGTAAAAAGATAAAGGACTGTGTGTAGCACAGTTACTGGCACGTAGGACATTCTAAACAAGATTTGTTAGATCAGGGGAGAGTTTGGTGACCTTGGCCTTCATTTGCTCCCAACAGACCTTTACCGAGACTTTTGAGAAGGTGGACGAAGTACCTCGATTTAATCCTTGTCAGCCATTACTCCCTTCAAACTTCTTTCCTATCTCACTATTCCAGATTTCTCTTTGACACCAATTACTTGCATTTCAAGTTAGTTTTCTTGGCTTTATTCACTTATCTAAGTTGAATCTCATTATGGGCTAGCTCCTGGAGAGTTCCCAGGGAAAAGATATTTTTAGCCTTTTGTTAACATTCCCCTGCCTTCACTTCCACGGCTCTGTGTGGCATCTCCCCCTTGACGGACTGGATGTGGTGTTTATAGCTCCCTCTAAAAGTGATCAAAGGGGAGATTCAAGTTTCCGACTCGCTAGATTATTAATTAAGGATCTTGATACTGTTATCAAATGTTCTTTGAAAAGCTTGTTCCTCTTGGACTGTAGTATTTCCTTTGTTGATCCGAAATTTTACTTTTAAAGTGTGTTTTGCACCAAACATAATGAGAGCATATTTTTTTTTCTTATGTATGCATGCTCACAACCATGCTGGACTTCGAGGGCATTTTTCTATTTAATTTTTGAACTAATTTTAATTATGTGTAAGAAATATATGCAGATATTCAAAATAATTTTATTTAAGCAGCTTGGGTAAAGTCCTAGTGAATATCCTCTACCCCAAGAGGGGACACAGGCTGAAAATTTTAATTGGTTCAAGTAGAATTTATATAAATCATGGATATTGGAATTGTACCAGATCAATTAAGGATACATACAAGGGTTAAGGGGATTTTTGTGCAAAGATGAGAAATCTAATACTTTCGAAAACAAAGCTGTAGGAGAAAATTACTGAGGATTTTATTTTCACTTGTTGTTCTCCGTCTCCAAGAGCAAAATTCAGAGAAAGAGAGGGGAAAGAATGCAGTATCTTTTTTTTTTTAGTTGATAGATCTAAAGTCATTTTGTTAAATAAGTATTAAAATGTGTTTTATAAAACAGATATTCTCCAAAAATCAAGGTTGATACATAAACATTTAAAGTATAGCCTAATAAATTCCAGGTGGATTAAAGTATTAGGAGAAAAAAACCCCATTGAATATTTATGTGACAGAGTGGGGAAGGCCTTTCTAAACTGGCATTAAAGATATAAATTAAGTGAATTATTGAGAGATTAAAAAACTCAAAAGCAAGTTTTTGTATGACCAAAATATCATAAATAAAATAAATAGAAAACTGGGAAAAGTGGTTGTGTCATACAAAACAGATGTTTACCATCTTGAATATATAAAGAGCCGGTTAAAAATCAATAAGGACAAAACAACAATTAACAAAATCAGAAAACAAAACAGCAACAAGCATTATAAAATTAAACGAGGTAACTTTTTGCTTCCAACATTGCCGAAATAATTAGGAAAACCTAAGAGTCAGTGTTTGTCAAACATAAAGAAACAAATACTCACGCATTACTGATGACACTAAAACATCTTTCTGGAATGCAATTTGTCAATATGCATCCCAAGCCTTGAAAACATGTGATGTTGCATATAGAGATTCAGCCTGGGGGATATCTGTGTATCTCAGGGACGAGCAGGTGGGGTGGGGGGTGTTTGATAATATGCATATTCATTTCAATACTGCTTACAAACAGGAAGAATTACATGGGGCGCCTGGGTGGCTCGACACAAAGTAGAACACGACATTGCAGAAACACTTTAGGGAATGAGAAAGTATGTTAATGGTATGGTGTTCATAGTATGAAGTAAACGTTTGACTGCAAAATAGTACGTGAAGTATAATGTCTTTTTCGAAGAAGAGGCAAAGACATTACACAATTAAGATTACCCTGAAAGATTAGCAGTGATTTTTTTTTTTTTTTATTCTGCTTCTCTACACTCTTCTAGATTTTCTATAATGGGCATGTGTTAATTTCAGAGTTAAAATGCATCTATGAAGTTTCTATTAAAATTGACTGCAGATTGGCTACGGTTTATCACAAGTGGGGAGTCACGGGAGTATGTTAAACTTCAGGACATCTGGCACCTCTCAGTGTTGATGATTAACGGGAAGCACGTGAGCGTTAAGTATGACAGGATCATCGGTATTGCAGCACAGCCAGTGGCTGGCTTTTCCCCTCTCCCAGGCCTCTGAGTTTTGGATTAAAAAAAGAGTCTCAATGCACTTGACAGAATTCCACAGTAGGGAACTTGGACTCTTCAAATTTCGTTCCCTTTTTTTTAAATGTTTATTTATTTTGAGGGAGAGAGTGGGGTAGGGGCACAGAAAGAGGGAGAGAGAGAATCCCAAGCAGGCTCTGTCAGCACACAGCCCCACATAGGGCTCTACCCCTCGAACTGTGAGATCATGACTTGAGCCCAAATCAGGAGTCGGATGGTGGCGCCTGGGTGGCTTAGTCGGTTGAGTGTCCAACTTTGGCTCAGGTCATGATCTCCCGGTTTGTGGGTTCGAGCCGGTGTTGGGCTCTGTGCTGACAGCTTGGGGAGCCTGCTTCGGATTCTGTGGCTCCCTCTCTATCTGCCCCTCCCTCCCTCCCTCCCTCCCTCACTCTCTCTCTCTCTTACAAAAATAAATAAACATTAAAAAATTAAAAATGAAAAGAGTCGGATTCTCAACTGACTGAGTCACTCAGGTGCCCCTGTTTTCTGAGCCCTCAATGTTATCAGCGTCTGCTTTTTCTCCGAAGCTTCACTTTTAATCTTGCTAATCAAGTCTCAGAACCAGGAAAGAGCTCAGGTTCTAAGCACGGACTTCAGATTTAGAGTCCTCATCTTTAAGAGGGGAGAGGGGCACCTATCTCACAGGGTTTATGTGAGGTAAAATACATGATGTTTGTAAAGCATTCAACAAAATACCTGACACATAAAAAATGCTAAATAAATAGGAGCTTCCAGTTATCCTTAAAGGTTTTTGTTTAGTTTAGTTTTGTTTTGTTTTTGTGAAACAAACAGAAAATTCTCTGTAACATTAAGTTTCTGATTAGGGTTCATGGTCTCGGGCATCTAAGGAAAAAGCTGACTTTAGGAAGCTGAAGCTCATTTTATTAATGTTTAGAAAACTTTTTTTAAGTTTATTTATTTTTGAGAGAGAGAAACCAAGCAGGGGAGGGGCAGAGAAAGAGGGAGAGACAGAAAATCCCAAGCAGGCCCCACACTGTTAGCACAGAGCCTGACTCGGGGCTTGATCTCACAAACTGTGAGATAATGACCCAGATCATGACCCAGATCATGACCTGAGCCTAAACCAAGAGTCAGGCACTCAACGGACAGAGCCACTCAGGCACCCCTTATTTTTTTAATGTTTATTTATTTTTGAGCGAGCACAAGTTGGGACATTTGGCTCTCACCAAATGTCCAACTCCTCATCCCTGCTACACTGGTCCTGCTGTCTGGGCTTTGGGCCACCCATGCCCTTGGTCTACATAGCACTGTGGGTCTGCCTCTAATCCTGCTCTGGTTCCTCCTTTGGAACAAAGCACAGAACTCTGTGCCCCTCCACTTGTGCCTTTACCAGCGGGGGCAATGCTTTGTTTTTGAAATTGAAGAAAAAATATATATGTTTTATTTTGTTTTTCGAGAGACATACGGGAGGGGCAGAGGGGGAGACAGAATCCAAAGCAGGCTCCAGGTCCTGAGCTGTCAGCACGGAACCTGACGCAGGGCTCGAACCTACGAACACGCGCCCCTGAATTTTATAAACCAATTTGACAATAAATTTCATATGAAATAAATAAATAAATAAATAAATAAACAAAATTAAAAAAAAAATTTTATTCTCCTGAAAGTGGAAGAAATACCACAGAGAGGTACCATGCACTCTTTGGCCAGTGTCCCCCAACGGTTACCTCTTACAAACCACAGTCATGCAAGCAGAACAATGGCCTCAATACAGTCCTGGATCCTAGATTTGCTCAGTTTTATTTCTACTTGTATGTGTGTGTACATGCACACATACCTGTGTACTTAGTTCTCCACCTACATGCACCACCACAATCAAGAGACACAAGGGTTGCACTTCTAGACGTGTCTTTTGTATGGAAGAACAATGCCATATATATATATGTATGTATATATATACGTGTATATATACACGAAGGAATTGCAAACAGGGCCTTGGAGAGGTATATGCACACCCACGATCACTGCAGTCATTATCCCAACAGCCAAGAGGCAGAAGCAACCCACGTGTCCATCAGTGGATGAATGGGTAAGCGAAATGTGCTACAAAGATATACATGATGGAATGTTATATAGTCTTAAAAAGAAAAGGACTCTGGCCACATGCCCCACATGCTACGGCCTGAACCAGGAAGACATTACGCTGAAACAGGCCAGTCGCAAAATGACAGCTACTCCGTGATTCCTCCTATAGGAAATATCTACAGTAGTCAGATTCATAGACACAGACAATGGCGGCTATGGGGGGGGGAGGGGAGAGGGAAAAGGGAGCTGCTATTTAATTGGCATAGAGTTTCAGATTTGCAAGAAGAAGAAGTTCCGGAGATTTGTTTCACAACAATGTGAATATCATTATCATCACTGAACTGTACGCTTAAGTGGTTAAGATGGAAATTTTTCATAATGTGCTGTTTTATCACAGTAAAAAAGAAAACTAATTTGCATGGGAATCACCTGGCAACTTGAGTAAGTCAGAGTCCCAAGGTCCGACCCCAGGGATTCTGTAGGTGCTCAGCAGCCTTAAGACATGGCGCGTAAGACATGTAGGGTAATGAACTACACAAATAATCAGGACCGGCTGACTTCCCCCAGTGCCAGCGCGTCACCGAGTCACCCCCCTTGCCCGTCCACATTGTCTCCTTAAGCATTCACTGTCTCTCTTTGCAACAGGGGGATCGACATTAGCTCCTACGTGAGTGGCGGTGCAGCTACTGAGTTGAAGAAGCGTGGGGCTCACCAGCTGATGCCCAGTCCTCTCCACCCCGTCCAGTCCATCCGCTGGCCCTGTGAGCCGTACCTCGTCCACCCTGTGTCCGGCCATCTCTCACCAGCTGTTGGTGGCTGGGGCCACCGCAGGGCTAAGTCCCCCTCGCCGCAGTATCGCGAGCATCTCTTAATTGCATTCTCTGCTCCTATGCTTCCTTACCGTCACTATTCGCCACACAGCGTTCCTGGCGACCTTTGAAAAAGCAGATGGGATGGTGCGCCTGGGTGGCTCAGTCGATTAAGCATCTGGCTTCGGCTCAGGTCATGATCTGGTGGTTTGTGAGTTTGAGCCCCGCATCGGGCTCTGTGCTGACAGCTCAGAGCCTGGAGCCTGCTTTGGGTTCTGTGTCTCCCTCTCTCTGCTCCTCCCCCACTCACACTCTGTCTCTCTCTCTCTCTCTCTCTCTCTCAAGAATAAACATTAAAAAAAATCCAAAAAAACCAGATGGGACCTTTCACCGTTCCGCTCCCCAATCAGCCCACGTGACTTGTGTCCTAAGTCCTCCCTGCAGCCCACACAGCCCTGACATGGACCGTGGAGTATCCTTGGCCCCATCTGCCATCATTCTCCTGGAATCCTTCCATCCTGGCCACATGCTCCTTGGTGTTTCTCAAGCCAGCTAACTTAATTTCCATTCCACGGTCCCTGAAGACACTGTTCCCTCACCTAGAACACACTTTCCAAGGAGTTTTTGTGGCCTGCCCCTCATTCCACTTATGTCTTTCCTCAAAACAGAGGCCTCCCTTAACTCTTTGATCAAGTACAGTCACTCTTCGATCAATGCTCATCCCAATCCCTACGCTGTTTCCCCAGCTCTTGCTGTCACAGGCCTATGATGCAGATACTTCTTCAACAGTTGCCAGAATGACAGCTCATGGAAGACACAGAAAATGCAAGACGCGTGGAATGTAAGCTCACGAGGACAGGGAGATTTGCCTTCCTGGTCCCCACAGCACAGTGAAACACTGTCTTTCATAGAGCAGGTTTTCAATAAATGTAACAAATGAACAATGGATGAGCTAAGGGCTTTGAGTTTATAAGGAAGTCTCTTTTTCTCCAGAGGACAGATCAATAGACAAGAAAGAGGTGACACTTGTCATTTGAGAATTCCCCGAGGGTGAGCCCAGCTAAGAGGCAATGTATTGAGAATTCAACCGTAGCATTTTCTGCCTATTCCAGAGGAAGAAGCCACGATCAGCAAAGTTGACATAACTCTCTAAAGTGGGCAAACATATTTTACATGGGATTATTCGTTGTTTGGCGATGACTGATAGAAAATGATTTGGTTCTGATAACATATTACTAATAAGCATATTTAAATGAAAGAAAATAAAGCAAGTAGAACTTGATACAAATTCTAGCTCACCAAAGTGAGCCCATCTGTCCCTGCCTTCATAAATGAGGCAGTGCAAGCTACAAGAATTGACTTCTATTTCTCACAAAAATCCCTCTTTACCATTCTTATGCCCCGAGGTCAGCATCTCTTCTCGGATTTTTTTACTTGTGCACAAAAATGCCTCACATAGCCAGACATGACCGTGTCACGATCAGATACATTCTGTTAGATTCTTCTGGATTTCTCCTCTGACTGCTCCATTTTTTTCCCTCCGTTTGACCAGACGCCCCCAGCGTGGTACACAGGTTCTGTGCTTCAGAGTACGGACAGTCCACATGACAACCAGCCTGTGTCGGGCTCCATTCCGGACCATCCAGACTCCCCCGGTTCAGTGCCACCAGCTTCCTCCAGTATCCTGGCCAGCCCAGAATGAAGATGCCAGTGTCACTCATCACTTTGCTCACGACATCCCTTTCTGCATGTTTCTGGGTCAACTGGAGGGGACCTGGGATTACAGATCTACCCACCCACCCAGACCGTGCAGCAAATGGCCCAGAAAGCATGTCCACGCTGTGTATGGGGCACAAGCTGAGGAACCCGAATTCATCTGACAGTGCCCTTCTCTGATAAGTTTTGTTAGGCTGGACCTCACGAAGCTGAAAATTTGGTAAGCTCAAAGAGAATCAAATGTTAGTAATTCCAGCTCAAATCCAGCCTGCTGTCTGTTTCTGTAAATGAAATATCGGAACAGGGCCACCCTCACTCACTGACCTGTTGTCTGAGGCTGCTTTTTCACTAGAATAGACCAGCAGAATCGAGTAGCTGCAAACAGTCTCCATGGCTCACAAAGCCAGAAGTATTGATTATCTGGCCCTTGAGAGAAAAACTTTTTTGTATGCCTATTTTAGAACATTTGGCGCAAAAGGAAGGACCCGGAAAATACCCAGGGAGAAATGAAAGTTTTGATGTAGATTACAGACCCATCTGGACAGCTTGAAGTCTCTAGCTAAACTCTCTCTCTTGTGGTTATGAATTCATTCAACAAATACATTCTATGCCCCATCATGCTTTGGTTTTGCACAAGATCCTTGATTTATAATAGTTAAAAAATACCGCCATTGGATTTTTAAGGCTCATTTATAGCCACCATTTAGTTGGATTAAATAAGCATCATATAAATAATAATTACTATTTTTAATTTTTTAAGGTTTATTTATTTTTGAGAGAGAGAGACAGAGCACGAGTGGGAGAGGGGCAGAGAGAGAGGGAGACACAGAATCCGAGGCAGGCTCCCGGCTCCAACCTATCAGCACAGAGTCCGACACGGGTCTGGAACTCATTGACTGACATCATGACCTGAGCCGAAGTCGGACACTTAACTGACTGAGCTTCCCAGGTGCCCCAGCAGCCTATAATTCATTATTAAGCAAGGAATGACATAGTAAGGAGATTGCATATAGACTGTGGGTGGGGCCTGTCGTGAGAAGTCCTCTCTGATGGGAGGCCGACAGAAGAGGAAGCAAAGTGGCCACAGAAAACCTGCCCAGAAGCCAGAGGGAGGGAAGGAATGAGAGAAGGGGGGGCAGTGAAGAGATGGTAGGGCCAGGTCAGAGGGGCTTGCAGACAAGGTTTAACCTTTTGGCCTCTTTTCTGAGGGCAGCTTAACACGACTGAAACGCTCTCATGGAGCCACTTGGGAAAACAGTTTGGAAGTTCCTCAAAGACTTAAGTACAGAGTTACCACATGACCCAGTAAGGCCACTCCTACTCATACACCCAAGAGAAATGAAACACAGGTCCACAAAAACGGGCCTGTCACAGTAGCATTATTTGTATGAGCCCCAAGCGGGACACAACCCACATGCCCATCAACAGTGACTGGACACACACAATGGGATATTATTCAACCAAAATAAGGAAGGAAGCCTGGGCACCCCGCCACAACATGGATGAACCTTGAACACACGCTAAGTGAAAAAAGCCAGACACAAAAGGCCGCATGGTATGTGATTCCATTTATGTGAAATGTTCAACATTGGCAAATCCACAGAGGCAGAAAGTAGACTGGGAGATAGGCAACCCTAGTTGCCTAGGGTTGGGGACGGTGAAGAGAATAGAGGATGATAGCGAATGGGAACAAGGTTTCTTTCGAGGAGACGAACATGTTCTAGAATTGATAGTGGTGATGGTTGTACAACTCTGAATACACTAAAAACCATCAAATTGTATACTTTGCTTATTTAATGTTTATTTATTTATTTTGAGAGAGAGAACATGACTAGGGGAGAGGGGCAGGGAGAGAGAGGGACAGAGGGAATCCCAAGCAGGCTCTGCATGGTCAGCACGGAGCCCGACATGGGGCTCGATCTCAGGACCCATGAGATCATGACCTGAGCCGAAATCAAGAGGCGGACACTCAACCAATGGAAGCCACCCAGGTCCCCCTGAATTGTATACTTTATTTATTTATTTATTTATTTATTTAATTTATTTTTTATTATATTAAATATAATTTGTTGTCAGATTGGTTTCCATACAACACCCAGTGCTCATCCCAACAGGTGCCCTCCTCTATGCCCATCACCCACTTTCCCCTCCCTCCCACCCCCCATCAACTCTCAGTTTGTTCTCAGTATTTAAAGTCTCTTATGGTTTCCCTCCCTACCTCTCTGGAACTTTTTTTCCCCCATCCCCTCCCCCATGGTTCTCTGTTAAGTTTCTCAGGATCCACATAAGAGTGAAACCATATGGTATCTGTCTTTCTCTGTATGGCTTATTTCACTTAGCATAACACTCTCCAGTTCCATCCATGTTGCTACAAAGGGCCATATTTCATTCTTTCTCATTGCCACGTAGTATTCCATTGTGTATATAAACCACAATTTCTTTATCCATTCATCAGTTGATGGATATTTAGGCTCTTTCCATCATTTGGCTATTGTTGAGAGTGCTGCTATAAACATTGGGGTACAAGTGCCCCTATGCCTCAGCACTCCTGTATCTCTTGGGTGAATTCCTAGCAGTGCTATTGCTGGGTCATAGGGTAGATCTAGTTTTAATTTTTTGAGGAACCTCCACACTGTTTTCCAGAGTGGCTGCACCAGTTTGCATTCCCACCAACAGTGCAAGAGGGTTCCCGTTTCTCCACATCCTCTCCAGCATCTGTAGTCTCCTGATTTGCTCATTTTAGCCACTCTGACCGGCATGAGGTGCTATCTCAGTGTGGTTTTGATTTGTATTTCCCTGATGAGGAGTGACGTTGAGCATCTTTTCATGTGTCTGTTGGCCATCTGGATATCTTCTTTAGAAAAGTGTCTATTCATGTCTTCTGCCCATTTCTTCACTGGATTATTTTTCGGGTGTGGAGTTTGGTGAGTTCTTTATAGATTCTGGATACTAGCCCTTTGTCTGATATGTCATTTGCAAATATCTTTTCCCATTCCATCGGTTGCCTTTTAGTTCGGTCGATTGTTTCCTTTCCTGTGCAGAAGCTTTTTATCTTGATGAGGTCCCAATAGTTCACTTTTGCTTTTAATTCCCTTGCCTTTGGAGATGTGTCAAGTAAGAAATCGCATTTGTATACTTTAAATGAGTGATTTGTGTGGTGTTAGGACTTTATTAAATTCACATTTGTAAAGTGGAGCACAGGGGGCCAGAAGGTGAGCTGCAATTCAACATAGACCATGGCAGAAACTGGAACAGAGAAACTTATTACCCACCAGTCCTGGAGCAGGGGCAGGGCACACCCTGAAGGGCCGCATAGGGGGATCAGGACAGAGTGTATGGAGAGTGTGATAGGACCTGGGGTACATTCCTTTATTAGGTCTGTGGGTGCAGTGCTTTGGGGCTCCTGGGCTAAAGCCAGGTTGGTCCACTCAAACCAGAAGAGCAGAGTTTTGGGAACTTCACAATGTTCTTATCTAAGAGCTGCTCCAGGGGAAGACCCTGGGAAGCAGAGGGACTATCGGTCACCAGTGCTATTGGGAAGTCACAGCAGGAACTGACCTTTGCATGTGGCCCTGTGGGCTGTTCCCTAGGACCTAAGCGTGTGTGAGGGGTTGGGTGGGCTGAGGGACTGCCGCAGGCTGCTAGGCTAAGAGAAATGGGCATCAAGGCAGCGACACCAGTCGTTGAGCTAAACTCTCAGCATATAGTATATGATTTACATCTCAGTAAAGCAACTAAAAGTGAAACCTCTTTATGGGTTAGGAGGTAGGAGATGGTGTGTGGTGTGAGGGAATAACTCCAATGTGAATTTTAAAAAGATCATTCTGGAAAACATGCGGAAGACGGACTGAAAAGGAATAAGAGGGCAACAGACAGCATAGTTGAGAATCTACTGACGGGGTCCAGGAGAAAGATGATGGGGGTGATTTCCTCTACAGAATAATGGCGAGAAACACTGGCGTTTATCCAGAACACTTAGAGAATGGTATGTTCCACTTAATTCTGAGCTTTGGAACCAGAGGTTGAGAGTAGGAGATTTCGGTTTTAATCCTGGATCTGTCACGGCTGTAGCTGGTGTGGGACCCTCAGCTAACCATCACCCCCATTCTCTCGATTACAAAATATCAATAGCAACACGTGACCAACCTCCTTCATGGGGACAAATGAGATAAACGGATAGACAATATCTCCCAGCGCAGAGCAGTACATTCTGCATGGATGCCAGGTTTCTGAGAATTGAAACTCAAGGGTAAACACTCAATGCTAACTAAATTAAACAAAGTGTAATCCTTCTCTGAAAATTCAGAAAGCAGTTCTAAACTCCCGAGGGCCTAGGAATCATTGTTATGAATATCAGTGATTAATTATAACCTGTAGGTACTAAGTAAGTAGGAGACGGTCCTGACATTATAATGACTGTAGCATCACAGGCTGGATGAAGTTTTTAAAAATGAATACATTAGTAAAAGAAAATCTAGATATTGCGTCCTCCGGCAGATTTTTGACACCCCCGTGGTTGATTCCCCCTCGGGTGCCCGCTTCTCACTGCAGAGACCCCCTGGGGAACCCTGGGGCACTGCTTACAGGTATACATTGCTGTGCACCGCCCACCCCCCAACTATTGAGTGTAAGGACTGGTTTTATACTCCTCTCTGTCCCCTCAAAGTCTGGCGTGCACTAGGGGCTCGATATTTGGTGGTTGAAATAGATGAATGAAATGAATCAGTCCATGAACAAATGAACAATCATTGGTGCTTCCTTTTCTTGAGAAATTAGACATAACGCACCCTAAAGCTACCGAACCATTTATGCTTTCTGGTGCCTCGGTACCTATGGAAGCAAAGGCCTCCTCGCAAGATGCCCGCTGTCTGCCTCAAGCTCATTTCCATTTCCGAAGAAGGTGGCAAGGGCTTATGCCAGACCACTGAAGGGCTGCTCCTGGGAGACCCTGGCCTGGAAATGTCAAAGGCGCCAATCTCATTTCTAATCTCCATGACAGACATAATGTGTGGGTAGCCAAAGCCCTTGGTTTAGCTCCTCAGGTGCTTCTGAGCCCCCTCAATTATCCCAGGTCTCTGGGCTGACCGGGAATGGCCCCTTATTTTCCTGAGACTGGTTATTTTGTCTCTAAGTGAGTTTCCTCTCCACAACTAGCCACGTTGAATTGCCTGCTCTGATTGCCTTGCACAGCTGACCCAGAGGCCCCTAAACCAGGCTCCCACATCCTGATGATTTACGGGCTCAATCTGGCCTTGACATATGGCATGGAGTTAGTTCTTAGAATGTTTTAAAACTCGTTTGCTAACGTCTTAAAGCAGGAGTGAGTAAGCTTCTAGCTTCCCAGATTAAAAAAAAAATGACAAAAGAACGAAAAAAAGAACGAAAGAAAGAAAGAAAGAAAGAAAGAAAGAAAGAAAGAAAGAAAAGAGAAAAGAAAAAAAGAAAGGAAGAAAGAACTTGTAACAGCCTTGTGGCTGTCATTCCCACATGGCAATCTGCTAAAATGGCTGTTACTCTCATTTTAACGGTCCTGTATTTTCCCTTGGCCCCCACAACGCCTCATTTTCTCCCCAGACCTAAGTCCAAGTGAGCATGTCATTTCCACACTTGACCTTTGGTTTTTGTAAACCTGCACTCATCTGCAATGATGCCCTAAGTTGTGGGTATTTGGGTTTATAGCACCTGTGACCAGTGGGTTCCAGACCAATTTTCCTTTCCTTTCGTATTTCAGTTACCCTATACTTTGGCTTCAAGATGACGCTTGTCATCTCCTTCTCTAATACCTTGGCATTTTGCAAGAAAAAAGAGCGGTGTCTCTGTTAGCAGTCAACACCAATTTAAATAATTCCATTGCCAATGAATGATGTGTGACATGCTTGCAAGGTGATCAATTTGCTGTGCTACTAATTAATTCTGTGAAATTACACATTGCCAAGAGCTTTCTGGCCAACTCTGTCAAATGGTGTGAGAGAAAGTCAACTTTAGAAAGGTAATTCCGGGTGACCTGACCTAAATTAGCATGTTAATAATGGGGAGTTTGCTCCGCTGGGTTCTATGCCTGTTTGTGCAACTTCAGGCCCAGCCCTTTACAGACGAGTTTTCGAAACGATGAGGTAAGCCATCCACAAGTCCCCTTAATTCCAATTTTCCTCTATATGCATTCCGCACACCGTGTCCATGAACTCTGTGAAATGTTTCATTAACCTTCAGTTCTCGTTAAAGTATTACCTGGTGGCGTCGTATGGCTTCTGTTTCCTTTAGCATATCTTTCATAACTTTGTACTTTCTAGAGACTTCAAGTTCAAACTAAGATATTGGCCTTGGGATATTTTCTCTTCTCAGACTTATTCCACAACACTTCCTAAACCCTCGCATCGCCAAGTCAGTTCAGTGAATTCCAGCTTTCCTGTCCCAAGCCAGACACCTGCTGGGCTCCAACCGGTGGCGGGGGGCTGATTGCGTGGCTGGTGGGGGTGCGTTCCAGTTCTCATTCCTCAAACTTGATCTCTGCCCTGTGACCTACAACTGGGACTGAGGCAAGAGAAGCTCAAAGCAGGTATATTTCTTTTTTGATTTGCAGCACTGATTACCCGAAAAAAAAAATCTTTAGAATATTTGATCGGGAAAAAAGCCAGTTCTCATAGAAATAATAGCTTTTTTAGTGCTGTTTGTTTAACTGAGGTGAGTAGGGAAATACTCTCGCAGGTGATAGACATTTAAAAATTATTATCTGACTTCTGTCATTTGTTCTGACCTGCTTATTTTATTCCCAAATCAGATGATTGCTTTATCCTATATGCAGCTACCATTTCCCAGCAATATCTGGGCCTCAAAACAGTTTATACTTCCTCTAAAAGGGTCTTGGACAAGAAGTCCTGTTTCTTTTTTTTTCCTTTTTAAATACTGTTTTTAAGTTTTATTTATTTATTTTGAGAAACAGAGAGAGAAAGAGAGAGAGTACAAGAGTGAGCTCGAGCAGAGGGTCAGAGAGAGAGAGGGAGAGAGAGAATCCCAAGCAGGCTCCTTGCTGTTGGGACAGAGCGGAACACTGGGCTAGAACTCATGAACTGTGAGATCATGACCTGAGCCAAAATCAAGACTCAAACGTTTAACCAACGAGCCACCGGGGTGCCCCTTATATAGTCTGAAACAACCCGTGTTCAACCCAAACATGACCAGCTGTCACGTGCAGTGGGTTCACTTAAGAACCAACCAGGGGCGCCTGGGTGGCTCAGTCGGTTAAGCGTCCGACTTCGGCTCAGGTCATGATCTCGCAGTCCGCGAGTTCGAGCCCCGCGTCGGGCTCTGTGCTGACAGCTCAGAGCCCGGAGCCTGTTTCAGATTCTGTGTCTCCCTCTCTCTCTGACCCTCCCCCGTTCATGCTGTGTCTCTCTCTCTGTCTCAAAATAAATAAATGTTAAAAATAAAAAATTAAAATTAAAAAGAACCAACCAAAATCCAGTTCCCATGACACTGGGTCTCTACGGTGGGTGAACAGGACTGATCACTGCATTTACTGAGAGTTTTTGAAGGTTTGAATGAGCTGGTTTTGAATGAACATTTTGAAGAACTGCAAACAGTGATCCCTTTGCTTCTCCCCTAAATTTTAACCTTGACCTGATTATTAACTTAGAGCCTAGTCAAGCTTTCCCTGTACTTGCAATTCTTAAATCCATATGCAATTTATTTCTCTCCACCTGTCTTCTCTCCTACCTGGCATATTTCTTTGCTTCTGCTATTTCTGTCACAGCTTTGCATATATGACATGATGTTTTATGAAACTCGCTTCATGCCTCTATCACTAGTTTTGTTTAGTAATTTAAATCTTATTCTCCTTGTTCTTAATGAAAAATATTGATGACTTCAATATTTTCCATTTCTCTTGCCAAGAAGTAAATTGTGAAGAAATGATTTACTATTCTATGACATTCCATTCATTCTGTTTTTTTTTTTTAAGTTTATCTACTTTGAGACACACAGAAAGAGGGTGAGAGACCAAGAGCATGAGCTGTGGAGGGGCAGAGAGAGAGAGAGAGAGAGAGAGAGAGAGAGGGAGAGAGAGAATCCCAAACAGGCTCCGTGTTGTCAGCGTGGAGCCCAATGTGGGGCTCAAACTCATGAACTGTGAGATCATGACCTTAACTGAAATCAAGAGTTGGACGCTTAACTGGCTGAGCCACCCAGATGCCCCATTTCTGTTTTCTCGTGCACCCAGGAACACAAAGAAGTGCTCGTGCTAGGATAAGAGGTATGAGCCTACAGAAAATACTGCATCGACTTTCTAGCCTTGGCTTTGATGATTTCTAGGTGTCTACTTTGCAAAAGGTAAAAAGGTGGAATGCTACCCTTGCCAGGCAGTGAACAATGGGGAATGAAGGCAAACAGAGGGAAGGTTAAGGAGAATCCTCGACATCAAGTCTTTGAACACACAGACATGCACAGATCTTAAAGAGAATGACAGTGATCATATTAGGAGATAAACATGTGCACTAAAATAAAACATATCCCTCTGAATTGTTGTCAAGTGAGAGATGACAAGAAACAAGAGAAGAGCATTACCTTGTAGGATGTCTGCCTGGAAAACTCTGATCCATCCTTCAAACCATACCTGGGTACTTCTCACTCTGTCTGCAGTCTATCTATTACTCAGACTCATATAGTTTCATATATACCTTAATGAATAATGATTGAATAATGATTTTTTTGTTTTGTATCTCTTTTTGTTTCTGTGAGCCCTTCAGATACAGAGACAAGGTCTTACCCATTTCCAATTTTTTAGCACCCAGCACAGAATCTGGAACAATCATTCGGGCTGGACCAAATATGCCCATAAGATCCCAAGCAGCGACTTTAAGAGGGAGATGTCACCACTGACCACCGAGAGAGAAAATGCTTGTACCCAAGAGTACCGAGGGCTGGCCCTTTGTTACTGACAGATATTGCTGGGGTTCAGAAGGACAAGGCTAGAACTCACCAAACAAACCCCAACTCTGAGTTCCATGAGACCACATGGGGAAGAATACACTATGCAGCAGACACACGGAGCGTGAGAACTGCCTCTAAGCAGGAGGCAGGGTGCTGCACCGTGATTCCTTTCAGAACATCTTAAAGGTCAAGTTGGAGCCACAGAAGGAAAGCAGCAACATGTGTTAAACGGAGAGAACTGGAAGGTTTCACGTGGGGTCTTTCATTCAAATCAAACCCCAAAACGTCGTGATTGTCTAAACTCCATGGGAGTCCCTAAGCATACTGATTTTTAGAAGATGAAAAATAGAGAACTGAGATTTCACAGTAGAAATGACTTTCAATCAACAGTTCAAGGTCAGACATCCTCCAAATGCTAAACCTCACCAAAAAGATACAAGAAATGGAGTGATTCGATTGAAAACTTTAAGAGAGAGAGAGAGAGAGAGAGAGAGAGACAGAGACAGAGAGAGGAGGTAGATTAATTTCCCCAGACAACTCACTCCCAAGGAAGCAAATAAGACCATCCTTGCTGGAAATGAACCCCCGTCACTTTGTCTTTTTCAACAGCAGCTGCCTCAGCAGCTTGGGTTTATCAAATAGTATGTGTGAGACACTGTGTGATCCCAACTACTGTCTCTTCAATCTCTTCGATTAGTCTCTGGGATGGACACGTGCCTTATTATCCCTAGTACAAAAGGAGAAACTGAGGCTGACTGAAGCCACCTTCAGTAATCTTTCCTGCGGCTAAATTCCAATGACCCAAATCCAAACAGAAGCAGCGTAGACTATGTTGGAAGAGGCAGGACAAAGCTTGGGTTCCGGTCCCAGCCCTGTTGCCTGCTAGCCAGGTGACCTTGAGAAAATCACTGTGTCTTTTTGGGCCTCAGTTTCCTCATTTATGAGTGGGAGCATTGCTCGGGTCAACAGGATTCTCTGAAGCTCTTGGCTGGCTGTCGCTGCCATGCATCTTAAAGGGCCTTCAGGGAAGTTGGAAGATGGCCCAATCCCAGTGACTTTGGACTTGGCCGTGGAATTTGCTTTGGTCAAAAGAATTCAAGCAGATGTGATGTACGCAAAGGCTTCAGATGTGTTCACGTGGGTTGGCTCATGTCACATCTGCTTGACTTTCATTGGTCATCCACGGCTATCCAGTATGCTAGGGTTTCTCAACTTCAGTCCTCTTGACATTTGGGATAAAGTTTTCATTGTGGGGGTATCCTGAGCACTGTGGGATGTCTAGCAACACCCTTAGCTTCTGCACCCTTTCTGCCACTTGTGACAACAAAAAAATCTCCGGGAATTGCCCAATGATCTTTGGGGAACAAAACCACTCCTGCCTGAGAGCCCTTCTAGTATGTTCTTGGAATTGGGCAGCCACTTGTCTAAGGAGAGAGAGGAAGCCCGTGAACCATAAGCCGACCTAGAGCCCAGTCCAGCACATATGGACCTCAGCTGACCAGCAGATATGTGGGCAAGAAACCTACGTACTTATGGTTGTAAACCACTGTGATTTTGAAGTTTGTCTTGCAGAAAACCCTCTAACATTCTAGCCATGAGGGCAACAGCAAATATGTGGTAGAATTCCATACACTGTGCCTGAGGACAGTGGTGTTTTCTGCTGGTATTATGAATATTGTTAGACTCTGTTTAGATTGCCTTATGAAGTGATTCAGTGTGTGATGCATCTCACCTGTGTCCTGCAGAGTCATCCCCTGGAGCCTTCTAAGCAACCCTCACCACTCTGCTCCATGGACCACATTCCCTGGTATCTCGGACTGCATCCAACCACCCTACGTGTGCCCGCTCCCACTTCTGGAGGAGCCTCCATGGCCAGGCTGCTCTCCTCCAGTTCTAGGGCAGCCTTGACTGTCTTTTGTGTTCCTCCCCCTTTCTCCCAGTTTAGGATGAACCAAACATCCAGAGCTGTGACACATAGGAAATAGTTTAAAATAGACGCTCCTTGAATCTGGTCAGCATACCAATTACAGTGGTTAATTACTCAGTATCTGTATGTATGTTTTAACGTATGACTTCCAAATACTGACTTCCCATAAGGGCAAGGACGATTTTGTATCTGTTTTGCTCTTTATGCAAAGCTAGAACCTAGCACCATTCCTGGCATGGAATCCTGGTGGACTGAATGGATGGGTGAGTAAATGAGCTGAGAGAACATTCACTCTTCATAGCAAGCACACAAATAATTTAGAGATAAACTGATGGCCACCTCAGAACCTTGTTTAAATCATGCAAGATCCAAAAGAGTCCCCCAGAGTAAATGTCACCAGAGAATGTGGAAACACTCAGAACTCTGATAGAAGAATACATTTGGCAAGGAATGAAAGTTTTCTTAGAGCTTAATTGTTTTTGTTTTCTTAATTTAGTCCAGAGTTTGCAACATATTTGTTGATTCTTTCATTTTCCCTCAAAGAAACTCTTTCACAGAGCATAAATTGATGATGAAGTAAGTGCCTATAGGTCGTATCTCTATTACTAAGCCAGACAACATCTCTTGCTACTCAGTCATTGAGGGGAAGGAAGCAGTGATGTCAATGGAAATGATCACTGTACATACAGAATGGGTGCAGGTGAAGTTCAAAGACGGATACTTTGAGCTCCAAGGTTCTACACTATTGTTCGGGGTTTGCTTCTTTGCCCCGTGCACAACCTAGCTATGACATCAGAGTTTAGCGTCATCAACTCAGTAAATTCCACGGGTACATAGTTCTCAGCAGTGTGAACTTCCCCCTTGCCATGGGACCTAAGTGTCTGCCTTAGATTCAGTAGAAGTGCTGGTAAAGGGCCATCTTATTTTACTTGGGTTTCCGTGTACGACAAAGGAGGAGCAATGATAGCAATTATAAATACCATACACGGAAAGCCTATTGTTGGGATGGACACAGCTCTACATTCCCTAACTCTGTCACCCTGTAACCTTGGCAGGAGTGTCCATTTTGTGGTTGGGGTAAGTGCCTTGCCCAAGCACACACACTGGAGAGATTCAAATTCCCAAGTCCTTGCTAGGATAATATCCTGCTGCTCAGAGACTGAAGACAAGAAGGCAAATGTCTGAGAATCCACGGGAACCATCGAATCCCATTTCAGTCTCAGGGTCCCAGAGCTCTTAGAGAGAGGTGCTATCTTATGCAAAGTTTGGAATGGAAAACCAACAGGTGAATTGAAGGCTCAAGCCAAACTGACTCTTAAAATCAGTAAAATCCACCAGAAAGTACACTACAGAATTCTCTCCAATGAGTCCAACCCAACCATGTTTTCCTGTATTGTTGGAACAGATGGCTGACCTTCAACTGAGCCCCAGATGACGTTGTGGGCTTATCTTTACAGGGTGTAGATGAGAAAAAAACATAGCATCTCCTAGATGCTAGAATAACGCTCAGCTTGTGCAGACACTCTCGCTCTGAAACCAGAGCTGTTGTTCAGGTTGCTTTTCCTCTCACTGAGGGCATGTGTTTACAGAGTGCAGAGGGGGAAGAACCACCCACACTATGTAAATGGTTCTTTTTCTTTCCCTTTCTCCAAGCAAAATATTTGCCTTTGCATAAACTGAGCGTGCAGATGATTTAACTAGTGATATGGGGGCTTGGGTTTCCTGCCTATAATGAAGAGTAGGTGGCATCCATTGGACAAGATGGAGGGGTGTCCATGGTATTATCTACCTATTTATTATCAACCTGTTTTTGAGCAATTCAAATGTCATCAACAAACTACACATCTGAACACACTGACATGCTCTCTCGCAGAAAATTTTGCCCATGATGGGGCAGAGTGATCATATTTAATGAACCTGTCAGGCTCCCCTAACCTGAGAGAGGGCTCCATCCTGGAAGCCAGCTGATCTGACTTTATGTATCATTCCAGCTACCTCAGTTCAAAAAATTACTTGTCTTATTAATTATCAGTCTCGTGTCTATTATTTATTTTTATTTTGATAGAAAGAGAGAGTGAGCACAAGTAGGGGAGGGGCAGAGGGAGAGGGAGAGAGAGAATCTTAAGCAGGCTCCAGGCTCAGCAGAGAGCCAATGAGGGGCTCGAGCCTACAACCCTGGGATTATGACCTGATCTGAAATCAAGAGTCAGACGCTCAACCAAATGAGCCACCCAGGTCCCCTAAATACCAATCTCATTGTTAATACCAGATCATTTTGACAGTCCTTCCGTACCTTTCTCTATTCAGCTGGGACCCATTAAGACACATTTGAGAGAACAAAAATATTCGCATTTTTGTGAATCCTTACACCAGTTGGGAGGACAGCTGGTTAAAGAAGAAGAACACAGAAAATACTATAGATCGTCAGCTTTCCCAAGGTGTGGTGGGGGTGAACAAAAGTTTATTAAAAATAACTAATACTAGACACAGCATGCATAGCTCATTACTCTCAGGCATATTTTTGATGAGGGAAATGCTAGACAACAGCTCTTCAAATGAGATTTGACAGCAGGTAAATTACACAGTGTAAGGGTTTAAGGTGATCTACAGAACAACAATGTCTTGATCATAAATAGGATTTGTGTGCTGGAAAATACATTCCATCATTAATGAAACAGACAAATGAACTGAAAAACATCGTATCGTGCCATAGTTTTAAGTAGCTTACCTTAGCAGTGTAATATGGGTAGTAAGTCATGCATAAAACCCTGTAAAAGCTCATTAAGTCCGGATCAGTTTATTCAAAACAGCACATATTTCAAATAACTGTTCTTACTTAGCCCATTCCAGACTCTACTGTTTAACAACATCAACTAAAATAATGGAACACAAGGCAGCTGGAATTCATTACAAGTTGTGTCCCTCCAAAACTTTTAAATCGGTGATCCCAGGGACATCAATGTTTTCTGTTGGTAAAAATCCTTGGGAGTCGTTTCCTGGCACTGACCGTCCTACACCCTATGGTGACATTTCCCGTAAAGACCTTCTACGGCCTGGAGCCCTTTGACTTTGGGCTGAGAACTTCTACAAACGGCAGTCTCACACTTTTTTGAGGAGTCTTACTGCTTTATTGGGTTATTAGTACAGAGCAACCTTACTGAGAAGGCACTGGTTAGATTTCTGGCCAGTTGAAGGTTTAGAGGCAATATGTTTATGAAGGCTGCCATGATGCATCGAGTAGGTTGCAGATATCGAGCTGGCCATCAATAGCTCCATTTCCAGCATCCACAATTTCAAAGATAATTGCTCTCAAAGATCTCAAGTCACCAATGCATCTGTCAAAATATCAATAGCTGCGAAATCTGCCAGTCTTTCAGAATTCAAAGACCGTCCTTTACTAAAAGACTTTATTTTGTCAATGTTCCCAACAACTATACACAAGTAAATGGTCTGGGGGAGAGATTTATGACAAGAGTTTAAAACAATTTATAAACCCATGAACATGTGCATGGGCTTCCCTTGCTGGTTGTGACCCTGACCCTCTCTACATTAGACCCAGATGGGCTGAGTGCTGACTTGTGGGCACTTCTAGAAGCTGCATCTCATGAAATCCCCTTAGTGAAAACCTGAGATCAGTACTGAGATGACTTGCCTTTAATTGCAGGCTCTGGCGCGGTGTGCCTTCAGACCAAGGTAACACAGCTACAGGTGCCAAAATGGGACCAGAGTGCGGACTGTCTGAGTTGAACTCCGAGCTTTTGTCACTCTAGCAAGCTGCTCTCTCTACTGCTGCCAAAGTTTGCACGCGGATTCAGTTTTGGTTTGGAAGCAACACAGAAGTAATTAAGCTTTTTGGGCTTTATTTGTTTCGTGATATGATATGAGAGACATCTGTAAGTTTTGACTTCCTTGCATCCCTGGCCCTCTTGTATAAGTAACAGTGCCCTGCTTCCCTTTGGGCCATTATCTGTTCGTACTCCCTGTGTGTGTTTCCAGTGGGCCTGTCGATCATAGTGTTATTTCCTCCAATCCTGCCCCGGAGGGGTGGGCTCATGAGCCGACCTAAGCCAATCGGGAGCTCTCTCCTGGGAATGGGACCCGTAATGCCAAGAGTACAACGGATGGGGGTGGGTGCAGAGGATTTCTTCCACTAATTCTGCCTCAAAGAGAATCTTCAAGAGTTTCTGGCTGTGGTCCCCAGAACTGAGCCTCTTCCTATCCTTTCTCAGAGCCAGCTGTCCGATTTTAAATCTGTGTAATATGGCCGGCACGCATCCAGGGACGCTCTTACTGCTTAAGTTGGCCAGGGCTTGTCTGTCCCTCAATCACAGAGCCCTGAGCAGTTCACATGAGAACATTATTCTGAGCTGGTCCACATCTGCACGCACACAAACTCTGACAGCTTGTCTGCGTCTGCCTGCAGTGGGCTAATCAAAGACACAAGTGGGCTGTGCAATCAAGGGCAGAAGACACCAAAAGGAACGTGGAATAAAAATGTGTCCGTCAGCCAGTAGAAAAAAAAAATCCGGGGCCTATTATTTCCCACATTTCTTTCTTCTCTAGGAAGAGGTTCTATCTGTCCCGGCTGAGGAAGATGGCTTCAAAGAAAAGAGACTTCTGGGCATCCTGGAGAGGAGCGGGTCTTCCGGCGACCCGGATTTAGTTCATGCCATTCCTTACTGTGTGGGCTTGTACAACTCACTTCCCCCCGCTGAGACTCAGCGTCCAACTCTGTAGAATGGGAGTCATATGACCAAAATGACAGTGTTTGTTTATGCATGTGTGAATGTATGTGGACCTACGTGGTTCACACACAGATTCAGTACATAGGCCTTCAGAAATTCCCTGACAGCAGGAACACTTAAGGAGATAGTCAAGGGGAAGGAATAGGATTGGACAGAGAACGTTTATTACTCTACATACATGTGCGTGTCTAGGCCCTAGCATACACTTACATGTAACAAGTGAAAAAAAAATTTCAAAGCACATCTCCTTGCTGCAAAGCATCCTCATTTCACACCTGAGAAGCACGCATCCTGACATGACAGTTGACTTGCTGTGTGTCTCACAGAAGGTCATGGAGGGATGGGAATAGGCGACCCACCTGGAACCACCTGTATGGGGGTCTGGGCTGAAAACAGTCATGAAATCAGACTGGGCGCCCCTTTTGTCTCCACACAGTCTCTGACTGGATCTGTTTCTCTGGTCCTCCTACAGCCGTGAAGCAAATAGCTTGCAGGGAACGAGCCTACAAGCAGTCATGGCTGAAAGTATCCCCCGCTCCCTGGGAATGGTAGCTCCGTGTGGGTGGGTCCTGTCCAAGGCCCACAGCACCACCCCACCCATAGCACATGCACAAGGGATGATTTTGAAGGATTGGGGGAAAGAGGAGGGAAGGGCTGAAGGGAGAGCTGAGTGAGCAAAGACAACGATGGGTGCTGGACAGGCACCAGGCTCCTGGAGGAGCACGGCCTTGGTGGAGCTGTGGCCACAAGCTTGGCTAAGAAGTGCCTGCCCGTCATGCTTCCGGCATGGACCTTCCTGTGACTCTCCTCTCGGCCTCCATTACGTTTGCTTACACACGTGCACACATGCATACACACACGTGCAGCTTTGATGTTTTCCGTTCTTCCGCTCTTCATTTCCTGTTTCTCAACCAACAGTCACAGAAACTAATTTACCTTATCAAAAAGGCAATTACTCAGTATCTTAGACTTCTATTTATTTGACAGGCTTCTAATTTTCTCACTTTTACCTAATTTGACAGGGAATATTATAGACATAACTAGTCTTTCAGAATGACTTTCACAAGGTTAGTTCACTTGTTAATTGACCCTCCGTGATGGCAATTTATGAAGCATATTAATTTCATCTGTCACTTCCAACACAAAGTAAATGTGGAAAATAGTCTATCTTTCATAAGGGACCTTGTAAAAGAAGTATGTCGGAATTCTTAATTAATGTATGCATATCCTTTCAACCATTGATATTGTGCAGAACTTTTATACCCACTCATCTGAAGGTCTGTCTCCCTTTTATAAATGTTTTGTTATTCCTTTATGATGAAGGAGAGACACCTTCACTGAGGATTATTCTGCAAGGGATATAAATCACCCATATATAAAAATGAAGCAGCCATTTGTCTGGAAGGATTTCTGGAGCCCACAAAGGAAAGTTAAAAAAATTCCCACGAGAGCTGTAGCAAGAGGAAAGACCGCCTTTCCAGAAGGCAGAAGCGGACGCCCTTTCACACCCACAGTATGGCTACTCCAAGGAATGAAATCAGACACACCACTTGCCCCCTTTAAGAAAGGAAGGTGGTGCCTCCACAGGCTATGTTGGACCTTCGAAGGACACCTGGTGAAGAGAGAGAGAGCTCACCGCTTGGATGTGATTGGCTACATTCCTTTTCCTGAACTTCCTGACACCCCCCGTTCAATTTCAACCTTACTCATTTCAAAATCACTTTGGAGCCTACCAGTGGGCAAGCACTCGGGATAAAGCTGCAAACAGAACAGACGCAAACTTGAGGCTCACGGGGCTCACACTCATGCAGAGGAAACAGGAAAGTCAATAGAATACAGAACAGAATTACAATATGGAGTGAAAAGCACCAGGACAGAGTGAGGGGTGGTTCTGAGGCTGAGGGAATGGATCCAGAACATAGAAAGGAAATTCCCTTGGCCCGATGTGGAGCGACCTCTGGGCTTTCCCTCCCTCCCTGAACATTCTTTCTATGGATTCCCTGGAGTTCTCCCAAATTCCTGACTCCTGCACGTTGGCTTATGGAGCTTCAACATCTAAGTAGGCAACTCTTCCAGCTTCGGCTCAAGCACAGATGCTCGGGGCTCCTTCATAGGTACGCGTGTTGAGTCTTAGCTCTTCCCCTGGTTTTTACCCAGATCTGAACTTTCCACACACCAGCAGGGAGCCTCAATGAACAAGGGCTCCATTTCTTCACCCAGCCAATGCCCTAGTTAAAATGTTGGCTCAGCAAGGGGCCTTTGCATGGATTCCATCATAAATCACCCAGGTTCAGCATTAATATTCTCTTAGAGTAATGGTGTCTTTGGCTCTGTGATCTCAAGTATTTTCTTCCTGCCATTTTCTCCATGTTGAAAACCTACTCCCCTTATGAGATGAAGTGCCATTTTCAAGTTTGAACGTCTTCATGGAAGAGATCTCCAGAAAAGACTAGGATCCTCTGTTGAGGCTTGAAATCTTACATATATATATCTATATATATCTATATCTATCTATCTATCTATCTATCTATCTATCTATCTATCTATCTATATCTATATCTCCAGGACTTATTAAAGCTGAGTTTAGCCTAATTGTTTATATTTTCTCTGATCAAATAGAGAAGTTTTACTTTCCCTCAAGCGTCTTGCTAATAAATCCCCTCAAGGGTCATTCCTGGCTTTGAGCTAAGCACAAAATGCATATGTTTGGGAAGAAAAGGCCTAATCTTTAATTTGACAGGAATGGTATAATAGTTGAGGGTTTTCTTTGTTAAAGTAGCAATATACATACATATATGTATATATATATTATTTGCAACATATATGCACATATATATAATAGTAATAAAATACGAGACCGTGTTAAGGAATATTTATCCTGAGTTTTCTACAATATATTTAACAAAAGCATATTTTAGAGCATTTATAATGAAAACCATTTGATTTCTGATTGAGATAGTCCATGCCAATGATTTACACACAGAAGCATTTTATAAAAATGCAAATTACAAAGGTGGCATGCTGTAATGTCCTCATCAATCATAAAAATACATATTTTGAATAAGTGTTGAGATATATAATCTATACTTCATAGATCTCAGCACGGGAGCACTGCCATTACTAGCCGAAGTGCACCACGCGATTATCGGAAAATAATTACTCCCTTGCTCTAATGTTATCACATGATAATAATGCTAAGATGCTGTTCTGAGCAATAACATTTCTGAGGAGGAGAAAATTTCTTCCTCGTTTAATCTCACAGCCAAAAAAAGAAGGTCGGGTGTGGGGGGTGGGGGTGTGTGAGTGCACACACGTGCACGTACGTGGGAAGTGGGACATTCTTCCTTTGTCTTCAAGGTTAGCAGACGTACCTTTTACAGTATGTCTTCCTTTCTGGTTTTTTTTTTTTTAATTTTTTTTTCAATGTTTATTTATTTTTGGCACAGAGAGAGACAGAGCATGAACGGGGGAGGGGCAGAGAGAGAGGGAGACACAGTATCGGAAACAGGCTCCAGGCTCTGAGCCATCAGCCCAGAGCCCGACGCGGGGCTCCAACTCACGGACCGCGAGATCGTGACCTGGCTGAAGTCGGATGCTTAACCGACTGCGCCACCCAGGCGCCCCAGTCTTCCTTTCTGTTAACAAAGTAGGTGAATTAAGCCCCCAAACCTTCCAGACACTGAAGAAACGTTGGTGTTTTTAATTTTTTTACCAAAGATAATGAAACCCCAAGGGAGGAAATTCATGGTTAAATAAAGGTTTCATGGCTCAAAGGACTGGATGTTCATATTAGTAAAATCACCCTCCACTGTATGGTCAGAGCTACTCTGAAACTACCCATACATCTGTGGACATGTGCAATTAGCTCTTACGATAGGCTGGAGGAATTCTGGAATATTCCTGTTGCTTTAAGATGCCATCAGTGAAGACAAAGAGATATAGGTCTGAACTGACCTTCCTCCTCCCCAGGGGAAGAGCTAATAAAATAAAAACAAAACCAAAACATAACAAAATAAAACAGTGGAATGGGAAAAAGAATCGTAGTGGGGATAAAACAGGCCGTACTGAATCTCAGATGTGTGCTTATCACAGACTCAACTGGAGGGACACAGTCTTCTGAAGTGGAGTGACGGTGGTTTGGGCACGGGGTCACCGTTTACTCCTGGACACCTGGGGCTGGGGCAGAAGTGACTGCAAAGCCCACACCACAATTTTGCCCTGAAGTTGGGTTAGTACCACCCAACTGTTGTTTGTCTTCTGGAACTGAACTTGGCAATGCTTATTCATGCTGAAGCCTTCAATTTCTTCCCCTTGTCTGTTACCGTGTAGGGGCTCAGAAAACAAACAAGACTTTCCTCTTTCTATGTCTTTTCACAGCTTTGTAGATAAGTTGGAAATAGTAGCTACCTTTGCTTATGGAACACTTCCTAAGCGCCACGTACTTTCTTCTATATTCTAGAACAGTCGTTCTCAACTAGGGGTATCTCCTCTTCCAGAGACATCTGGTGGTGTCTGGAGATGTTTTTGGTCGTTACAACTTGGGGCTGGTGGATGCTACCGGCATCTGGTTATAGGCCGGGGATAATGCTAAATACCCTGTAAATTACAAGACAGCCTCCACAAAGAACAATCCAGCTTCAAGCATCAGTAGTGCCGAGGACGCCTTTGAGAAACCCTGTTTTAGAAGGATTTCTGTGGTGCTCACATCACAAGTATGAGTTAGGTATTTTTAGCATTCCTATGCTGCACATTAGGACACAGGGTCTCAGAGGTGAAAAACTGTAGGAGTGATCATTTATTGTCTACTTTGTGCTTGGCTCTCTCCTAACCGCTTTACTATGTGCCACGTGCTCATCACGGCCATGAATTAAGTCACATGAACTCCATTTCACAGATAAAAGAAAACGGAACATCAATTGCCCAGGGTCACATAGACCTGAATGGACAGAACCAAGATAAACATTCCCTTTGGCCTGGCACCAAATCCCATATCCCTGTATCCCCCCGAGTCAAGGTCATTGCTGCTCAGGGGCAGGTTCAGGGATTCAAACTCAGAAAGTAGAATTCCAGCTTCTAGACTTTTTCCATGATACCTTGGGGCCACACAAGGAAAGAAAACCCTCCAAAAGCACACGACATACAAATGTGCTGGGATTAGACTGAAGACTTAAAGGCATCAAAGATGCTGGGAACTCAGGTATACTAAAAGATTCTTCCACAGAAGGGACATGGGACAGAGGTGCCCAAGCAGGGAGGCTCTCTGCGGTCAGCGGTCCCCTCCTACACACAGCCAGAGGCCAAGAAACAGATGATGATAAAGATGTCAAGGGGTCAGTTTGCTGCCCTGCTTCTGTGTGAGCAATGCTTACGCTGTGGGGAGTCTTCAAAAGTGTGGACAGGGATACCTTCAAATGAGTCTGCTCTGGTTTTATAAACTGACCTTACATTGGGAACATTCTATTTTAGACGGCCAGATCTTGCTGGTCCGGGGGAATGCCTGTATTATTTCAATTACAATACTTGAAGTTTAGAGAGAAAGCTCCTTCGTAAAGTATGCAGAGAGGGAGATCACTATGGAAAGCCTCTCACCCTTATTAGCAGCTTCAAGGTGATTAAGTCACGTGAATTTAATTATTAGCCTATTAACCCATAGAATATCTGCTCAATGTCTTGCTTATAAATATCACATCCACTGTCCCCCTTTTACAACACAAGTGTTGTTATCATCACACCTTATTCCAGTCAATAATTTGTCCCAATGGGCATTTATAAAAAATATTTATCCAGCTATACGTATTGAGAACCAATATCTATTATTTGACGGTTACTCTGTATCGACCCCATCAGATCTAAGTAGCTAGTGCCTAGATTCTGATTTTCTTAGATGTGTTCTCACTTTTATCTTGAAACCCCCAGAAAAAGCTGGAATCGTCACCTCAAGCTCCCTCCCTCCCGCTCAACCCAACCACTTAACCGGTCACCTGGCCCCATCGTGACTCCGTCTAGAATTCCCAACAAATTTCTCCTCAAAGATTTTGGTCTCCTTCCACTTTCCACTCTATGTAGTGAGCGGTTCCCGATCGGACCCACATATCCAATCTCATGTACTCTTGTGCTTCAAATCTTTCAGTGGGTTGCCAGTTCCTTTAAGATAAAACCCACATTTCTTAGCTTATAAAACCCTTTATAATCCAACTCCTATCTTCCTCTCCAGCCACATCTCCTATCACTCGTGTGTCCTCTATGCCATCCATGCAATACTAGCTCTTGGAATTCCCTAAATAATTGTAATTTTCCATGCTTCCTGTTTTTGCACATCCTGAGATGGTTCTCTCTCCACCCCCAATGCTTATAGACTAGAAACGGTCCTCTCCATCCTACAAGACAGGCCAGGTCTGGAGTCCTAGTTAAAACCTTCCCTGTCCCCCCATGCCCCTCCCACCTAAGAAGCCCATCCAAGTCCACCATGAGAATCCTGTGTCCTTGCCAAGTCTAGGTGAAGAGTGGGTAGGTGTCTTAATTCTTGACTATGCTGAAAAGTATGGGTATGTAGGCATTTTCCTTCTTATACCCCTCCTCCCAAAAAAAAGACAAACAAAAGAGATACTCTCTTTTTCCTCTCTGATGTCGCCATGTTGGCAATTTCTGGAGCCATGTTGGTACCAACCAAGAGCTAACGCTGGACTGGAAATGACGGGGGCCGGGATAGACCAGAGAGATTGAAAGAGCCTGAGACCTTTATGAGATTGTGCACGTGGGGGTCTGCCCTTCTTCTGACCTCCCAGTTTGATGAAATTTATTTTCTCACTGAAGTTTAGATCCATTTGAGTTAGAGATTTCTGTTATTTGGAGCTAAAAGCATCCTTACTTCACTGCCTTCTCTGATATCCCCGCTCTTACCTCTTGGATCCGTATTCCTCCTTGGTCTTTTGCTACCTTGCCTCTCATTACATTTATTTGTAATTCTCCTTTGACCTGTCTGACTTCACTTATTAGAATGTGAACTTCTTAACAGCAGGGACCACGGTATTATTAGTCTTTTATCTCTTAGTTCTTGGTAAATAGCAGATGTTAATAACATTTTGCAAAATCAACTTTGATAGCTTCATAGGGGATAAGGAGTTGGGAGGAAATTTATGTGGTGTCTTCTCTTATACTTACTTATTTCCTGGTATATAAGGAGCCCTGTTTGTACAGTGTGAAAAATGCCTTCTTGACTTAAATGTTGGGTCCTGCCATGTTGTGAGTCAGATTCAACTAACGTTTGCCAAACATCTACTCCGTGCCAACAACTTGCAGGAGACCAGCTGGGACTAGCGTGAGTCTGAGGCCTTAACCCCACAGAGAGCAGAGGGCAGCATGAGGCCAGGCATGGGCTTTACAGAAATGAGCTTCCAAGCTGGAGATGTCAGCATTTCTTCATAAAGCTTTCTGGTCCCGTGCAGATGGCTTCCCTAAAGCGGCTTCTCCTAAGTAGGGGAAGGAGGCCCGGCTCCGGTCTGGCTTGGTTTGGACCATCAGCTCCGGCAACAAGGAGCTCCGTAATTAAACAAGGTGCTCTTTAAACCCAGCGCGATGCAGCCGAAAAGGGGAAATCCCTGAGAGGGAGGCAGAGCGGATACGTTCACTGAGGGACTGAATGGTTTTGAAAGAAAACCCTAAGTTCTGTGTATCAGCTCACCAGGTGCAGTAAAACGTCGGCCGGCCGTTCAAACCCTTCAGGAAGATGAGCCACCATGGGGGGTCTAACACCCTGTCCCTTTGCTTCAAGCCACGTCTTTCCTTCTTTATTGTCATAGGTGTTGCCTCTGGATTATTTTGCAAAACATTATGAAGTTATACTTTTCTAGAATGTTGCCAAAATGTACACAATTTCACAGTTGAGATTTATAGTGTGAAATTCTATGAAAAAAGTTCCTCATACGTTACAAATGAAACACATGTTAAGAAGGGCATACGATCTCAGTTATAAGAGACTGTACTATAAGTGAACTGAATACCGGCTTTTGAAATTCCAACGTAAAATTAATTTGAAATTTGAAAGGATCATTTAATCCACGGATATGTGACTTATGGTTGTTTTAATCCTTTTTTAGAACCAGTTAATTGAGACATGCTTGACATACAAAAAGCTGTATATATTTAATGTATATAACTTGGTGAGTTTAGAGATAAGCATACATCTGTGAAATCACTGTCACAATCTATGCCTTACGTATATCAGTCTCCTCCAATATCATAATCAAAGCAATAACAGTAATAATAAATAAAGAGGGCAACAGCCATATCTCCTTTAACAGACTATCTTAGTACTATGTGCCTTTCCTTCCTTGGATTTCTTTTTATGTCTATTTATTTATTTTTGAGAGAGAGTGTGAGTGGGGGAGGGGGAGAGAGAGAGAGAAACAGAGAATATGAAGCAGGCTCCACACTGCCAGCACAGAGCCTGATGCGGGGCTCGAGGTGAGGCTCAAACTCACGAACGGTAAGATCATGACCCAAGCTGAAGTCAGACACTTAGCCAACTGAACCACCCAGGCACCTCTCCTTCCTTGGGTGTTTTAAAAACATCATATACCACGTGAGTGTACAAATCTTAAAAGTACAGTTGGATAAATTTAAAATATGTAAACACAATCCATGATTCATCCTTTCCATCCATTTTAGAATTTTAGAAGTTTGCAATCATGGGCGCCTAGATGGCTCAGTCGGTTAATCGCCTGACTTCGGCTCAGGTCCTGATCTCATGTTCTATGGGTTCGAGCCCCACCTTGGGCTCTGTGCCAACAGCTCGGAGCCTGGAGCCTACTTTGGATTCTCTGTCTGCCTCTCTCTCTGTCCCTCCCCTGCTCATGCTCTGTATGTCTCTCTCAAAAATAATAAACAAAAAACAAAAAGAAGTTTGCAATCATATTTTTTTGTGAGACTATTTGATTACTACCTCGTCCTGACCATATAGGAGGTTCATGCAGGGCAAAAGCCACATTGATTTTGCTCAGCACTGTGTCTCACCTGCTACCTGGTGGGGGGCTGAGCACATACGTGTTTGTTGAACCAATAAACGAACTGGGAACGAGATGACGCCAGCACAGCTGAATTTGCCAGGGCTCAGTTCATCTGTCTTTAAATCTGCGATTTCTTCCCTTCCCACTTTCCAAGTTTGAGAAAATCAAGTGAAACTATTGACATGGTAGTACACGTTGTAAGTTGTGCTACCACATAGAAGTGTACATTTAGCAAATGCAAATATGTTAACTATTTCTCTTTGTCTCTAAACTTAAAAGTGAGTCTAAATGTGAAACTCCATAAATTTCCCGTACTGCAGACCACAGAGCAGCATTTTCTAAATTAATCGTTCATAATAAATAGCTTGTTTTGATCTCTATCTGTAGGATCTAGGAGAGTAGCACTGATTTCGAAGACGGTCTTTAACGATCCCTGCTTCTTCATATTTATACCGTTGGGTGATCCCCCGTCCTTGAGGGTGGGCTGAACCTAGTGACTTGCTTCTAATAAATAGAATATGGTAAAAGTGATGGGCACTTTTAGGGGTTACAAAAGACTGTTTCTTCCATTTCTCTGACACTCTCTCTGTTGCCTTCTTGGCTTGCACATGGTGAGGAAGTAAGCTGCCAAGTGGGAGAGGCCCACATGGCAAGGAGCAGCTGGCCACCTCCAGCCAACCCCCCAGCAAGGACCTGAGGCCCTCCATCTGACAACCCGCAGGGAAGTCAATTCTGCCAACAAAAATGTGAACTTGGGCCTTTGTTCGGTTGAGCCTGGGGATGACTGAAGCCCTGGTGACACGCTGACTGCAGCCTGGGAGAGACTCTGAGGCAGAGACAAGCCACGCCCAGACTCCTGACCTAAAGAAGCTGTAAGTTAATAATTGTGTGTGGTTTCAATCCACTGAGGGGTGGGGTCATTTGTTTTGCAGTGATAGCTAACTAATACACATTCCATGAATTTCCAGTACTTCGGATAACAGTAATAGTGACGGGTATTTTCCAGGTGAAACGTTTTGGTCTATGACTCTGGCTTTATCATGAGTCTGTGAACATAAGGAGAGCAGGACAGTAGATGTTTTAGTCTACGCTAAACAAAGTGATGGTTTTGCAAAGTGTGGACACATAGGAGGTGCTCTTTAAGTATTTGGGCACTGAATGATGAATAGTTAACTGAAGCAAGATGACCTCTAGTGAACCTGAAGGACATATGCCAAGGAAAGGCAGGTGAGTAAAGGGGATCTGGGGCAAAGACGGCTTCTCTAGACCGTGAAAATAGCAAGAGCGGACACACTGCATCCGTGGAACCTCCACGTCTTCCAAGCTACGACAAGAGCCAGGAAGCTTATGCTAGGGCGGGGCCATCTTTATGTCTCTTCCCCTACAACACTTTTGCAAATGCATCTCGTTTTTCACAACCTTAGGTAGAATCTTGAGCGACCCAAACATCAAAAATAAGGTTACTAATAAAGAGGAACATCTACCCTGTGTGTGTTCCGCAGTCATTAAAAATGACAATATACGTGACTTTGAAAGATACTATGGTAAAATCTTGGATGGTGAGTAACTTGCTCTGTGAGTGTTCCACAGACGAGCAAACATTTCTAATAAATTTTAACTTGATAAACGAGTGATGTCTTGTAATACAGGTAGTATGTGATGCTGAATGCCACATGACCACGTGATCACGACTGAGCCAACAGTTCTTGAAATTTACTTTGATACACGAGTGCTTTAGATTACAAGCATGTTTCCGGAATGAATTATGCTCACAAACCAAGGTTTTACTGTAGTTTCCTTTGGGCTGGATAAAACAAGTAGCATCTACTGCCTGATTCCATTTGGATAAAATTATATGTGTATTTATATAGCAAAAAGTCTGGAAGGGGATATATGGACGATGCTTATCTTTTGGTGGTAGCACTATGGGTGATTTTTATTCTTGTTATGCTTTTTAGTATTTCCTAATTTTTTTTAAACAACAAACATGGATTAGTTTTATACTCTGAAACAGTAAAGGCAATATAAATTTATTGCTAAATAATAAAATAAGGAAGATGCCCTAAAGATAACAGTTTCCTGCTAATGCTCTTATTGGAAAAGACATCACATTGTCTAGAGTGAAAATTCCTTCAGCTCTTGTTACTTAGGGGTCCTGGAGCCGGAGCATTCTCATGGGATCCTGGGTGAAGGTGGTGTGTTATGGGTTTTCTGACGGAGTCATCGGAGCCCATGAACCTGAGGTCCTTCCAAGTTCAGAGGTTAATGAAGAGAGACTGGTGTCCCAGCTGTTCTAAAAGGTTTAGTCCGTCTTAGATGTTTCCATACCAGACCCTTACTTCTTGGGGTTTTTAAGCCCTGGGGAAGCTTGGTTTTCACTCTAAACCACATTTCTTTCAGTGCACCAGAATGAGCCGAGGGGCCTGTTTGAAGTTCTCTTTCCCTCTGTGAGGGATTCATTTTGTAGGTTTGGGGCAGGACCCAAGAATCCACACTTTTACACATGCATTTGAAAAATGTCAGTGCCTTCTCATTGTCTAAGGGCTACATATGGGAAATGACTACTTGCAAAAGCCATCATTCCTACTGGCTTGGTTCCATTAAAAGATAAATAACCCTTTTGTGTGTGTATTGATGTTTTCCATCATTTTTTAAAAAAATTTCACCAGCTGTACAGATCAGAATACGGACACACGTTTCCCGAAGGAGAGTTGGGATCTCATTTTGAAACAGTCGTAGGCATTTAAAAATCTAACTTGAATGACCTTCAATCAGTGTATTTGCTCCATCCCTTTGGTCACTTGTCTGCATATTCACCCGTGGGATACATATAATGCAAGGCATTGTTCAGGAGGCCAGGCTTACAAGGATTCACACCGAAGTTCTACTTGACATTGGAATCCCCTTGACCGGTTCAAGTATGTCAGGTTCTATTTGACTGAAACCTGACATGTGCCGTATACCAAGAGCTCTCTCCAGCACATTGGCAAAGGCATCTGACTTCAAAAACCACGCAAACAGGGCCTGGTGAACAGTAGGCACGAAGTGTCACGATGTGTTCAGTGACAGCCAATGTGTTGGTGCTGGGAGAGGAGTTTCAACTATAAGGAACGGTGTTTCTGGCCTTCATCACCTTCCCCCAGAGCTCCTTGCCCTGACTTATACATTCTTTACCTGTCGGAACTGGTGTCCTGAGAAGAGACCCACAGTCTTCCGGGCATCCCCCTCTCCTTCGTTCCATCTTCCACAGAGCTATTCCCCGAACACATATGATTTAATCATTTCTTTACCTAGAAAGCCTCTCGTGGCTCCTCACTTTCTCCAGTAATTGTTTTCAATCTGTGGAACGTTCCAATACATTACAAAACTAGGGTCCATCATCACGCACCCCTTCCATCCCCCAGGAGGACGTACATTTAAGTGTGATGGGGTCTACGTGCAGTCTTCTACTGTCCTTAATGGTTGCAATACGTTGCAGAATATTCAAATTAGAGCAAGCCGGGTTAGAGTAGATTTCATTATGAAATGGTTACCTCTGTCATGGAGAGCGTGTACCCTACAGAGATGCCCGGGGGCCCATTGGGGATGTGCGTGTGCAGTACTATCTGAGAACCGGCATGCCTCCCGGAGGCCACAGCCCAATGCTCCTGTTATAACACCTTCCCCTTCACACTTAGGCATACATCACTAACAGATCACAGACCTCCTCCATTTTTCCACTGTCATGCCTTACATCCCGCCCCTTTCTAAACACGTCTTAACTCACTCTCATTACTTGTCACGCTTATTCTCCCTGACCCTGAACTTGAACTTCTATGACTGATGTCATGCCTTGACAGTCACCTTTTGGGAACTGACCACAGAATGTATCCCTTGACTGTGGCAGTGCCCCATCTGACCCGGGGCAGAGTATCGACTCTTGGCACGAATCGGTTTTCTTATCAGTAAAGTGGGGGTGTAATTTAAGTCATAGGAAAGTTATAAAGATTAAGAGAGAAAAATGCAAGTGAAATGCTTGGCATGGTTAGTCGATGTGATGAAAGGGAGGGAGGCATTTGAGGGAGAGAAACACAAAACAGGAGGAGGAGCTATCTTACCATGATGGACATTCGCTAGCACTGAAAGTACCAACACCAAGAATACTGTGAATGTGGGAAGCGGTTGGTCAGAGAAACTCTCCCTATGAGGTCATCCGTACATAGAAGGTTATAAAAGTTTCTGCAACAGAGAGAGTTCATTCAGTGACCAGACTTCGGTTTTCTGAAAGCTTAATAGACTAGTCCAGACACAACCTTAATTCTGTCAATTGAAAACGGTCTATCAACAGAAGTCAGGAAGGAGATCCTTGGTTTCTCACTACAGATGAATACACTTGCATTCGGATTTACATATTCACGTCTCAGGAGTTTGATTAGTAAAATTCCATCTCCAAGACACAAGTCACTTCTGGACAGACACCGAATCAGGCTTCGGATCTGTAAAGAAGAGGACGATGCCTTGCGTTGTTGACACAGGCCTTATTTCAAGTAGCCTTGTCTCGGAAAATGAACAACCGTCCCCGGATGATAACTGACCACATCCAGCAACACCTGGGAACCTGAGCTCTCTTTTCTTTCAAAGGCAAAGCTGCCACATTCACCTTTTTCTCACATGCTGTAGCTCCCACATTAGAACAAGAGCCCCGGGAGGCATGGGTCAGATCAGATGTCTTTGTGTCTTCAGCCCCTGACTCAGGAAGCATTCGATAAATGTTTGCTGTGAAAAATAACTTAACGAAAGCCCTTTTTCCATAATGAGATAGGTCTCTGACCTCTTATCAAAGGATTTGATATCCATCCTTAATAAGGACCCTGATCAGATACGCGTAGTACAAAACTCTGTCAGAAAAGTTCGTGCGTTTTCCATTGCCGATAACCCATCCTTTAAAATAGAGTGCTTTAAAATGGAATATAATGTTGCACGGTAATTATTGTTGTGATAACATCAAATGCAATGATCATTGCTGTTGTGTAATTGACCCAAGTACCTGCTTTGTAACTTCAGTCCAAGGGACATGTTTAATTATAGACTCAATCATTTATCCAATATCAAAAACCACGGCATCAAGGTTTAGGACCTAATTACCAGGCAGGAATTGTAAAACCGTTTTCCCAAAGCAAGCTCATTTGTTTCATAAAAAAATTACTTAATTCTGATTAATATACTATTCCATGTAAGTATAAATAAAGAAAAAGGTGTACAATCAAGCTAAACTAATATAACTATTCAAGCTTTTACAATACCGATTTTCTGAATATGCCCTGAAGGAATTCTCAGAAATGGAGTGCTAAGTGATAGATTTTTTAAGAAAATGAGCATGCCAATGATTTCAATTCAAATATCCATAATCATTTTTATCATCCAACTTGGATGGCCAGCTTGGTGAGAGTAGTTGATAGGCCTTATCCAGGAGAGGTGTATGGCTCTTGCCTTTTGAACTGGGCAGATTTGTTCAAAATACAAATAGAGGTTGTAAGACTCTGAGCCACAGACGGGAGAGACAGCGGGTTCTCAAACAGCAGGACAGTGAAAGTATTGGAAAGACATCAGCTGCCAAAAAAGCTCCCCATGAAAAAGTGACCCCAGGACAGTGGAGAGAAAGGGGTACAAGTGGATAAAATGAGAAAATGTTAATGAAGCCATTTCTAAGAGTTTTATTGAGTGGAGGGGAAAATATCACCAACTCCCATCGTGATTGCAACTGTATATTAATTGAGATTCAGCACTGTCTGCATTCATGCTTCAGTTGACAGCTACCAAGTTGTTAAAGCTTAAACAGAAACTAACTGCATTGATCTTACGTCTAGTTACAACCTGCCCCTTCTGAGATTTGTACTTTCTAAACTAAATATAAACAAAGGTGGTTACGCAAGCCAGCCAGAAAAATATCTGGAGGACGTTGGAAGTTAACTCTGTTATACAGATGAATTCAATCACGCGTATCCACTGGGAGCGTATGATTAAAAGTGATGTAAAAAATTTGTATACCGAAAAATAACTGTGGGGAACTTGGATCTGGTCAAGGTGACATTAGCTACGTGGAAAATAATCACAGAAAGCATTTTTGGAATATACAAAGGGCCGGCTGTACAAGATATATTAAGGGGCAACTCAGGGCATTCTTTTCTGACTATATCAGGCAAAAGTCCCACGTGGCATAAATTCAGGTCAAAGTAAGCTGGAGTTGAATTATCCAACTTTCCCCTGCTGTAACCTCCATTGGTTTGGAGTTATGAGTGGTCAAGGCTACTTTTATTTGTAGTTACCTCACACAGTGTGAGGCCCACCAGGAAACCTTTCTTTGCCCCTCTGGAAGCACACCTACCAAAAGTCTACCTTGGACTGTCTTTCCATTGGGTTAACAAAGCGTTCTTTGAGATGCACCCGCAGTTGCTAACCACTGCTCTAAATAGAAACCCAAGAAAAAGCTCTTAGCACACACCAAGCAACCATAAGGTTAACATAATTGGATCCCAAAGTTGATGCTTTGACTTCTAGCAGTAGAGGCCCATATAGGGTCAAGGCTGGGACATGTACTGTTCATTTCTTGACAACCACATTAATGTCTATTCATATGGCGACGGTGAGCTCTTCCTGGTCCTGGCCATCAGCAGGAAGGGGTCTTATGGGTTCTTGCAGGGGAGTGGGGCGAGCAGCCACCGGCTCGTGAAGCGCCTCACTCCTGTTTCACTAAAGACTCATTTGATAACTGTAGGAGTTTCACATTTTTCTATTTCAAAAGGGCAAGGCGTGGTGGCGGTTCCAACACCCCCAAGGGAGCTGCAGTGAGCAGGCAGAGTTAATGGGAGGCCAGGGAGACTGATTTTCTCCTGCAATACAACTGACATCTCCAATATGCAAATCTAGGCATGTGTTCAAAAGGATGCCAATACCACTGTCTTTCCGATATCCCTAACACTTGAGACCACCAGTTTCAACAGCATGAACTTCCTTCCAGACCCTGCATTCCAGCTGACTGAGCCATAGCTGCTCTTTCTTGGAGAGAAATGGAGATGCATCCACTTGAGTTTTACGAAAGGAAAAAAAAATCCAATGTTGGGGGTGTGCACTATTTGTTGAGGACTCTTTGGGGAAAGGTGAAATCATCAGCTTCTAAACACAAATCTTGGATGCACCCTTTCTTCTTGGTAACTCTCTGCCATGTGAAATGTCACCACCACCGAGAGGCCCTGTGCACACGGCTGGCTCTGTGGGACTCCGCAGTGGGGACAGCTTCCCCGAAGCTCAGCTAGCTGTCTGGTGCTTATTCCTGCAACCCAGCTTCTGCTTTTGCTTCCTCCTTGCTTTCCTTTTCCTAGTTTCTGAGCAGGGTTACAGCCATGGGCTTTAGAACTCATTTGAGGCCTTCCTCCTCCACCTAGTGTGGACCTTGAGCAAATTATTCAACCTGCCTGCACTTCTGTTAATAAGAGACCCAGCTGCAAAGGTTGCTCGGAATTTAAATGAGCCGGTGCAATGTTAAATCCTAGGGTGATGTCTCCTACATCCCTCAGTGATGGGGACTAACTAGTGTGGCCGTGATCAGAGCTGGACCAGGGTGAGGAGAGCAAGGCACTTGCTTTCTGTGCACCAGCGTAAAGGAGGTGGCAAAAAACCCAGTCATCAAGGTAAATAATATTTTCACGTAATATTTTACAAGTTAAGACTCAATGCAGGAAACGCATCATGAAAAGACCTCCAAATTAAAAAAAAAATTAACATTTATTCACTTTTGAGAGACAGAGCATGAGCAGGGGAGGGGCAGAGAGAGAGAGGGAGACACAAAATCCGAGGCAGGCTCCAGGCTCTGGGCTGTCAGCACAGAGTCCGACGCGGGGCTCCAAGCCAAAACTGTGAGATCGTGACCTGACCCGAAGTTGGACGCTTAACCAACTGAGCCACCCAGGCGCCCCTCCCCTCAATTTTTAAGACAGGAGCAGTCATGGTGCTGAGGTGAGCCATCCTGGAGCCAGAGGCAAAAGGAAAAATCAGCAGTGGTGATACTGTCTTTATTTAGAATGCTGATATTTGGTTCATTATGGATTTTCTGCATTAATTTTCATCTTGTCTTTATTTAAAATTTTGATATTTTGCTCGTCATGGATTTTTTGCATTAATTTTGAGCTTTTAAAATGTTGCATGAAAATGTGATCTCCCTTGATGAATGAGGTTTTTTGGCCCCGGAGACAAGTCTTCCAATGGTCTCCTTCACTTCACCTTAGTCTGGGCTCCACTGCCAATGACCATGTGCCGTGGAAATGTCCGATTTCACCCCAGCCATTTTGGGGCCCGTTTCTTGCCGGGCTTCCTGAGCATCCACTGATTTTTTGCTGAGTGAGTGTGGTCTATAAAGTAATCTGTGGCTTTTTCACACATGTACCTGAGTCTCCCACGATAACCTGCGGGCTGTCTCAAGTAGGTGGCTATAAAGTGGAGGAAAGCAGGTCCCAGATGAAGGGAGGAAGGGGCACCATCTGGGGTACCACCTCTGGGTTTCAAAGTTGTAATGTGCATGAGAGGGTGGATATGCTAAGGGGACTGAAGATCCAGCTCATGGGGCTCAGTCCTCCCACAGATAAAGAATATATTTAAAAATCTGGCACTGGCGCCTCCTGTATCCCTTTTGTACGCCTGCAAGGCTGCATATGACCAGAGGGAGCGCCTTTTTTACGTTTGCGCAAAGACACCATAGGGGCTCTCAGAAGCCCAAAAAAGTGTTTCTCAAGGTAAAACCGGATGTAATATGATGTGCAACAGACAGCATGCAGGGAGGGTCCCCGGGGCTGGTGTGGGAAGAGGCTCTTCCAGGTCCCGCTCCGAGGGAGAGCTGCCACAGTGTTTGGGTGAGTTGCCACCGGGAATCCAGTTCATGCTTCCAACATCGGGAATAAGAAGGAAGCAGGAAAGGAGTTCAGACAGACTCGCCAGGCAAGGAGACTCGGGCACGGGTCACGGCGACAAATGGCTGAGCCAAAGGCTTCTGGGGTAACACCTTTTTGTTCCTTTGAAGCCTGGGGCAGAAAAGGGGCCCGAGGCAGACAGGGACCCCCCTTTGCCCCCCCAGGCCTCCAACCCTTTTTGGTCTGCTGTCTACTGCCCTCTGATGCCTGGTAACAATGAATGATTTTTTTTTTTTCGTAATAGTTCATTGGCTATTTTAATGCAAGTCCGGCCATTACATTTGCCAACAAACCAGAACATGAGCTAGACTCTGGTGATCTCAGTTACTCAGTGAAGCGTGAAGGTAGATCCCCATCCCCAGATGACCCACAGATGGGTCAGCTGGGTCATGGCATGAAAGTGTCCCTTGGGTCTCTAAAACCACCATAGAGTTAGTTACCTTTTCAAGAGCTTACTTCTAACAGGTGAAAATAATTAAGAGCACCAATGAGAAATGAACTAGGATCAGGTCATTCCAGGGAAGGATGGACACAAAGAAAACCAAGTAATGACTTCCTTCTATGAGACCTTGTCTTTATTTTGCATAGGACCTTAGGCATTGATACGGACACGTTCCCTCTTGCCGGCAGTCTACAGGTAGGATCACGGGGACGTGCTGGTCCCCTGGACAAAATGTACTTCCTCTCAAGGTGGAGGAGCCACTCCCAAATGAAATGAAAACCAAAGTGGGGGGGAAGTCACGTGTGAGAACAGCTGGATGTAGAAAGAAGGCCTCTGACGCGGGGCTGACGTGTGTGCAGGGAGTGTGGGAAAGTTCGCCGGGTCTTTTGCCGCTAAAATACAGTCACTAAAAACGAGCAACCAGTTCCACAGAACCTGGTCTCATCGCTGTCTTACCAGGATTCATTACCCACCTTGGGGCTTTGCTTTCTTCAACTTATTCTGAAAAGGGTTGGAAAGAGGCATACACATACTGTATAATGGAACAGTATACTATACTATTTTTATGTTAGTCATATATTAGTTGTATCCACTATATATTATATGTGCTATTTATTTTGTGAATCATACTAATTATATTTATTGTTAATCGTACTAATTACATTATACTCATTATGTTTATTATATTGTGTTTTGTTATATTCTGCTATGCTGTATTATGACAGATTATGCATCTAAATAATTTGCCATTTTCCCTGCACTGAATTAACCGGAGAAGTTCTTAGCCTGAGACATGTCTGGCCATTAGGAAAGTGGGCTTCCTCCCTCCTTCCACTGAAAAGTGCCCCAATTCTCTGCAGAGTGGCCTGCGCTCCTTAATGAGAATCCCGTTTTTACTTCCTGTAGGTCATCATTTTTTTTTTTTTTGTAAATTTTTTAGAAGTTATTTATTTATTTTGAGAGAGAGAGAGAGAGCACGAGCAGGGGAGGGGCAGAGAGAGAGAGGGAGAGAGAGAATCCCCAGCAGGCTCCTTGCCCGACATGAGTCATGAACCATGAGTTCACGAGCAGAGCCCAAGTCGAGTCAGACACTTCACCAACTGAGCCACCCGGGCCCCTGGAGGCCATCATTTTTGAGTGTTCGCTACGGGCCTGGTGTTGTGATAAACACATTCAAACGAGTGGCCTTCTTTTCTTTTACTCTTATGTTCGAGGCAGCTGGTAGCACTACCTTCCCCTCTGCAGGTGAGATTGACATGCCCAAGGTCAAACAGCCCCCCTCTCCAGCACCGTCTAGTATCCACCCCCCTGCTATTGACTGCTAGAAGTCTCCTTCCAGGTGGCCACTGGGTTCAGGACCAAAACTCCAAACCTAGAAGCCAAAAGCGAGGGCTTTCCAAAGGCTCCAGAACTCCGGTGGATCTGACTCGATTTCGCTATGGACGACTCCACGGTTGACGATAAATCGACACTGAAAAGGGTCAGCTGCGTTGGGTGATAAAGTCGCTCTATGAAGATGAATATTTGATAACCCAGGGACTACAGGGGTTTGCTTTCAGATCCCAGGAAGTATGGTGATTGGGTCTAGGGCTGCGTGGAGATAAATATCTGTTCTTACTCACTTAGATTCATTTATTTATAACTTTTGAGCATTTGCTACGTGCCAAGTGCTGGAACAGACAGTAAGATAGATCTGACGAATGAAATAAGATCCTCAGCCTCTAGGAGCTCACACTTTTAGACAGGGAGATAATTCACAAGTATATATTATTACAATAAAAGGCCAGTGCATAGGATGCATGCAAATGCTAGGGGCATTCAGAGTTGCAGAGAAGATCCTTTCTAGCTGAAGCCAAGACTTTGCTAGGCAGAGAGGCAGACGATGGCAAGGTGGTCTGGAGAATGAACCTTAATGATCAAGGCACCACAGCAATCCCCAAGCATGTTTAAGGTAGGGTGTCTCCTCTGGCTGCACATTAGAATTTTCTGTGGAGGTCCTTTAAGCACAGGCATTTACGCTCAGCTGGTCTGCGGCCCAGGGTGGAGGGCCCCCAACAAGGTTTGGATGAAAAAGGGCTTTGAGGGAAGGGACGCACATCTACTGAGAAGCCCCATCATGTGTGGGGAAATTTCCTGCTGCTGAACACATAGTATCTCACTTAATTCTCTCGATAATCCTATGAATTGGGGCGAAGCATTAGAATTCACCAGGAGCTTACTGTAGCTCAACCTGCATTGGGGGCATTAATTGTCTCATTCAGTTGAATATAAAGTTTATGAGGTCTCATGTTAGCCTGTCAACCAGGGACACACACACACACAGAAGCCATCTGGGCAAAAGAATGATGGGACAAAAATGCACTTTGATGAAAACCCATCCATCAGCAACCTTGACTGAAGGGCAAAGAAGCATTTTGAAGCCCCTGTAATGGTCCAGATGAGCTGGCAGGAAAGACATACTCTCTCAGGGCAGAGGAAATTCATTTCTCTGCTAACTTTTATTCCATGTTATTTGTCGCCCTCTTATTGATTTACAGAGGCTCTTTTTATATTAAGGACAGGAGCTGTCTGTTATACACATTGCAAAATATTTCTGTCATCTTGTCATTGGTCTTGTAGCCTTATGGTCTCCCAAATGTTTGGGAGTTTTAGTTGCTTACATATTTTCACTTAAGAGTTTCTGGGGTTGGAGCCCTGCTCAGGGAGGCTTTCTCTAAGCCATATTTATATTTTACCATCTCCTCTATCATCTTTTGGGTATATTTTATGGTTTGTTTTTTATTTTTAGATCCCATATCCATCTAAAAGTGTGCATTGCTATATGTTATGAGAGCAGAAGCTAATGGTGTTTCCCCCAGATATATACGCCATCGTCCCAATCCCATGTATTTTAGCAATCATCTCCAGAATGTGGCGGATATGGGTGGTATTTGAGTAATGTTAACATTCTCGCCAACCTCTGGCATTTGTGGTTCAGCTATTGTACTGTGGTTTTCCCTAATAGAATTTTAAAACAATTATTTTGTGTGTGCATCCAGGAGCCTCTTGGCATTGGGAATATTTTAAATTCAAACTCAGGAGTGGAAAGGAGGCATGTAAATCTCCACTAACAAATCCTCAGGGATGGAGTATTTACTTTCTCTTCTACCTCAGATCTATAAAAATATGTGGCTTACAATGACTTAATTAGAATAAATCTATCCCTGACATTAGCCCTGCATGTATCTATTATATAGAATTCCTACCTTTGGACTCCCAGAGAACCTGTAGCAATTTCCTGTGGCTGAATATTCAATTCAAATCTAATGATGTGAAGAAAAAAATGCTAAAACGAGACAAAGCTGCACCCAAGTAGTCAGAACCTGAATTTGGAATTAGTTGACTCATTCTTCTAAGAAGAGCATCCATGACAATGAAAAGAAAAGAAGAGAAAAGAAAAGAAAAGAGAAAAGAAAGAAGGAAAAGAAAAAGAAAAAAGGAGTAGCCTCCTTGAGCCAGGCCTCAAGCCCTGGGCTTGGGGCACTTACATCCACTCTGCGCAGAGCTGGGCTGTGGTTCCAAGGACCTCAGCATCCCGACCCGGCCCCTCGGCCAGCAGGACCCATGGTCAGGTTCCCAGCTCTGCCGCCTGGTCCTGCCTTCTTAACCCCACTTGTTACAGGAGTGAGCTCCTCAGAGGAGGACACAGACATTCCTGAGGATTTCCTTTGGCCTCTAACCTGTTTTGCTACACTGTCCTGGGTCCCCTGTCTTCTTGGCTCCCTCTCGCTGCCCAGGGGTGGGGGGCTTCGCTGGAACAACGTCAGTCTTCTGGGGGAGCTGCGAAGACATTAGAACAGCCTTTCCGCTTCCTCCTTCGGAGCCCGTTGTGCACGATGCTCAGTGATGCCAGGCGGATAGCTTAAACCCAGGCACGGTGAGATAGTTACACCTTGGATATTTACACGGGCAAACGCTACAAATTAGGCCTTTGCTCTCCACCTCCTCCAAGCCAGTTACTAAACATTTATCACTACACCGCTCGCTGCTCCCCAGCTTTGGAAGCACTATTTCAGGTGGTGAAGTCTTGCGGCAGCCTTTTTGCTTAGAAGATGCCTCCGGTGAATGGGGAAAGGTCAAGAAGGGAAATCATGGGATGGCTTCAAGCAGGCTCCGGTTTAGGCTTGGGGAAGGAGAGATAAAGGGAGCCAGATAGATCTCTGGTCGCAGAGAGTCTCACAGCAAAATCCCCAATGTTCTATGTGTTTTCATTGAGCCAGGTTTCATCCCCCATAGGCACAACATGAAATGGATAACTTCTAATGTACTGAATTTTGGGGAAGTCTGGGGGATATTATGAAACGTTTTTGCTAAGCAAGGAAAACAAATATTTGGTGGCTGCTCCCTTCCTATGCTACAATACTGCAAAAGCACCTCACCCTCCTTGGAAAAAGGAGGATATCAGAACACATATCAATAGGATCGTAATTTTATACAAATTTAACGGTATGGATCCACTATTTGATACAGCATTCAACTGAATAAAGGTAGAGAAATGACCTTTTAAACAAACTTAGTGCGTCCCTCCATAGCAGCAGTTGTCAAACTTTCTCGTCTTGGGACCCCAGGGGTGCCTGGGTGGCTCAGCCAGTTAAATATCCGACTTCGGTTCAGGTCACGATCTCACGGTTCGTGGGTTCGAGCCCCGCATCAGACTCTGTGCTGACAGCTCAGAGCCTGGAGCCTCCTTCAGATTCTGTGTCTCTCTCTCTCTCTGCCCCTCCCCTGTATCTCTCTCTCAAAAATAAATATTTAAAAACTGAACAAACAAAAAAACACTGGAGGACTCCAAAGTCTTTTGTTTGTATTGGTTATATCTTATCAATATTTACATTTTGGAAACGATAACTGTGAACGTAAAAAATACTTATTCGTTAAGAAAAATAAATCCATAACTTGCTAACAAATAGTATATTTTATGTTTAGTTTTATTTTTGAGAGAGAGAGAGAGAGAGAGAGAGGGGGGGGGAAGTGAGTGTGGGGGGAGCTGAGAGAGAGGGAGACACAGAATCTGAAGCAGGAAGCAGGCTCCACACCCCAAGCTGTCAGCCCAATGCAGGTCTCAAACTCATGAACTGTGAGATCACGACCTGAGCCAAAGTTGGACGCTCAACCGGCTGAGCCACCCAGTCGCCCCTAAATAATACATTTTAAATGAGGAAACTATATTTTAAGAAACAAAAGAAAAATTTTAAGAGTGGCAGTCTGCTTGGCTTTAATACCCGGGTTTATGGAGGACAGCTGGATTCTCTTATTTACTTGTACATTCAATTTGTTACAGTAGCACCCACCAGGTGGCCTCCGGAAAGCTCCATGGTGCATTTGTGACAGATGAGAGGGAAAAATGCACCAAGCACCTTAGTGTTATTATGAAGATAGTTTTGACTTAGTGAACCCCTTGAAAAGGTCTCAGGGATTTGCAGGGACCACACGTTAAGAAACTGTTGCCTTTGGGGTGCATGGGTGGCTCAGTCAGTTAAGCATCTGACTTCGGCTCAGGTCATGGTATCCCAGCTTGTGGGTTCGAGCCCCACATGCTGTGCTGACAGCTCAGAGCCCAGAGCCCGCTTCGGATTCTGTGTCTCCCTCTCTCTCTCTGCCCCTACCCACTCACACTCTGTCTCTCTTTCTCAAAAAATAAACATTAAAAAAATTTTTTTTAATAAAAGAAAGAAACTGTTGCCTTCTTCAGGCCTTTAAAAAGATTTCCAAACCATTCCCTACATAGGAAGTTGTTAGAATGCAGATTCACAGAGCCCCACAAACAGAATTCCTTACTCAGGAGGTTGGCTTAGGTATCTGCATGTTTAACAAACTCCACACTTTGAGGAAGACCTTCATCTATATCGTCCAGTAGGTTTTGCTCAATCTTCTACACGAAAGCTAAAACGTATCTATCCATAAGTTAGCAGAGTTCTCATCCACTTGCAAGGTCAAAACCACGAGCAAAGAAACCTCCAACTGAAAACCACACGCTTCCTCTATATGGCAACAGGAACTTCCAGGAAGAGGAAGGGAACTAAGGCATCCATCAACTAGTCGATGTTTATTGAGCACCTACTATGCAGCGGGTCCCATGCTGGCTTTGGAAACTCAGAGATGTCTGAGAGGTGGTGGCTGGCTCGAGATGCTGGCAAGTCATAGGAGGAAACACCAATGTCTCTGGTGGGGAGAGCACGGTGGGGTTCGGGGACACCTTCAAGGAGCTCACTGATGCACCATCTTGCAGAGGGTTGGGTTGTTTCCTGGGTGGCTCCCAAGGGGGAGGGCTGGGACCCATGGTGGAGAACGGATCTTAGCTTGTTCAATGAAGTATTTCAAGCAGAGCTATTAGAGCAGGAACGCATAGGATGAAAACAGCTACCCCTCGAAGGGGTTCAGGCAACAGACTGAGAGGGTGGGAAGGACTTTGAACTAAGTGCTCATTAGTAGCCTGTTCAACCCTGATGCTTTATAATGCCATAAACTGACTTGCCCCGGGTATTCAGGGTCCATCAGCTCTTTTCCTTATACACATTTTCTTCTATTATGATGATTTAAATGGTCATAACGAACTTGTGGTTTTCATTACAAGCCACCTCGACTTTTTTTTCCCCCATATAGACATAAAGCATAAAGTTCAAAGTGCTTCATTCATTTGTAAGTTCTTGAGGGCAGGGCTATGTTGTACTCGTGACTGACCTCTTACCTCTCTGCACTGTCCCACCCACCGGGTGCCCGGCTCCCAGTCCATGCACAGGACTTCCTTGCTCTAAACAGGAGGTCTAAAGGTCTAATTCACATGAAGTAGGTTGGTGGTAGGCACTGCAGAGGTGACATATAATCAACGCTTTTAATAGAATCAATAGAGTGGATAGTCCCTATCTTCCAACCTAGACTAGGACACTCCCCCTGACTCCCCACAAATGCCAGTGAGGACAATGGTACCCCGTCATCTTGAGCCCCCTGTGCATTCTTTGTTAGTCTCCCCGTTTCTCCAGCCATCCGGCAATCCAATATATGAGGACAAGAAACACAGCTCCTCATGGGAGAAAAGTTAGGAAGTCTGGGTGAGATGAGTTTCAGTATTGCTGGTTTCTTCTAAAGGGGGTGGGGTCACTTTGTGTTCACCATCTGAATTTAATTAATCTGATCAGACAGGGAATGAACAGCCAAAATTGCCTTTGTGTTAGGTGGACATGACCCAATGACAGTTGGAGAGAAAGCATGATGGCTGCCCCAATTTCTCAAGTGTCATCTAATCAAAAGGAAAAGAGGGGAAAAAAAAAAAGAATGTCAATATTATCTCAAGCTACCGTGGCCGCCCAATATCTCTTCTTTCCCAGCTGCATGGGACCTTGCACATTTTAAATGTGTTATGGGGCAAGGTGTTTATCCATTCAAACACTCGTGAGGTGCCTACTATGTGCCGGGCACTGTTTAGAGAGCAAGGATGGGGCAGGAGCAATCCAGACAAAACTCCTTGCTCTCTTGAGTTCATATACATATACAAGTTCTCTGGATAAAAGTATAGAGTGCTGGGTGGGGCCGGGCTGGGGAGGAACCAAAGGCTGCAACTTTATTTTATTTTTTAACTAATTAATTTATTATTGAGAGAGAGAGAGAGAGAGAGAGAGAGAGAAGAGTAGGGGCAGAGAGAGAGGGAGAGAGACTGAATCCCAAGCAAGCTCTGCACTGGCAGTACAGAGCCCCATGCAGGTCTCGAACTCATGAACTGTAAGATCATGACTTGAGCCGAAACCAAGAGTCAGACGCTTCACTGACTGAGCCACCCACATGTGCCCCCAAAGGCTGGAATTTTAAATAGGAGTCAGAGAAGGACTCACTGAGATTATTGTATTTGAGCACACCTGAATGGAAAAAGTGGTGTGCATAGACTAGATTTTTATCTGCTAAGAATTTTCTAAACTCATCCAAATCAGATTCAGCCCAGGAGTCTGTACTTTAGGAGTTTCTAATTAGTAGATGCTGGATGGGGCCTGAGAATCTGCATATTTAACAGAAGTTTTCTGCCTACATTTACATAATCATTAACAAATGTCCCCCCATCCCCTCCAAAGCATTTAGCAAGTTCCACGAATCAGTCTCTGTGCTAGGAGTGAGGATTTCTGTGGGGAAAAAGACAATCCCGTCTTGTAGGAATACACTGTTGACTGGGATTTGTAGAAATTAATCAAATAGCCACACAACCATAAGTTCCAACAGCACTAAGGCCTGAAAGAGGTGTAGAGTAAGGAACCGTATGTAGACTGTGGCAGAGTGGGGGGGGGGGGGTGGGTGAGTCCAATGATGAGTGGGAGGAAGAGGGAAAAGTAAAGCATGCACCAAAGGGCCTGAGATAGATAAGAGGTTTCTAATCAAGACAGATGAGAGGTTTCTAATCAACCAACCCTTCCATCAATATGGACTTTCCAGAACATCCTCTCCTCTTCCAGCCTTGGTTAACACCAGCTTTTCCCCTGAGGCCACCTTTCTGCCTGCTACCCTGCCCAGCAGAACTGTTGTCACTGAGACTTTTAAGCAGGGCTGTGACTTGGAAGGACAGTGGTGGTGGTGATGCAGAAGATGGGCTGGCCTGGGGGGGTGGGGGGAGGCTGGAGGGTGTGAGATTGACTTGAAGAGACTCAAGGTCCAAGCTAGAGAAAGGAGGATGTGACTCCAGGTAAGGGCTGCAGAGAAAGAGAAGGAAATGTGAGCAAAATGGGCAGAGGTGACATTTGCAGCTCAGGCTTTCGAGGACGTTACGGGTCAGCGGTTAAGAGCTCTGACATCTGCACACGTTGAGCTTACAGTCCAGACCCTGTACTAACTGATCAAGGGTAGTTTTTTCACCCCCTAAGGCTCAATGTCCTTATCTGTTTAATGTGGAGATAATTAAACTCGCCTCCTTGGATAGTTTGCACATGAAAACGGATGGCTGCTCCCAGTGGTTGAAGTCCTCCTTCCACGAGGAATCCACAATTGGTGGGTTAATTTGAAGCCAGATTTTTAAAGCAAGTCTTTGCTTTTACAGAGTCCTGTGTGACTGATTTCCAACAGGCCACCTTCTAGGCTTCTTAAGAATTGATATTGTTTTAGGGGCGCCTGGGTGGCGCAGTCAGTTAAGCGTCCGACTTCAGCCAGGTCACGATCTCGTGGTCCGGGAGTTCGAGCCCCGCGTCAGGCTCTGGGCTGATGGCTCAGAGCCTGGAGCCTGTTTCCGATTCTGTGTCTCCCTCTCTCTCTGCCCCTCCCCCGTTCATGCTCTGTCTCTCTCTGTCCCAAAAATAAATAAACGTTGAAAAAAAAAAAAGAATTGATATTGTTTTAGAGCCATTTTGCTTGATTAAAGAAGTGATATGCACCATCACCAGGGTGAAGGAATGTTCAGGCAATATCATCTTTTGGCTCCCCCGTAAAACTTGTACTGAGCTGATGAGACAAAAGCCTATTCTTCAAGCATCAGCCATGAGCACGGAGCACAGGAAGGTCGCCGGAGGCTGCGTTATCTGAGGAGCAGTGTGCTGACTGACATATACTGACAACTGGACATGGAAACGGAGGAGTTGTTTCCCAGCAAACTCATCAGTTAGCTGTGACAGCAAAGTCCACTTCTGAAACCCCCACGTGGTTGACCGCCCCGCATAGGATGGGGTGCCAGAAACTCCCAGGCCCCGTCAACACACCGAATTTCTCACATTGACTCCTCTGCAGCTTCTCCTTCTGTTTCAGTTTCTGAGGAAAGCTATTTAAGTGTGTCTAGCCCAGTCTCCATGAACAGGGGTAGTTTCTCCAGCTTGAGTACATCTTTAGGGACCACCAAGTTCTATCAACCCAAATGCTTGTGATTTGCTGCTCGGTTCTGTCCAACCTGGTGGGCCCGTGGCCCAGGAAGGTGTGGAGAGCTCCGGACCAACCACAACTTTCGGACAGCTACAAACCTTTACGACATCATAAAGCAATGTTTCTCGGCCTTTAAAAATTCAAGTTTTAACAACACGGAGAAAGACTCACGTGGCATTAAGTTCCAAGGGCAGAATGCAATACCGTATGTGAGGCATGAACCAATATTCCCTTTGCCTGAAAGGCCGTCTTTCTAGCTCACACTTTCCTGTCCATCTTTGTCTCTTGACCTCTCAACCCTTGACAGGACTTACCGCTCCCCACTACTGGGTCATACATTTGTGTAAAGTCTTAAATGTATCATCTGTCTCCCTCACTAGAATATAGTTTTTGTAACTGGAAATTCAGTGTATTGAGTGGGCTTGGGAGTTTCAGGTACAACCACTGTGTGTGGATCAGTCAAGTACGTGGTGATTTCAGAAGTGGATTTTGCTGTCAGAGCTAACTGATGAGGCTGGGGACCTTGTTGTATCCTGCCTGCATCCCCAATGATTAGCACTGTGCCCGACACACAGAGGTACTTCATAAATTTCTGTGGGATGAATTAAACAAGAAGCACTCAAATATGGGTCAAATGAATTAACTATCTAAAAATCGTTATGAAAATTAAGAGAGATAATGGATGGGAAGACAGTTTGTAAACTCCAAGGCACAACAGAAATGTTTATTTACTATCATTATGATATGTGGGAGGAATCAAATCAAAAATAATTTGCAGTGACAAGATCTTCATATGGATCACTTAGGTTTGAAGAGATTAATCCAGCTGAAGAAGATTGAATATAAATTATTACCTCCCAATGGCAGTGGCAGAGATGATCGGACAGTAGCATTTTTATTGGAATTGATTTACAGTCAATATTCACATAGGATTTATCGTGAAATTTTTCTCTATTCGAAGTGAACAATTACGGTCAAAGACATTGCAGGGAGAGATAAAAAGACTTCTATAAATAAGGGTGGCTCATATGGAACTGCTTTCCATGCAAGTTCCATAAATTATTTCCTTATTTTCATTGGGAAACCAGCAATATTATGATTTCAGGCATTTTATAGTCTGGGGTATGCATTGTGTCCTCCTTTTCTTCATTATTACTTCCAGGTGCCATATCCATATATATAATGTATATATGCATATGTATAATGTATATATACCATATATATATGGTATGTACAGAAAATATTCTATTATATATATAATAGAATCCCATTATTGTGGATTGGAGTTCAAACAGCAGCTGTAATTTTGATCAACTTTGCCTCATCACTGTGGGCAGAGTTGCTGTGTAGGTCTGATTCAAGAACATGGGTGGAGGTATTAAGCCAGGGTTAGGAGAAACCCAGCTTGGGAGCTGACGTGAGCCCTCATCCAAAAGATTTACTGCAATATCACTGGAAATACAATGAGCTGAGAAACGTTTTAGCTCATAGACCTTATCAGGGGGGGAGGGTGCGGAATGTGTGTGTGTGTGTGTGTGTGTGTATGTGTGTGTGAGAGATTCAGCTGTACTATATTTTCTTTGAAAAACTACTGGGGATGGGACCTTAGTCCTCAAAGAACTATGTGTCATTGATAACAATCCATGAGCTGCCTTCCAAGAGGTAACTCTAGGATTTTATTTGCTTAAGTGGGGGCACCATGTATGCTCCCCGAGGGCAGGGACATGGTGTGTTTGTCGCTGTATTCCCAGCGTCTAGAGCAGGGTCTGGTCCTTGTAGGCGCAGGGTGCATAACTGTGGAAGGAATGTTTATAATTCAAGGCAAGGGAGGAATGGGCAGGACGCCACGAGATGCTCCCCTTCCTTTCTGACATGCAGGACTCACACTTTCCTTCTTAAGAAATATTCAGCATTACTGAGGAATATCAGTTTGAAATGTCACCAAATCATTAGCCTGGTCAATTTACCCATAGCCCTATGAATCCCACTTGCCCAACCCAAGCTTATCAATACCCATAACCCTCCATTACTCTAACCATCAACTCCTATTTGGATCTGACCTGCCAAGAGCTGATTTTTCTCCCCTACACAGGTAAAAAATGACTCATTTGATAATGCAAGAATCTTCCATTTGAAGGTATGGTTTCAGATATGTGGTTCACTGATTCATTGCTACATCTTTGGGCTTAGTTTGCCAGGTAGCAAAGAGGCATCACCATCTCCTCCATCTCGTCTCGGAGCCTTCTGGAGGCTCACTAGTGTTGCACGTTAGCCTGATTTTCAGATAGAAAGAAGAACAGAGACAGGATGAGTCCATGACATGATGCTGGTCCTTGGCAGAATTCTAAAACCGGTCAGTAAACACTCAGCCCTGAAGGAAACTAGTGGATGCATGTGGATGACAAGAAAACGCTTTCTCTCAGGGGTATGCGAGCATGGCATAAGGATAAAATTTTGAGTTTCACGGCTGATGATGATGCGTGATCAGCCAAGAGTAAGGATCACATAAAGTCGGTGTTTACATAGATACTATAGAAGTAGGGTCAAGTAAAGGTGCCACCGGAATGGAGGAAAAACCACGAGGTTGAGAAGCGAATGACTTGGGGAAACAGGGCATCAGTGCTCCCAGCCAGCTCCCAGACCTCGGCATAGGTGACACAGCCCTCTGTGACTTGGGTTAGAGCCCCCAAGGGCTCGAGTTGGTCCAGTATGAATGAACCCTGTGCTCTTCTGCACAGGGCCCACCCCGAGCCCCTGGGAAGTAAGTACAGGCTCCTTGGTCTTGCTGTGCTGCCCATGTTAGGAATTCTAGTTTGCATATTTCAAAAATTTGGTCTCGTTGGATCTGGGGCTGGCTCTGAATAAAAAGGCTTTGTTTGCGGGAAGTTTATAGATGGTGTGACCCGCGAGGCAGTGTAAGTGTGGAGGAGGGAACAGGTAAAGGGGAAATGTAATCCTAAATTACTGTTCTTAGAAGAAGCAGGGGGGAAGGGAGGAGGAGGGGAGGGGGAGGGGAGGGAAACACAGAATCTTTAAGAATGTCTTTGGCACTAGCAGAAGAGGCAATTCTATAAATGTAAATGATGTGTAAATAATTCTTATCATGAGAAAACATGCCTGGGAGGATAGAAGATGATAGATAGGAACGTGTCTTCGAAACTAGGAAGCGTCCTCTAAACTGGAGGGGGAATGATTAAGTGCTAAAAAATCTGCATAGATGGGCTCCCTCATGCATACACACAGGTTCTGCCTTCACACACGGGTTCACACCCACACATAGGTGCTGCGTACACGCCCAAGGATTCACACACGCATCTTTCCCATGGATACTGACATCCATAATGCATGCTCTCTACTTTGTGATTTAAATATTTTAAATTTCACAATGAGGGTGGCTCAAAAATGAGAGCTTCCCATTACACAACAATGGCTGTAATTCTCAGATGCCCCAAACAAACCATATTTCCTTTTGGGCATATTATTGCAGTGAAACACAGCCACATCCCCAACTGTAAACCTGAGCTTGTCGACTTTTCCGCATAGAGCTGCTTCCTAAATATACATTTTATTCCGCCCAAACGCAGCATGACAGGGCCATCCTAGCACTAAAGGAATCATTAAATAGTTGTGTTATACTGTTTTAATTACAAGCTGCCCCCTTTTCGGGCTTATTTCAATAGATTATTGCCCTGCTGTGTAACAGTGTATAAAGAAACAGCAGTATCTCTTGCTGGTACATTGTGGAAATTAAAATTCTCAATACTACTTCAGTAATTAATTTCCAAAGAGAAACCAGTTTAGTTTAATAAAGAGATTAATGAAAATGTTGCAGAAGATATATTTCTCAGGAGGCGTAGTGCATTATTTTCTCGCATTCGAAATAATAGAACCATTTCAAAGGACTTAGTAAATCTAGCCTCAATCAATTCTGTTTAACTTAGCATAGAAATGCTTTTTAGGGGGGGGTTAAAGAAGCAGGGAAGACAAATCAGATCAGACCATCCCCGAAGGACAGAGGGACTGAGTGGTTCTCAGTCCCAACTTCCCCGGATAGCGGGTGGTCGTGTATCGAGGGCTACAAGGGAAAGAGCGAGGGCCGGAGAACGAAACAAGTTTATTTATTTTGAGAGAGAGAGAGAGAGAAAGAGAGAGAGAGAGGGAATGCTAGTGGGGGAGGGGCAGAGACAGAGGGAGAGAGAGTCCCAAGCAGGCTCTGTGCAGTCAGCTGGGAGCCTGAAGCGGGGCTCAATCCGATGCCGAAATCAAGAGTCGGACGCTTGACTGACTGAGCCACCCAGGCGCCCCAACCCTTTTTGTTTTATCGTGTGGTCTTTATATACATTGTCATATTTATTCTCTACAACGTCTCCAGGAAGTTATGCGTCATCAGCAAGCTCATTTTATACACGAGGAGGTAAAGAGAGAGAAATTAGGGGATTTCCCCAACATCACAGCAAGTGAATTAGGGACCCGAAACTAAAATTCAAAACTTATTTCAGACCCCATGTTCTTAAAACCTACCACATTTACTTGGTTAGATGCCCACTGAGGATTTTCTGGGGGTGGTCGCCTCCTACATATCAATTCTGGCACAAGGCCTGAGGTGGGCTCGAGGATTCCGCAGCCTGAGATGGTGTTACTAGAAACGGGAGAGTTATGCTCTCCTTCACCCCTTCCACAGACTCATAAAAGATGTAGAGACACAGAAGCATGCTGTGTTGTCAAGGAAAGACCCTCTATTTATGCACGTGGAGGGAGATTAACTGAACTGAGCCTTGACTGATACCAACACAAAGTTCCAAGAGTCTTCCTGGTTTCCGCAGATTTGGCCCATTTGACAGTTGGGACCAGCGGAGATCTGGGGTGGGAGCAGTCTGAAGCCAGAACCCCCAGACGCTCACACTTCCATATTTTCTCCATAGACTTTTGGGACCGGGGTGGGCTCAGAATCCTGCCTCGGCTGGGGAGAGGCCACCTGTCTGAGCCTTGCTGTAGCCCTTCCCATACCTGTCTAGCAACCATTCATGGATACAATTCTCTCCCCAGACCGAACCTTTGTACCCTTCATCTCCAACTGGATGACCCAGCACAGTCTAGATAATCGATATCTGAGACATAAAGCACAGTGTGTCTATTTACCATGCGTACAGAAATAATACGTTACATAATATCTGTGGTGACAGGATTTGTCTTGCACTTTAGATATTCTCTGGGGTCCCGGGAAGGAGGATTGTGACACAGGGGCATGGCACCCAGTGAGTTCTCTGCAATGATGTAAATTATGTTATGCTACAATACAACGGCTAAATTTTTAAGAAGCCTCGTGTTTTTGAAAATCAGGATAGAAAAGCAATTGCTTTCCTAACAGAAAAGGAGAGGCTGGAGAGCTCCGGACTCACCAGGTCATTGTTTTTCTGTTTAAAACATCAACAATAAAGGCATGTGTACAGATAACAGTGGATTTGATTACTGATGGATGAAGTTGAGGAAGTTGGCTGTTCAGAATGGAATAAAACAAACCTGGTGCTTTTTTGATGACCCTCCCGTCTTTCTGCTTCGGCCTTGTTCTTGTATTCAGCTATGGCCAAGTTCACCTCCGATGACGAGAACCAAAGAATGCCAGGCAGAATCCAAGAATGGGACAGGTAGGCAAAACAAAGCTCTAGGCCTCTCTCTGCTGTGTTCTCAGCCACTCATTTCTGAAGAGACCGGGCCCAGCTTCCATTTCATGCCCAGTAGTGGATGATGGAATATGAGTCACATTCCTCAATCGCATTGTGTTCAGTTCCAATTTTGACTTTTTAGTGTAGGAGGAATGCCTACACCTGGGAAAATCATTGAGCCCAGGATGCTACACATACACCTGAAATCCGTATTTCATTTCATGCCATTAATACTTTCCAAAAAGTGTTCTATGCAGAGTTTATATATAATTAAATGCAATCTGAAATGTCTTTGTAGTTGGTAGCACATAAATGAACTCGCAAATCAGAAAAAGCATCCATCATGTCAAGTGTCCCAAGTCCTGGTTTGGCTGGAGGGACAGCTGTGGTGTTGGCCCCATCAAGGCTTGAGCCAACGGGTGACAGCATTTCTGTGAACACAAACAGGACGTGCGGGGCACATCAGCAGCGCACAGCCCATGCAGAGAATGTTATCGTCCAGTTGGTCTCTTCTTTGTGGTCCCAGGGGACTTCCTACATGTCTTTTTTGCGTATTGTAGAGGGTACACAGGACACGTGTATGAGCACACACACGTATGCTCATGTACACCTCAACATCACTCTACTAAAGTCAAATTTCAATGAAGTTGTTTTAATTTTTTTAAGTGTTTTATGTTTTCATTTATTTTGAGAGGGAGAATGAGAGAGAGAGAGAGAGAGAGAGAGAGAGAGAGAGAGAGAGAGGACATGAGTAGGGGAGGGACATAGAGAGACAGGGAGAGAGAGAATCCCAGGAAGGTTCTGCCCTGTCAGCATAGAGCCTGATGTGGGGCTCAGTCTCATGAACCATGAGATCATGACCTGAGCTGAAATTGAGAGTCAGAAACTTAAGTGATTGAGCCACCACCCGGGTGCCTCTCAATGCAGTTACTTTTAATATTTATAATTATTATTATAGCAATTACTATTATCAACAGTTTACATTGTTCCTATCTCTGTGTGGGTGTGTACGTGGGGCCACCTCCACCTACCTATCTACAAACCATAATCCTCACCAAAGCCCTTGACAGGGGATGTGATTGCTTATGGTTCTACAGGTGAGGCAGCCATGGCTCGAAGAGGTGAAGCAATGTGGTCGAGGTCCCACGGCTGTGGTGAACTGAGGTGGGATTAATGATGAGAGGCACTCCCTTCCAAAGACTTTGTCCTGCCTCCTTCTCATGGACAGGGGCCATGTCTTGATTATGATTGTTTTGGTGCCCAGCATAATGCCTAGAACAGAAGCCAAGCTGATCGTCCGTTGAATGTCGGAGCAAACACAGTAATGAAGGAAGGAAGGAAGTTGAGGAAACACAAACAAGGCACGCTCTTACAACTTATCTGAAGTCCTTCCTTGCAGTTACATGTGGGTGTCTACCATTTTCCACAAGGTCACATGGCCAAGGAAGATGTTCCCATCCAAACTCAGGGACAGGTTCTAACCATCTACCATTCGTGGTCATGGCATTTCCCTTGCTAGTGATGGGTTTAGGGTGGGCATTTCCCTCAGTCTGGCCAGTGAGGTGTGAGGGCGCATGTGCTGGGGATGGGGGCATCTGGGAGAGTGTGACCAAGGACACACATAAAGGAAGAGATTGTTTCTTCCTTCACCTGAAGTGGACATGCCTGCCTGTGACATCGTCCAGCTGTCCTGCACCCTGGGAGAGAGTTAGCCTGAGGAACATCCTGCCTGCTGAGAACAGCAAGGCAGAAAGGAGGGAAGAACCACTCTTCGGTGCTGGTGAGGTATTGCATTAACCATCCCAGGAGCTTCACACTCTGTTTCGTGAGATGATACCTTTCCCTCATTGTTTACAACAGGTGGGCTGGGGTTACCTGGTACCTGGCTTCCAACATTCTAATTGTTTCAACAAAGAATGCAGGTCCTCGCTGCCCTTTTGGGGTTCGCCAGCTCTCCCCCCCCCCACACAAAATCCCTGAGGCCGAGGAGGAAAGCGAGGCTGGAAATCCTGGGATGGAGACAGTTGAGCAGACAAGGTGGCAGAAAGATCACAACTGCTGGCAGCCGTAATCAGAGCAGGGCTAGAGAAGCGAAAACGGCTGGAGGCTCAGCGAGGGAGAGAGGTGCCTGTGTGTCACAGAAGATCGTGAGGGGACACTGCCCTCGAGACCAGGGTGGCAGGTGAAGAGCAGGCTTTATCGGTAAGCACTTAGAGGGGGCAAAAGAGAGGCTCCCAGGAGAGAGTGGCCTCACTAGCTACTACAAATGAGGTGAAAGCAGCCAGTTTGTGGTGCAAGGACCCTGAACATCCACATGGGAGCTACTGGCTTAGTACCTGCTGTATAAGCTCTTTTTGGGGTTTCTCGCTTTGACTTAAGAGGCTTGGTAAAGGGCAGAGTCTGCCTTTCTATTATTTTAGGTGCTTCCAGGAGTGTTGAGAGGGGAGACCTCTCCCCAGGAGCCAGCTTCTAGAAAGGGACTGCCTGGGGACACAGGGATGAATACACTGACATGACTGTTAAAGACTATGTGCCTGCCATTAATCAATACATTCAATTTTAACAATATCCTATGCTATGGCCAACTCATATCCTGAACATCACGTTTTAAGGGGCTATTTTTCCATATCACACCATCCAGTGAAGGTGGCTAGGAAGGAGGGAGGACCCTTCCCATGAAGAATGGGCCAAAGAATCTGTCCTCAAGTATCTGGGATCTGTTATGTGGAATGGCTCGTAGATCTCTGTGTTTCTCGAGTAGGAAGAACGAGGAGGGAATGATTATTTTCCAAAAGGCAGATTTGAGCTCAGTGCAATGCTGTTTCTCAATACCCTAATCTCAAAATGAAAGGTTACCGTTACATACTCACTGATCACTGGAAATGCTCCAAATGCTGAAGAAAAAAACTGGCCGACCACCTCAAGCAAGAGGATGTTGTGTGCAAAAAGTTGGAATAGTTGACTTTGTTTTTAAATGTTGATTTATTTATTTTGAGAGAGAAAGAGAGAGAGAGAGCCTGCACATGAGTGGGGGAGGGGCAGAGAGAGAGGGAGAGAGAATCCCAAACAGGCTCCACACTGTCAGCGCAGAGCCTGATGTGAGGGTCGATCCCACACGCTGTGAGATTGTGACCTGAGCCAAAATCCAGAGTCAGGTTTTTTATTTAACCGACTCAGCCACCCAGATACCCCTGGAATATTGATTTCTGCAATTATTTCCTACATGAGACCTTATGGAAAACCTGTATCATTGAATTCATAGAAAGGAATGCTATGTCTCTTTCAGAGACATGGCTCCTTTTTTCTGGGATAATCATACTCAGCCCGTCTATGTTCTCCCTCCTTAGTTACTTATATGTATTTCTGATACTGTATTCATTTATTAAACAAAATGTGGGGTGCCTGACTGGCTCAGTTGGTAGAGCGTGTGACTTTCCATCTTTGGGTTGTGAGTTCGAGCCCCATGTTAGATGTAGAGACTACTTAAAAAAATAAAATCTTAAAATTTTTTTAACATGTATTTATTTTTGAGAGAGAGAGAGAGAGAGAGAGAGAGAGAGAGAGACAGAAAGAGAGAGAGAGAGAGAGACAGAATCTGAAGAAGGCTCCAGGCTCCATGCGGACAGCACAGAGCCCGACAGGGGGCTCAAACCCACAAACATTGAGATCGTGACCTGAGCCGAAGTCATTCGCTCAAATGACTGAGCCACCCAGGCACCCCTTAAAAAAATAAAATGCCATCGCATACCAAACGGTATGCCAAGCTCAACTTTAAAAGAGTGTACCCGTATTTCTTACTAGTCACTTAGTCATTCTTAGGACAAACAACGCGGTATCACTTTAGCTGGTTATTTCAAAATATAATTACACTTAGGCCTAATGAATTTAGACTGTTCATTAGGAAAAGAATCTTCCTCAATTGCGTAGTCCACGCAGGCAACATAAAACACAATGGGAGAAGGCTTTCAAAATAGAAAACACAGATCATCAAAAGCTATCCCAAATATTTTAGAAACATCTGCAAAAGAAAAGCTGTTGATATTTTTTGTTTTGAGTTATTCCAAGTCTGCTTACTCTAGCCCATCTCGTGAATTTTTTAGGAAATCTTTCCACTTGAAAGTTACGGAATTTTTTTTTTGCCTTTATTTATACTTTCTTCCTGCCTCAGATTTCTATTTTAATTTGGACAGCTCTTCCCGAGGTAAAGATGGGGCACCGCAGGGAACATTCTCCAGGGGCACCAACAAAGTCCAGGTCTCTTAACGTGCAAAACATGTTCACGTTTCCCAGTGGCTCACGGGAGGACGAGGAAAACTCTAGCTTCTTCACCTGGACCATATGGCATTTGAAAGGAAGCGTAATTTCCTCTTTTCAAACCAAAGGCCTTCACCCAGTCTACTTTTATTGACGAGCGTTTCAGGAGAGAGTGCCCGGGGAAAAGGTTCCTCCAGCTCTCGGAGTCTCCGGCACACCCAGTTGTAGCACAGCTGTGCAGACGTCACACTCTCTTGGCTGCAGGTGAATCAGAGAGAGGGTAGGCCTATTACCCACCATGTGGTCCGGGGAAATTATAGTCAGAGGAGGTCGCGGAGGCTTAGCCTCCCGCCCAGGTCTCCAGGGGTGCCTACTGTTACCCCGTTATATTCAATTTACATGACTGAATATTAAAACAGAATGAGCCGGTGGTGGTCTTCCACCTGGACGTTTCAGGAAACTCCATGGCTATTAGTCACTTGGTAACTTCTCACGGTGCCAGCGTGACGAAAGCTGTACCGGGTAACTTCAGCCACGGAGCCTTTCCACCTGTTACCGTTAAATTAAAACCTGGTAGGTCGGAATGACTCCAGAATAGAACAGAACAAATCTGATTAGCAAAGGGGGAGCTTGCACATTTGTTATGAGGGTTATAAGATTCCTGTTTGAGCCGTCTCCCCCCTCCTACCTTTTCTCGCCAGGCGCCTGCAAGACGCTGTTTTTCAAAGGTATGGCAGAGGAGGCAGCAGGTCCTGGAACCGCACGGATCTGGGTCCAAGTTCCGGCTCTGCCATTCGTCAGCGTCCCAACCTTAGGACTGCTACCTAGCTTTCTGCCATGCATAAACGAGCAAACACCATAAACGAGAAAACCACCACCTTCCAGGGGTACTGCAGACTTTCTCGACTTTAGCACTAGTGACGTTTGGGACTGGATAGTCTCTCTGTGTGGGGACTGTCCTCTGCATGGGAGAATGTTGAGCAGGATCTCTGGCCTCTCCCTTCCACATGCCAGCAGCACCCCTAAGCCAGTTGCGACAGCTAAAACTGTGACCAGACGGGGAATCTGTCCCCTGGAGGGCACAATCAGCCCCGGTTGAGAACCCCACTGGCTTACTGTGTGGATGAAGGGCACAGATCTGTCATGTGCTTGGCACAGAGTGTAGACTCAGCAGAGTACTTCTTTCCCTCCCAATGCCGTCTAGGTGGTCAACAACCTGGCCTTTTGTCACTGTGTCTGCCTGCCTGGCACACACACTCCCTCAGATGGTGAGTGAATCGTAAATGCCCTATCGTAATGGCCTTGTGGGTCTATCAGTCTGTCGTCCCCAGGTGAAGGAGTAAACCTGTCACAGCAGGATTCTCACACAGAGAGTCGTGACACTGAGGCTTTTCCTTCCAGGAAGCCACTTTATTCGTGCCGGCACGACTCAGTTGGCTTCTTCCACGACTGGAAGAACTAACTGAGCCCCGAACGCCATGTGGCAAAATTTTTTATATATATTTTTACTTCTTTGTCTCACATATATGGTAACACATAAACATGTAGTCTGATTAAGTGGACTCACGTTACAAGTTTATGAGGGATGTTGTCACATACCTATAACCAGGTTGCCTTGAGATTGTTTTTTTTTTTTCTTTCTTTCCTTAGGGAGGGGACCCTACCACTCTGTCACCCAGTCTTGGCCATTTGGACCCTCTCGCTGGAATCTGAGCGTCCACTGCAAGGACCCTTGGTGTTGGTTAATTCCAATGGCCCCACCTGACAAGCAAACCACTGGTTCCTGCTCCCACAGCCCAGAGCTCTCCCACTCCACCGCCTAAGGATCCGCTTCATCAGTTTTACTGTCAGTTCTAGGAGCTTCTCGAATACCTTTTTTTAACTTCATCCCAGTGGTTTTAAACAATTTTTGGCAAAGGCAAAAATAAGCAGTCCCTAAAAGTCCATGGCGAGACAAGATGACCTTGACAGAGAAAAGGGATGACAGTGGATGGGTCTGTCAGTGGCTGTTTAGAAACATAAGGCTCCATCTTTCCATCTTCTCTTCCCCTCCCTTTCCGAACTGTGGTCCAGGCCCGGCAGCGAGGAAATTACCTGGAGCTGACAGGCGGCACAGAATCCCAGGGCTACCCAGATAATTTGAATGCCCGTTCATTTGCAAAAACACTGCCTAAGAGGGCTCCCCTTGATGGGATGCTGGGCCATGCACAACCCACCTTGTGGGAGAGGAGGCAGAGAAAGATGAGAAATAGAATAGATATTAATAAAGACTTTAGTTCTTCCCCACACCCCAGACACCTAGCCCTGCTCAGCCCATCCCTCTGTGTAAGCACTTCCATAGAAATATGTTCTTAGCTCACACCTTGGCTCAGTGTTTTTAAAACTGAGTGTCACAATTCATTTTCAGATCATGAAATCAATTTATAGGTCACGGCCATCATTTTCAATAACAAGAAGGAGCAGAACAGAAACTAGAAAGTGAATACCACCTATCATAAAGATAGTATTATTTGTGAAATGTTGTTTTGTGGTGTGTGTGTGTGTGTGTGTGTGTGTGTGTGTGTGTGTGGAGGGTGCTGGGTTGTGATGTAAAACCTATTTCTTTACTGTGGGGCTCTATCAGAAAAGGTTGAAGGTCATCATCTCTGACCTTCACCAAGAGCTGTTCCGAGAAAGAACATTAGAGGAATTGTTTTATTTCCTCATCTTTTAATTGTTAAAATTATTCAAGAACTACATTCACTAAATTCCACGATGACCCATCGCAGATTCTTCTCAGAAATAAGGCCCCAAAGTTTGCCTCTGTCCTTGGCAGACGTGCTCTGGTTCGCAGTTCATGAGGAACAAGAGCTAAGTAAGCGTTTGGGTTTCTTGTCCTCAGCACTGGACGCCTGGGGTTAAGTTTGAAACTCAACCACAGTGAGTCTCCTTAGTCAGGATTCAAGACTGAGACCTTCTGTAATGGACTTTGCTTTGTCTTCTGTGAATGATTTTCAAATGCTTCTCTACCTTGCCTGTGAGTGTAACGATACGTTGCACATCACTTTTTTTTTTAGAGGCATCTGGAACCTAACGTGATGAAACACCTAAGTTGGATCAAAAATAATACACAGACCTCCACTGGCTGTCCACACAAGGGCAGAAGGCACAGTTCAAAGGGCCTGAGGATTTTTTTTTCCTGTGCACAGAAGACCCCCCTCTCCACTCTGCATCTCCAAGCCCTTGTCCTCCAGGCTCATTCCGCACCCATCACTCTGCCTGTGACTTACAGTGATTCTCCCCTTTCACTGGGAGAAGCAGCCGGTGAATTGGGGGCTGGATCCTCGCATTATCCCATTGCGCAGAGGAGAAGACAAGCTTAGCGAGGCTAAGCGGCACTGCCACCACCTCGATTCAAACCTTGTCCTCTTCACCACTGTCCCATCCACCCCGTCACCCTCACGCCGCCTCCAGCAGGCATCTGCGTCTCTGGATCCGAGCACAGCCACCCTCAGAGGACACACATCCCCCGCCCACCCCCCCCCCCCTTCCCACCAAGACGCTAAGTACACGGCTGGCAATCATGGGTGATATCTGTGACATTGCACACGAGCCTCCTTTTATCTTTTCCAGCTCCCTTTGTTTATATATCAAATGGAACAGCACTCACCCTCTTCAAAGGGAGAAGGAGAGGCAGTGATGTGGAATGAATCTCTTAGAAGTAGAGTTTGACGGCGACTGAAAGATTTATCCAAACGAGAGGGTACGAGGACCGGTCACATGCCTGTCATTTATAGCATCGTGATGTGCTCTATGCCATTAACTTTTAATTAACTCAATTAGAACAGAATGTCTGACACCACAATGAGCACATACAAACACCCCGGTTGGTGTCATGTTAAATTAATGTCTCTGAATGGCAGATTCTCTGCTTGCATTAATGGGTTTGCCACCCTGGTTCTGTTAACTGTCCCCAGCTCCGACGTCCTGGTCACATTGGAGACATACCAGTGGTCCCCAGTGCACACACAGCTCCTGAAAGTCCCACCTCAGATGGAACACTGAGCCCCGAAGCCTTCTCAGATGGCCCTTCTCTCGTCTTGATCAGCAGGAACACTATTCTCACCGCTCAGGTTCCACTGGCATTTTTCTCCCCTCGTGCACCCACTAAAGCTGGCTAGATAAGGTGGAGTCTAATTTTTTTAAGACGTTTCATCTTAATAATCAGGAACCAGGATGGTTAAAGTAGGCTTTTTCAATAGGGGGCTGCAATGTCAAATAAGACACACCTTCTTTTGGCTCTTGAGCTGAAAATATTGGCAGTGAAAATGGTTTCTTTACAGTCCAGCTATAATGCTGTAAAGCTATGCTTTTTGGCCAATCAATGCCTTCGCTCATCTTAAGGAGCATTGTTAGTACAATTCACTGTCTAAATAAAAAATAGCCTCAAAACAACCATGGATTTGTACTTGGGTATAAAAGCCTGGTTTAATCTATCACCTCATACATTTAATCAAGAGTAGGCAAAAATTAATCTTTCAAATGGCCATCGTTGCTGGTGTGTGGTCCTACTGGATTCCTCTTCCTAAAAGATTCACGGAAGCACCTTCCCCTGGTTTCTTTCATAAACGTCTCAGGTCATGGGCCCAACGCAGAGAACAGGGGAGGATTGGGACAAAGAATGGAGACAAAAGCTGAAGGGGCTAGAAAGAGGCTGACATCCCTGAACTTTGGCCTTTGGGATCGTCTTGAACGCTCCTTACATTTCATACTATGTCATTTCACTTTTAGCAAACAAGAAAATACACACAAATCCTTCCTAAGCAGCAGCCACCTGGGGCTTCCTTGCATGTGTCAAACAAACCACGGCTTTCCCTCTTAACCTTTGCACATTCTGCTCCTTTGTCCACGAAAGGCTACTTTCTCTGTTTGGAGAACTCCTGCTCACCTTCCAGTAGGAAAGGCTGGACACCGCTTCTGCAGGGGAGTTCTCTTCCACCCCCACATTTGCGTTCCTTCGAAAGCAGTCATCACTTTATTACTTGTTCAGTGTTTGCCTCTGTGCTACACAGCAAGCTCCGGGGTCAACCACCTTTGCCTGCGGTCCCCACAACACATAGCATCCAGCCCCTGAGACGGGCAGGTGGTAAATGCTCATAGGAGACAGGAAAAGTCATGCAGCACGGCCTACATCGGAACCCATCACAGATTCCAAGGGTGGGGCCAGGCTGCGGGTCTCTGGCGGGCTTAGCAGGGACTCAGAACTCCCTGATGACTGCGACCACGGCCCCTTCATTGCAGTTGCTATAAAGTTTTTTTTTTTTTAAGTTTATTTTCTTTTGGAGGGGGGAGGAGCAGAGAGAGAGAGAGAGAGAGAGAGAGAGAGAGAGAGAGAGAGAGAGAATCCCAAGCAGGCTCCATGCTCAGTACAGAGCTCAACACGGGGCTTGAACCCACAAACCATGAGACCATGACCTGAGCCGAAATCAAGAGTCGAACTCTTAACCAACTGAGCTACCCAAGTGCCCTGCTATAAATATATATTTTTTACTGTTTTGAAAGGTATCCCTAATGTCCTTGTGGCCTTGAAGTTCTCTGAGTAGGCAATACTTAAAATGAGAGCATCCGTGGGCCCTGATAACCTCAAAGAATCAATTCCTCATAAATATGTACTTATGGTCTTCTAGAAAGTCACTTACGCTAAGCCAATTTATATACACCTGTTTAATCTTTAACAGCCATAGGGGGGTGGGTATATATGAAATCCTTCCAGGTTTAACCACAATCGGGCCACCAGCTTCCCATTTCCCATGTCTGCTCTGTGCCTAGCACATCGTGAGCTATTTTACTGGCACCGTCTCAGGTGATCTTCAGAACAGCCATACGAATTAGGAGCCAATCCCATTTCACGGACAACGAGACGGAAAGAGCTATGTGGCTTGCTCAACCAGGCAGAAGCAGAGCTGGCCGCTGAACCCAGTCCAGCTGACACCCTAGGGCCCCTTTATTACAAATACTGAAAATATCACAACCAAAGTTGTCCCGGATTTTCATACTCATCCTGCTGTTGAACCAGGAAAGCAATGAGACTAGACACCAAGAAAGGTGGTTTTCGAGGGTTAAATAAGTCATTGCCATCTGGCCCAGCACAGCCCTGCAGAAGGAGCCAAGCTAAAGCAGGGCGGTAATCAAGTCTGCAGGACATGCGAGCCATTTTTGGCTGAACGTGATGGCAGGGACTTTCTCATGTGGAGGAAATGCCAAACCACTGAATATGCTCGTGAAGACATTTTCCAACATTTAAAAGCCTTAATTGTCTTTATCTGTGGGAAAGCCATTTTCTGTATGCATTCCCAATTTTCTAATGCAAATACAAATACCCACCTTGCAACCAACCCTAGTTTCAAGCTGGGGAAGAGGGTGGAGGCCCGGCCATCTGGGGGAGCTTTCCACTTCTCTTTTTAATGGCCAAGCCCTCCGCCATGGCCTCACAGACCACGTTGAGCAAGTCGCAGTGTGCCCGGACTCGGTACACATTAGTTTCAAGGACTGAATCCTCAATCTTTTCATTAGTCAATTTCATCTACAGTCAGTATTTTTTTTATTAAAAATAATAGCCAGAGAGTTTGTGCATTCCTGCTGCTTCATGAGCCATCTGTCATGGACACCTTGGGCAAAGAGGCTATGAAAAGCATGAGAAACATGTCGATCAGCTGGAAAAAAAAAAAACAAGAAAAACAAGAAAGAGCTGGCCTCTTGCTTTCGGACAGATGAATTCTAGCATCTCACCCAGCATTTTCCCCTAGTAGGGACATTTTTACAAGGAATTTAATTGATCCTATTAGACTTGGTATAGGAATCAGTTATCTTTATAGCTACAGTCAGCCAATAAGAGAAGCTGAGTGAGTCACTTTTATTATTGGTCTCAAATTGGAAGAAACACAAAGAAACCAAGCAAAATCCCGGAGAATTATTGAACAGATTCAAGGTCTGGGTTTTTTAAAAATGTATTTATACCCTGTATGAATCCGCACTGGATTCAAAGAAGCTTGCGCCACTAAGCACAGTAACGTGGAATTGTAAGTCGCCACAAAGAAGGATCAGAGAAAAGGAGCGAAGATTGGCATCGCGTGCCGTCCTTGGATGTTACTCTGCCTGAACCACCACTCTGACCTTGCGTGTCTTGTCAGCCAGAGGAAAAGGGGGAAATGTGGTAAGTGCTGCCAGTGGCTCGTGGTGGTGATGGTGAGGGAGAGCACAAGGCACGTCATCCAAAGGATTCCTGATCCTTAGATCACGAGTCTTCCAAGAAGACCCCAGCACCATAAGCCCCCCATTCTGTGCCAAGCAGCAAGAGGACTGGGTCCAGGCAGTGAGCTACATGGTTTCTCACCCATCACGGAGCAGCTCAGCCACCTGGCTGGAGCCCCCATCCACCGGCTGGGGAGGCCAAGGCTCGAAGAAGTAATGTAGCCTGCGCAAGGTGACGTGACTAATAATGGAGCAGCAGAGGTGATCAGCTCACTGCCATGCTTCAGAGTTCTAACTCTCCTGCCTCCGTCCAGTCAAGGGAACACTGAGGGACCCCTCCTTGTGGCAGAAACTCTTACCAGTCCCAAGGCCACTCACTCTGGTGGCCTCACGGGGCTGGCTCCATCCACGGATTGATTCTGAGCAGGTTGTTAATACCAGAAAGGTTTGGGAGCGTTAAATTCTATTATGTGTGTACCACGCATGCCTGTGTGTGAGCACACAGAGCAGAGTGCACAGTGCCCCTCGTTTTCCAAATATGTGAATCTCTTACATAGACGTACCTGCACACGTGCACGGACAGCTGTGTGCACATAATGGCATGTCTGTGTGGAAATACCAGGAATAGCAACGGCTAATGCTGAGAGCACCTACTGTGTGCCAGTTCCCCTTCTAGGCATGTCCTGGGATCTTAATTAAGGATATTTGGAGCATAGCAGCAGCCTCCTCTGTCAGACGATGGCAAAATGGCATCTGAAAATGCAATGTGGCTTGTGAGGCCCCTGAAGGCCTAGGGAGCCCTCAGGTCGACCGCTCCCTGAGGTCATCAAGTCAGCTCTGCTTCTCATTCCCCCACCTGCTTTACGACGAACCAACAAACCGACGCACCGTGTAGGCATTTATGGCGTGCGTGGGTCTCTCAGCATGCCCACACAAGCTGCCCCTTGCTTTGATCACAATTGGTGAGAAGTGCAGGTGGACAAGGGAGCCTTTTAGGGACAGAGTCACGTGACGCTGTGAGCTTTCATTTGCAGAATCCAGAAGAATGCGCTGTCTCAGGTGCAGCTGCTGCTAGATGCCCAGGCAGCGGACAGCAAGTCCCTCCTCCAAACCACAGGCACATGGAAGCCTTTTGAAGAATCACGAGATATCCGAGAGGTTGCTGCCTGTGTCTCCTCTAGGGTTTTGGAGGTTTCCTGTCTCATAGGCAAGTCTTTCTTCCAGTTAGAATTTGTTCTTGTGTCTGGTGTGACAAAGTGGCCCAGGTTCATTCTTCTGCATGTGGCTGTCCAGTTTTCTCAGCACCATTTGTTGAAGAGATTGTCTTTTTTTTTTCTATTGGATGCTCTTTCTTGCGTTGCCAAAGATGAGTTGACCACAGAGTTGTGAGTCCATTTTGGGGGCTTTCCGTTCTGTTCCATTGATCTATATGTCTGTTTTCGTGCCAGCACCCTACTGTCACACAGCTTTGTAAGATAGCTTGAAATCCGGAATTGCGATGCCTCCAGGTTAGTTTTTGGTTTTCAGGATTGCTTTGGCTAGCTGGGGTCTTTAGTGGCTCCATACATACTTTAGAATTGTTTGATCTACCTCTGAGAAGAATGCTGATGGTACTTTGACAGGGATTCCATTAAATGTGTAGACTGCTATGCATAGTATAGATATTTTAACAATGTTTATAGCAACAGTATCAATCATAGCCAAACGATGGAGACAGCCCAGATATCCATCAACTGAAGAATGGATAAAGAAGATGTGGTGTGTGTGTGTGTGTGTGTGTGTGTGTGTGTAATGGAATATTACTCATCTATCAAAAATAACCCCGGAATCTTGCCATTCGCAACGACGTGGATGAAACTAAAATGTATTATGCTAAGTGAAATTAGTCGATCAGAGAAAGACAACTACCGTATGATTTCATTTGTATGTGGAATTTGAGAAACAAAACAGATGAACATATGGGAAGTGGCGGGGAAGAGAAGAGAGGGAAACAAACCACAAGAGACTCGTAACGATAGAGAACAAAGTATGGATTGATGGAGGGAGGTGGGTGGGGGATGGGCTAGATGGGTGATGGCTACTAAGGAGAGCACTTGTGATGAGCACTGGGTATTGTGTGTAAGTGATGAACCACTGAATTCTACTCCTGAAACCAATACTGTACTGTATGTTAACTAAAATTTAAATAAAAAATATATATATATATATAAATGTATATATATAAAATAAAGAACCATGAGATAGGAAAAGATTCCAGCTTGGAAAATTTTGATTAAAAATAAAAGCAACTTTTAAAACCAGAATTTCACCTTGGTTTTAAACTTTTCCGCCATGATTTTATTTTGAGGAGGAGGATGACAACAGCAATGGTGACAATTACCGTTTTCACTTCTTTCCCGAGCACCTCCTCTGGGCCGGGAGCTGTGCTGAGGACCCCAGCTCCCTGTGAGCAAGCTCTGAGGACCAGACCCACGTTGAAAATCAGGACTCAGAAGTTCAAACAGTTGAGGCCACCTGTCCAAAGTCAGACATGACTGGAAGACAATGCCATATGCCTCTTGAGCCCATTGTCTTAACTCAAAACTTGTTACACCTGGTGCTACAGACTTTAGAGACGAGGTAATTCTTTCCCGGGGCATGGGAGGGGGGCGGTGCTGTCCTGTGCACCCTGAGATGCTGAGCAGAGTCCATATACATTAGAAGCTACTGGCAGTCCCCTTGTCATTCATGACAATCAATAATGTCTCCAGAGGCTGCCAAATGTCCCCTGGGGGGTAATCACCCCCATCCACCCGCAATCAGGCCGAGCCTCAGTCAATGTGCTCACATTCCCCTGTGGCTGGGATGCCAATGCATACCATTCAGTTACATCACACAATGGCTTGTGATACCTGATTTGGCTCAGCCTAAGTCTCCAAAAGTCGTTAGCACAAGAAAGGATGCTGAGATTTGCTTTAAAAAACAGGTGTGCTTCTAAAATGTTTTCCATAAACACAAGTTTATAATGGTTTTAAGATGATCGTCCTTGCTTAATAAAATCTTATGTCCCCATTTGCATTCATTAGGAAGTTATGGCTATGATTATATTAACCGTAATACGCTAATAAATACTTGCCTAAAGATGTGGCAAACACATCAAGAGAAGTTAAAACTTTCTCTTCAAATTGTAAAAATGCCACTCATATCCTAAAATAAAAATATACTTGGGGAAGGGAGGCTGGTTCATACACCTGCTTAGTACAGGAGCATAGGATGGAAAGGGGGAAATCGTAAAAACTGGGATATTATCAGAGCTTAACCTCCACCCGGACCTGTGATGGATGTCCATGCAGGGTGCACGTAGCCTCTGAGGGTCTTCCTGGGGATCAGAGAGGGGGCACACTCTGGGTCTACACATTAAATGTTTAAAAAGCTCAGCTGGGTGAGGGAAGGTGCCTTTCTGTGTGTGTACTTTCCCCCCGGTGGCCGCAGCTCCGTCCCAGCCAGGCAATCTTGAGCAGTGCCCTGACCGTACTACAGAGTTCTCCTGCTCCACGGTGGGCAGACAGAGTCTCTGTTCCCCAGCCTGGCCACCTTCATCTCAGAGGCCTGGCCTCTCAGCTTGGACCCCCGAGACAGGTAACTTACCTCCTGATATTTCTTCAGCTTTAGGAAAAAGCTAACTTAGACTGAAAGCATTGTATCTTAAACATAGTGATAGTTCACAATTAGTAACCCTCTAATGGCCCATGGCTACAGTCAATAGGCTACAGGGCTTGCTACTAATGGTCTCAGATAACCGGGGTTATCGGTTCCTCTTGCCTCCTTGTCATGTCCCTATTGCAAAGAAACAACTGCTTGGTTGGTCAATGACAGTGCTGTTTTAGAGGATTGTTAGCCAAGCATTTACAGAAAGAACCTGTAGTTACGATGTTAACAGATGTGGATCTTTTATTGGGAAGTTCTCATCCAAACAGGAGACTGGAATTGTTTTCAGGTCCAATTGTGTGTGTGTGTGTGTGTGTGTGTGTGTGTGTGTGTGTGTGTGTGATCTCTAACACTAATTTTCAAGTTTCCAATTCCACTTGTTCCAAGAAGGCAAAATTTGTCAAGCCCAATTCACCACTGTCTTAGGATACACATCATTTAGGGACAGAAAGAGCCATTCTCGGTCATGCGGTGTTGAGTCTTCGTTTTCCCTTGGGTTTGTTTGATTTACTACTCTGAGTGTCCATTTGCTTCACCTGTAAATTGGCTATATCGATGGCACCTGTCTTAGGAGGTCGCGACAAGGATTATAGGAGATAAATCAGTGAAGCTTTAATGGAGTGCCTCCAGCAGAGAAAGTTAGTGTCATTACTAACCGTATAGGACATTCTAAGTTTAGTAGGGGCAGTGCCGTGCTGGTAAATGCTTCCACAACCAGCTCTTTGAACAAGCCTTCCTATTCCTGTGGTGTAAACATTCTTATCATAGCTGACATGGAACTATAAACAGGAAACTTGGAATAGGAGGAGAGCTGGTAGGCTCAGGACACCAACCGCAGGGTTAAGGACACAGTATCCTCTCCTTTGTTGTTTGATGATCTCCAAAACAGGCTCTGTGTAACACGTAACTTGCTAAAGAGAATCCAGCTCTGGCACTCACTCAAGGAAAGCTAAGCTCAAGGTCTAAGCACCGAACTCTTGGTGTGTTACGAGTAAAGCTTTGGGGGATATCCCGGAGGCACCTGGATGGGAAACTGCATTTGTCCCCCACTCAAAACTGTTCTTAAGGGTCAGGGAGAGACCACAATTTCCAAGCCTGTCCTTGAGGACAAAGAAACGGGGTGAGGGATTATGGACTCAGAGGATTCAAGACATTAGCAGATTTGTTGCCAGACGTAAAGGCAGAAGATACATGTTGAGTTCAGTTCTGGGATACGCCGAGGAGAAGGTGCAAAAGTTCATCTGAGGGCAATACACGTGGGCGGTCGATGCACTGGGTTTTAGGAGAGATCCCCGGGGGGCGGACATGGTGGGGGAAGCGGGGGACAAGGGAGCTCTCTGCCTACAGGGCCGGGCAGTGAGACTGCGGGTTTGGTTAAGATTGGAAGGGACAGAAATAGAAAAAAATAGGAAATGGAAGAAATTTAGGGAAGTCTCCATTTATGATTAGAGGGATAGAAATTAATGTTTTGGGGGGAAAGTCCCGAGAGGCATAAAGAGATCCTGGAGAGCTGGTATCACAGAGCCTAAGAGAGAGGAGTTTGCTACTTTGTATCCATTCTCTTAATCTGCCAACCTGCCGATGAGACTTGAGTCTACTTTCATTTGGGGTTAACTTTGGGAAGTAATTTTTGGTGTGCCACAGTGACACCTGCATGTCCCAGTGCATTCTGTTGGGGGTTTGGTGTCAGGGATGGAGGGGAAGTCTCCCATCAGGTCCCAGGAGCACAGGCAGGAGAACATGCCAGCACAGCAGAAAGCCAACCTGAAGAATACGGCTCCGGGGCTTGGTGTCTGGATTTCTCCCCTGTTCTTTCTCCTTCTCACCCACGGGCAAACACACACACACTGTTCTGTCCTCTCCCCATCTCCTCTTTCTGTCCCATCCTTGCAGCTCCCCTTGCCCTAGTCCCTGCTGATGGGAGCCATGGAGCCATGAGCAGGACACCGCCAGTGTGTTCTCACAGCACCCCTCTGACCGGGAGGGGGGGTCCCTCCAGAAATCATCAGCCCTCCCTTCCGGATTCATCTTGCCTCCCCACCCTGTCCAGCAGCCCGGTGTCCCCTGGACTCCTGAAATGGAGCCGTGGAAACGGCAGAACAAAGGATCCTAATGCACAGGTGACATTTAAAGAGGAGCTCTGCTCTCTTCAAGACTCATCTGTCGTTTAGAAGCATGTTTTTATTTGCCGTGACTCACGAGCCAATAGTCAGGGGGCACATTTAGGCTCTTGATTTCTGGATTTGATATGAACACTTTGTTTGGTGTGCCTACTGAAAGGGTTTAGAATTACGGATGGGGTGGACACCAAGAAGGGGGAGAGCCAATTCCTGTATCAAAGATGAAATTCAGAATAAACCAAATAGTTAAAAATGACACAGACGATAACTTCTCATTTTTTTTCCCCCAGGCTTCATGACTTTTTTTTTTTTCCCGGGCTTCATGGAAAATCCAAAAGTAACCCCAGAGGAAAATAAACAATAAGCCAAATATTTAAAGGTGATTTAATACAAGGTGGCAGTGGAGAGACGCCCAAATATGAATAATGTATGGGTTTAATGGATGTTTTATAGGCAATATGCCAAACACTGTGTCCATTTTTTTTCTTTTTAATAAAAATGATGACAGCATGGGCTTCATCCTCAAGATGTCCCGATTGTAACAGAAGTAACAGAATGGAGAGTGACTGAAACACAACACCAGAGTGGGGTATGTGCACATCAAAGCACACACAAAGTCAGGCCCTCACCGCCGAATCTGCTATTTACCATTTCTGGCTCTTCACAACTCAGCCGTAGATTCCCATCTGGAAGCTTATTCCCTCCAAGTGTCCGAGTTAATTATATCTATCTGGTCCAGAAGATGTATCCACAGGCCCGACCCACAAGTGGGCTGAAGTGAAACGACCTGCCAGAAACCCAATCTCCCTTCTCTACGGTCAGATCTGTGAACTGGTTCTGCCCTCCTTTCTGGGATGGCATCGATCAAACAACCTCTGATTCTAACATTCCCAAGATCCCCCTGTCCAGAGTGTAAGACCCGACTCAAACATTGCTACACCCATTTTCACCCCTCCCCCGAATCAAATCAGACAACCCTGCTGGTTCACACCAATCATCACCAGAATGCAGAAGGCATTCCAACAAACCCTTAAAGATGGATGTGCAAAGGCCGTGCGGCAGCATGTGACATCAAAGAAATGGCAAGCAGTTCATCGTGGCAGGAGCAGGAACAGTATCTGGAAGGACTGGAGGAGAAGGGGAAGGAGAATTGAAGAAGGATGCAGATGGTGGAGAGGCTATGTCCTATCTGGACTTATCCGGAAGTCAACAAAGAAGCACTGATAGCTTAAGCAAGGAAACAATCAGATCCCGTGTTAAGCCTGTGGCGACAACAGTGGAGAAGACTAGAGGCAGTTGTCTCAAAACCAGAAGAATCTCAAGGAAGGCAGAAGCTGGCAAAGCAGAAAATCAAAGTGAGGCCACTGACGACGGTAAGATTAGGAATGTGGTTACAAATGCAGACGGAAGAAGTCAAGGAAGAAAGCAATCATCTACCGCTCGAACGGGGAAAACAGTAATTTACTAACAAAAATACTGTGTCCTTTTCAAGATTTCACATAAAAACTTCCCACAAGTGAATTTTTAAAGCTCCCTCTTGGAAAACGTCAGTGCAAATCAGGTTCCTGTTTTATCAATGATTCCACAGCTAATGCATCTGGAGAATGAATAAATTCCTGGGCAAATGCTGGACTAAATAAAAGCCTATTCTAAAATCTTGATTGTAACAATAAATAACAGCTGATTCAGACTTAGGCAAAACAAAAAAAAAAAAAACTTCCTGGTGATACAAGAAACACGAATTTGATTAGGCTTTTTAATATGCTGAAAATACATTTAAATTATATTTCAAACCTCAAGATCTCACCCTGGGTAATGTCCCCTGCATGGAGAAACTATTTGAATTTACATTTCAAGTGAGAAGGCTGATTATTTAGTTAACAGAGGGCTCCTTGATGATAGGTTTGTAAAGACCACAAGTAACTACTCTAAGTCTGGATGGGTTTCTCAGGTTTTATATTCCAAGGAGGCCAGATCAGCTTTAGCACTTTTCTCTTAGTACCTCTGAGCCATGTCTGAGACGTTACTTATACTGACAATTATCTGTCGGTGCCACAGTGTAAAGTAAAAGATAAATCATAAATTTTAAAACGGTCTTCTCCTGCAATGGATTTTCTCCACTGTTTGACTTTAAGTTTAATGAAACTGATAACATCTTCCCACCAAAACTTCTGGGGTCATTTCCTACAAAGCAAACGTCTTCTGTGATGCTCTGCCGGGGGACGGTGGGGGTTGCCCCTGGTCAGGTAAGGCTGTGCTATTAGAATCCACAGGAAAAGAAGCCAGCTTCATTGACAGTGGGCAGAAAAGAGCTAACACAGTGGGTCTGACTCAGCTGTCCCTCCAAAGGTCTGCTTCCAAGGCTGGCCCTTGCCTGGCATCTGGAACTTGGATTTGGGAAGGGTTCTCACCACTCCCTAGCTGATACGAATGGCTCACTGTGCCTAACCTGTTTGTGCAAAACTATACAATTTATGCTGAATACGTGCTTTCCTTCTGGAAGTCTGCAACCTTGCCACATGCCATGCCTATGTGACCTGTCCTCAATAAAAAACCTGGGCGCTTAGTCTCCAGTGCGCTTTCCCAGGCTGGCACAACTCGGTGTTGGGGGAATTAGCACATCCTGGGTGACTCCTTCAGGAAATATAAAGGCGCCTCTGGGCACCTGCAGCTCACAACTGGTTTCCTCTGAATGCCGCCCCAGGCACCTTTTTCTGATGCTGATTTTGCTTGAGAATAACCACAGGCTGAGTCCTTAAGTTCTTTTAGAGAACTACCAAAACCTGGGGTGGTCTTGCGGACCCCTGACATACAGCATCCATTGACACTTTTCCACAAAGAGTGTTCTGAGGAACACGCTTTGGGAAACACTGCTCAGTAGCCCAGAGTAATCAAGAGAATGCGCGTCAAACACAGAGTACAGCTCCTGGCAGATAAGGCAGGATAGGGCTCTATAAAACTGGTCCCCCAACACTGTTATTACTAATAATGTGATTCTGGGGAAACAGGAATCCCTGATGCCACACCTTTGAATATCAGCCATGCGCCCTGCACTCTGCTTCACGCGCAGTAACCGCTCACTAGCTGTTTGTTGAATGAATTATTGGGTCTTTATTTACAACGTGCTGTGCCAACACAGAGGAGTCCATCTAAAGCGTGCTGCCTCAGCCCCTCTCACAGCTCACAAATCTAAAACAAACACTATCAGTAAAGACAGAGCTGTAGACGAAAATACAGACAGAAAAGTCGGCAATAAAACATAAATGGATGCAGAAAGAAAGAATGGTCAATACACCTTCGCCAAGCAGAAAGCTTGGCACTTATGTATAGTTCTAATTTATTTCTAAGCCTGTCCACACGGCAGACGTGTGGACAGGCTTCAGAATTCTGCATTTCTATGGGTGTGAATTGGGTGGGTCCCCGAAAGCCTTTTCCACGAAGCTGGTAAAGCCGTACGTGCAAAGGCTTCATAGTTGATGAGGAAGATACACTGAAAATGGTGATGCTGTATTTCCACAAAAAAAAAAAAAATCTAAATCTAAGGCAGTAGGGATAAAGCGTTTGTCCGATAGATTTATTATTGCAATAAAGCTTCACTTTCGCTGAGGCTGAGCTCTCAAACACGGACTTCACGTAAGTATGATGACCTGATATCCAGCTTGCCAGGACAGTATTCCACCGATTACTAGATTACTAACCATGTCTTGCATAAGCCACGTAACCTCTCTGTGCCTCAGTTTCCTCAGTTTTGCACCGCGGCTCACACAGAGAGAAGGGACCGTGTAAGATCTCAGCGAGAAGACAACCGTCTCCAAGGCAAGAGAGAGGGCTGGGGAGACACCAGCCCTCCCAACACCCCGATGCTGGCCTCCAGAAAGGTGAGAATGAATTCCCGTGGTTTAAGTGCCAGTCTGCGGCATTTTGTTATGGTGGCCCAAGCTGACAAATAGGTCCTCCAAGAAGACAGTCCCCTGACACACCTTCCCCTCCCAGGTATCTTACTGTGCCTGGGACTGAGATGACTAATGCCCTAAGCCATGATGGATCCTGTGGCCGCCATGGGTGGGCTCGCCCTGCGGGGGCCTGTACATCCTTCCAGAAGCCCAGCCCATCCTGAAGGGCCATTCAGCTCCTCCAAATGCGTCGGATTTAGAAAACCTTGGTTTGAGTTTACTTGGCTGCGATTCAGAAAGTTTTAGTCCCAGAGGGTGACCGTCCCGTGTATCTAACGGCATCTCCATATGGCACGGGCTTCCTCTGGGTGTGTGTTCCTCTCCGTCACCCCACCTCAGTAAACGGCAATCTGTCCCTCCTTGGGACCCCTGGTCCCTCTCCAGGCCTCTTTTTCTCACATCCTGCATTTAATCCAGCAGCAAATGCTCTTGTCTCTTTCTACTAGACACATCTCATGTCCCACCCCCTCTTATCACCAACCTCCACCCTCTCTCACCTGCCTGCCACCAGAGCCTGTAGCCTGCTGCCTGGTTTTCTGCGTTCACTGTGGCCCCCTTCAGCCTACCTGCCACACCCCTGCCAGAATCCCTGGTGACAGACGTGGCACATTGCATCCTGCCCCTGCTCAAAACCTTCAACGTCTCCCATTTCACTCAGAAGCCAAAGCCCACACGAAGGACCGCAAGGCCTTGCAGGATCCCCTTCCTCCTCCTCCTATCTTCTTTAAACATACTGAGCTCACTTCTGCCCCCAGGGCCTTTGCACTTGCTCTCAGGGCTGTTGAAATGGCTCCAGGCCCTGGGGAAAGAATCCAGGTCACCTCAGCAAAGGCTAAAAATCTTTCCCTAGGAGTTTCCCTGAGCTCCTTCCCAGGCTGCAGGACCCTGGCTTTTGTAGCACTCTCAGTCCTCAGTCTGGCTGGCTGCTCACCCGTGTGTCTCTCTTTCCATGCAGATTTCTGCATGGCTCACCTCCTTCTTTTTCATCAGGCCTCTCCTTAATGGTCTCCTCTTCACAGAGGCCAGCCTGGACGATCCCATATAAAACAGAATATTGCTTACTCCTCACTTTTATCATCCTCCTCGCCCTCTTTAACTTTACTCAGGGGCACTTAGCAGCACCTGTCTGCTCTCTTGCTATAAGTTCCCCCAAAACCAGGAACTCTGGGTCATCGCTTAGTGCCCCGAACAGTATCGGACAGGTGGTAGGAGCCGAACAGCCATCTGCTGAATTGAGTGTGTGAATGAGTGAGTGAGTGGGGCAGGAGGGAAAGAGAAGGGACACTTCAGAATAAGCAAATACAGTCACGGGGAATAGACTGGTTATAATGCTGCCATACCTTTCTGTCTTCCTGACAGGCTGGGGCCCCTAGGACCTTTGGGAAAGGCTGACAGTTACAGGCAGCTACAGAGCTAGCCAGTGTGACGCCCCCAGCTCAATGGGTAACAAAAGAGGACCATCCTGGGGCCACGGTGTTGGAGGGAGGCACGTGAATCTTAGCAGGGCAGATGGATCTTTTTCAGATTAAAAGGTATTAATTGCCTTTGGTAGCCACTCTGTGTTTTGAAAGGGCTTTCCCGTCTTCCCTCGCGCTCTGGTGGCAAAGCACCCAGGCGGGAAGGCACTAACTTCACTGCCTCTTCCCATTCGTCTTTTTTATTTCCAACTTGAGGACCTAACCCTGCTGCTCTGCGTCTACAGCGATAACTTATAACCGAGCTACCACTGATCTCTCCCATTAATGAAACCTCACTCTGTTTCTCTTAAGAATGACATGGTCAGGGCGGTTAAAGAGCCAGTGTGACAAGACAGGCACTGTATTTAGGGTGGGCAGTGAAGCATTAGCCCCCAGACCAGCTTTTCTTGAGAGTATAATCCAGATGCTTTCAACGGCACACACAGAGTGTTTTGCAGGGGCTGATTCACCTCTCAGATCTCAGTAAGAGATTCATTCCAGGCCCCAACTCTTAGCCCAGAGGTGAGGACAGCAGCATGTATGTGCTCCTCGCAACATGGCTAGAACAAAAGAGGTCTGTCTTGGCTATATCTATGTCAGACCTAGTCCTCTAGGATTTGGAGACAGCTTTGTACAGAATGAAGAAGAAAGTATTCAAAAGGGGATGTTCGGTGTCTCAAAACACAAGCCAAGATTGGTTGAATGAGCAGTGTATCTGAAGGATTTGACTCAGTCAGAACTTTCAGGTGGTGGACATGGCAGAGACCGGGGTCTTGGTTGCCAGTCCAGCCCAGAACCTACCTGGAACCAACCTATGCAAGAAACAAAGACCACTGTGGAGACAGAAGCCACTCACCACTCACGAGCTTTCCCTAGGATTTCAACGGCTCCTAGACATCTTTTCTCAACAAAGAATAGAGCAGCTCATACTGAGCAGACCAGCTTATGGAGAAAAACAAGAGCTGTTCCTCAATCCCAGTCTTATTCCCTTGGTAGAAATGAACTTGGCAACCAAGGAGTCCAAGGAGGAAGAAACACAGTGTGACAGCAAACCAATGGACCTTGACTTTGGAACACATGGGACTAGATTCCCACCTTCCTGTCTTCTGGTTGGTTATATGACCCTGAGCATAGTTACATCATCTCTGATATGTCATTTCTTCAAAGCACTCCAGTGTAAAGCCTGGATGAAGCCAACATCAGAAGGCACAAACAATGTTTAGCAAAGCACTCACTAGACGCTCAGTTCTGTGCACTCAACATACAATATCTCATTTCATCTTGACAAAAGCTCTAGGAAGTAGGTCCTATCATTGCTTCCTTTTCACAGGTCAGGAAACTAAGGCCCACAGATTAAGCAACCTGCCTTCAAGGACACAGCTAGCAAGAGGTAACACTAATATGAACATAGACTTGTACGATGCTAAAGGTAGCTTTTCACCCAAGAGTTCCTGGATCTGCAGTTGCCTATATAGTAGCTACCAGCCACATGCCTATTTAAATTAAAATGAACTAAAACTAAATAAAGAGTTCAATGTCATTATTACACTAGCCGTAGTTCCGGTGCCCAGTGGCCACCATATTGGCCTGCGCCATATCGGATAGTGCAGAAGCAGTCACTTCCATCACTGCACAAAGCTCCATTGGACCACATTTGTCTAGTCCTTCCGTGATATGCAAGCACCTGGCTTTTAGCAGGCACTAATGAGTGTGAAGTTTGACAATGTCAGAAGAGACACAGGCTCTACCAGGCTAGCTCACAGGGGTTGATCCAAGTTGTGGGGAAACTGAAGGTTATGCAATTTGGTGGTCTACTTTAAGCAGAACACAAAGTCACAACACAACACGGGGAACAGGGCCTCAGAAGGGCCCAACCAAGAAACGGCCCTGAAAGTTCAGCTTTGTTAGTGTCATGGCCACCCGCCCCCCTCTCCAGAGCAAAGACATAACTGTGGGCCACCAAGCTACAGTCATTAACACATTGCCCTGCTGTGTGTTCTCAGTCAAGGGAACCACCTTCTCTCCCACCTTCTCTCAACGGCCAGTCTTGTGTTCTGAACCTCTCTTTAGGCTATATTTTCCTCAAGTTGTCCAACGTGGATCAGTTGTCCATGCTGCCCTGCAGACCACGGTGGGACAGCCCCCTGATCTTCTCTGTCCCCCTCAGCCTCGCCCACCTCTCCCTCTTCTCTCTCCTCCCCCTCCTCCACTCCCTCTTTACTCCTGGTTTTCCTGCCCTGTCATTCCCTCCTCCCTCACCATTTTCTATTCCCCATGATTTAAAGAAGATTGAGGTGAATTCACAAAGTACAAAATTAATCCTTTTAAAGAGCACAAGTGAATGACATTTAGAGGAGTCACAATGTTGCAGGACCATTACCACTATCTAGTTTCACCAACCCCGAAGGAAACCCCATACCCATTATTCCCCTGTTCATCAGCTTTCTGTTTCTATGGATCTCCCTGTCAGAGTCATTTTGTACTGGTGGAGTCACACAACATGTGACCTTCTGTGTCTGGCTTTCACTCGGCATCATGTTTTCGAGAATTCTCCACATGTATCAGTACATCGTCCTGATGTAATGGCTGAATAATTTCCCATTGTGTGCATAGACCACATTTGTTTATCAGGTCATGGACAAACTGAAACAACAGGAAGTGATGGGAACCAGTTTCCACTACATTCATGGAGAAAGAATGTCAAAATGTCTCCAGGATCGTTTTTCCAGAATGGCTGACCGTGCAGCATCCCAGGAAAGTGGGTGGACATCCATCGGGCCTCTCCATGCCGACTGCTCCTTTTTGATCTCATTAATTAAATATTTTCTCCCCCAACATTATCCAAAGTGTGATTTTTTTTTTTTATAATGGTTAATAGTTCCTCTAGGAGAATGCTGTTGAACGCTTGGGTTTTTAAATATGTGGAATTTGCTGGCTTAAACAGGTTTCTCAACTGCAGGTCTTTAAAATGTCTTTACTGTGTTAAATGTGCACTGTGAGTTTTCAAGAAGCAATTACAATTTTCAGTGTTTCCCAAACTTTTGGTGTTTCCCAGATGTTCCCAAGGGAGCGTGCATGCGTGTGCCCCTGTGCTCTGATGGGCAACTCTTTCTCAGTTCTCACAGTTCCCAGAAACGCTTTGAAAAAGCTATGCTATATATTAATATCTGAACCCTTTTTGGGTCCACCTAACTGAGGGAGGGTGGTCCACACACTTTAGAGACTGTAGTGCCTCCGCCAGGCTTAAAATAGGTACATTTGGAATCACAAGTAAAAGATCTTAAATGCATTTAAATGCAAATCATTTCTGAATTAATCATATAAGCGATATAAAGTGTCATGAGTTTGAATTGCAGTCAAATGGTAACAACCCATAACTTATAACATAATATCCATTTGGAAAATATTTTAATCCTTCAGCACTTCATGGCACACAAGTTTGAGGATCTCAAAGGCAGAGAGTCATAAAAAAAGAAAAAAAAAATGTCTCTGAGAAATGCACATTCGAGCATATATCCTCACTCTATGTATTAACACTTAAAATATAATCTGCTTAAGTGTTCCGTATAGTTGGAAATTGTGTTTCTGAATAATATCTACATAATTTTCAATAAAAATAAACTTGCAGTAAATTATCGAGATCTTAAGGTACCAAAGACAAATGGCCTTTGCCGGAATCAGTTTTCCCTCAGGAGAAAGGAAATGGGATTTGTCTTCTGCAATGAGAAAAAAAAAAAATTAAAAACACCATGAAGAATAAAGAGCGAACGCTGGTGAGCTCTGCTAGAACATTACTGGGCGTGTCTCAGAATCAGGGGTGGAGACGCTGGGGCCAGGTCGCCAGCTACCCTGGAGTTGGGTTGCTGAAAACTCGAGTTGGTTAGATGCCAGGCTCACCCTCTGAGCACACCTGTGATCCCATGCAGAGCTCACAGCAACGCTACGGGGTGGGTTTAAAAAAATGTTTTTAAGGTTTATTTATTTTTGAGGGAGAGGGGGCGGGCAGGGGCACAGAGAGAGGGAGACACAGAATCCGAAGCAGGCCCCAGGCTCCGAGCTGTCCGCACAGAGCCCAACGCGGGGCTAGAACTCACAGACCGTGAGATCGTGGCCTGAGCAGAGGTCTGATGCTTAACCGACTGAGCCACCCAGGCGCCACCCCGCCCCCAGGGGTAGGTTTGATCATTCTCATTTTATACCAGAGTTTCTCAGTGGTGGCACAGTTGGTCTATGGGGCTGGATCATTCTTTGGGTGGGCACTGTCCTGGGAATGTAGGAGGTTTGGTGGCATTCCTGGTATCTACCCACTGCCTGGCCGTAGCATCCCTCTCCCTGAGGTGACAAGACAAATGCCTCCCAACACGGCCCCTGATCCTGCGGGCCAGCACCACTCTTAGGTGAGAACCCTGGCTTAAGTGAGCGAGCCAAGCACTCAGTACTTCCATCAAGTGTGATGGAGTCAATGCGTGCAGCCTGGGCTCTGGAGACAGAGGAAGCAGGTTTGTCATTTGGCCCTTTCACCTATAGCTATGTGACCTGTGTCCTGACATTGCCTAAGCCCCAGTTTCTCCAAATAAAAAAAGGAAGAAAAAAAAAAAGAGTGTCTACCTTTAAGGTTCTTAGGAGTATAAAGCTCCTGCTCTATTCATTCTCAAATCCCTTGTGCCTCAAGCAGTGTCCCTAGCATGGCAGGGGGCCCTTGGAAGAGATTGCTCAGGAAATGCGACATAGTCAGTGTGGAGCCAAGCCAGGCTGCCGCCATTTTGTGTAAGTTGTACTGGGGCAGGACTCTGCAGCTGCCTGGGTCCAAGGCCTACGCGCTTTCACTTTAGAGGAAAGCACCCGGGGGGTTCAGTCAGTTGAGAGTCCAGCTCTTGATTTCAACTCAGGTCGTGATCTCATGGTCCGTGAGATTGAGCCCCGTGAGATCGGGTTCCGTGCTGGCAGCGCTGAGCCTGCTTGGGATTCTCTCTCCCTCTCTGTCTGCCCCTCTCCTGCTTGCTCTCTCTCTCTCTCAAAATAAATAAATAAACATTAAAAAAAATAAAAATAAATAAAGTGAAGACTAGCGTAGGGTCAGGATCAGGTGTGCTGGTACCTGCCTAATGACGCTGAATAACTGATACTCCATCCCGTGGGTAAGAGGGCATGATAGCAGGTCACTCTTTGGGGCCTCCCCTTGGGCTAAGTAATGGATTCAAAGCAGCAATGAAATGACATGAAAATCCAGCGTCCAACCGTTCCCTGAGTCTCACTTGCCCTGAAGAAGACAATCCTCGTAAAACACAATGAAACTCTAAACACTTCAACGTAAGCACACGTCTTCTCTTCAAGAAGAGAAATGAGGACAGTGTGAAAGAGGCCTGGACACTGGTGCTCTGGTGGGAAAACCCATCAGCGAGTTGCCTCCAACCATTAAGAGAGAGAATCACGGGACTGCCACAGAGGGCCGGCCGAGGGTCTCCCCTTTCTAGTTCTCTCTGTTGGCAGCCACACTGGCGGCTGTGCCCTCTGTCCCCAGGTTCAGCAGGTGGCTGTAGCTGGGGCCGAGCTGAAGACCATCCATCACTTACCAGCATGGGTGACCGTGTACAAATTCCTAGCCTGCTCAGTGCCTCTACTGTTTCATCTGTAGAAGGGGGGTATGGTGATAGGCAGAATGGTGGCCCCCAGAGGTGTCCACATCCTGGTCCTTAGAAACTGTGACTATGTTAGGTTCCGGACAAAGGGGAGCTAAGGTTGCAAATGGAATTAATGTGCTGACCAGCCGATTGATTGATTGATTGATTGATTGATTATTTATTTTTAATGTTTATTTATTTAAAAAAATGTTTTTTAACGTTTTATTTATTTTTGAGAGCATGAACAGGGGAGGGTCAGAGAGAGGGAGACACAGAATCTGAAACAGGCTCCAGGCTCCGAGCCGTCAGCACAGAGCCCGACACGGGGCTTGAACTCACGCACCGCGAGATCATGACCCGAGCCGAAGTCAGCCGCCCAACCGACTGAGCCACCCAGGTGCCCTGATGTTTATTTATTTTTGAAGAGAGAGAGACAGAGCGTGAGCAGAGGAGGGGCAGAGACAGAGAAGGAGACACAGAAGCCAAAGCAGGCTCCAGGCTCTGAGCTGTCATCACAGAGCCCAACGGGGGGCTCGAACTTACAAACTACGAGATCATGACCTGAGCCAAAGTTGGAGGCTTAACCGACTGAGCCACCCAGGCGCCCCTATTTATTTTTCAAAGATTACTGTTTTTAAGTGTTTATTAATTTATTTTTAAGTGAAAGAGGGAGAGAGGTAGAGAGAGAGGGGGAGACAGAGATTCCCAAGCACGCCTCGTGCCGTCAAGGTACAGCCTAATGCGGGGCTCAGACTCACAAAAGGGAAGATCATGACCCGAGTCAAAATTAAGAGTCGGACACTTAACCAACTGAGCCACCCAGGCGCCCCCAGCTGCACTTAAAATAAGGAGATTATTCAGGATTAGCCAAGTGGAGCCCATGTGACTGCAGAGTCCTTAAACATGAGACAGAGAATGAGTAGAGAACCAGAAAGATGTCAGTGTGAGCAGGAATCAACCCTCTGTTGTTGGCTCTGAAGACGGAGGAAGAGGCCACAAGCCAAGGCAAGTCGGGGGCAAGGGGGGGTGCTCTAGAAGCTGGAGGAAGCAAGGAAATGGATTCCCCTGAAGCCTCCAGAAGGAACCAGCCTTACCTGCGGAAACCTTGACGTTAGCCCAGGGATACCATATCTGACTTCTGGCCTCCAGAACTGTAAGGTCACAGAGGGTTTCTGTTTGAAGCTACCAGGTTGTGACAGACTGTTACTGCAGAAACGAGAATTGATACAAGTTCCTAACTCACTGAGTCAGTGTGAGGATTAGAGAAATAGTGACCACAAAGTCTAAGTAAGCTTACACGTGGTCACTGCATCATGGGTGCTGCTGCTTACTGACAGCAAGAGCCAGCTTCAGAAGAGGCCCCGGGCAGGACAGCCCCCGGCAGGCAGCTCAGCCCTGCACTCAGCTCCCTGCGCAGTGCTCCGGAGAAGCAGAGTACTGGGAGAGAGAAGCAACCAGAAGCTTCGTCTTGTTGCTACAGCCGCAGGCTTCTCAGGCCCTGTTTTGCTGTTGTGGTGTGCAAAGTTCATTTGGCTCTGCACTGAAACTTGAACCGAAAATGCATTTACGTGGGGCACCTGGGTGGCCCAATCAGTCAAGTGTCCGACTCTTGGCTTCAACGCACGTCATGATCTCGAGGTTCATAGGTTCGAACCCTGTGTTGGGCTCTGTGCTGACAGTGTGGAGCCTGCTTGGGATTCTCTCTTTCCCTCTCTTTCTGCCCCTCCCGCTTGCTCTTTCTCTCTCTCTGTCTCTCAAAATAAATACACTTTAACAAAAAAAAAAAGGAAAGAAAGAAAATGCATTTACAATTAATTGTGTAATGCCAGTCACCCACTTTTCTCAGCCTTTATGAAGAGCTGGCCAAGACCACTTGTGCTATGCCCCAGGTGTTAGCCATCAAAGGAACGTGCACCCCAAAGCCACGTGGGTGTGAGAAGCACACGACTTGGAAAAGCACAGGGCTCTCCTCCTGACTTTTTCTTGTCAAACATCGTCAATCCGGTCTCGGATCCCACTAATGTTGTTTGACACGCTAAGCCGACACGCAGCGAGGATGCGTTTTCTCAGGCTTCTTTCATTTTACTCCACCTCTGGAGTGCCTGGTCTGGCACATGGAGGTAGGCTCAGTGTGGCCCCAGCGGCAGGCAGGGAACGGGCATCCCTGAGTGACAGAGGGCAAGCAAATCCTTTTCAGGGAGCAGTCACCCTTCCAACATGGTACCAGAAAACATGGATTCTGCTTAGGGGGCCCGCGATGCAAACTTGTGCACCTTTAGAAGAAAGAAAAATAATATGGGAACGATCTTTTTTGCACCGAATGCCTTGCTGCTAGGACAAGATAAGCCGTCTTCATAATAAAGATCTTAAAACACATGCCAATCAAAGGAATCAATAGCTAACAGGTCCAGCCAACTGTGTTTAATAAATGATTTTGAGATAGCACACCGATAAACCCCCACAGAAAGCAGAACTGAGAGCCTGGAATTTTAACAAAGAATGTTCACTTGGCCTGGAGGCTGAAGCAAACGAAACGGAAAGCACCGGCCAACGTATGGAGCTCCCCAACTCCTCCACATGTGGATTCAGAATAAAGAAAATTTCTCTAGTTTACTCTTGTCTACAAGGGAACGTTAATGCCGAGCTTGGGGAAGTCAGGGCTTTATCTTTTATCTGTTTTCCCGAGTGCCTGGTAGGTACCGGCTTCTCAACAAATGAATGAGTCTTTGGATTAATTTCCATTTCACGGCAATTTGTGTGTTATTGTCGACTTGCTGAAATAAATCTCCCCGAAATGCAAGTTGGACGTCACTCGCTTACTGAAAACCCTCTTAGGTATCCTTAGAATAAAATCCAAGCTCCTTACCAGCCCTACAAGGCCTGGATCCTGGATTCCTGCTACCCTTAATCTCAAAGGGCAGTGAATGTCCCCACTATGAGTCTGGATGAATCTCCCAGGTCTTCCTGGGTGAGAAAGCAGTTTATCTGACATCCAACATGTGCCACTCTGGCTGCAGAGAGCTGGGGACACGACTCACAAAACCCAAACCGGATAGTGTCATTCTGCAGCCTAAAATCCTCTAACATCTGCCTGTCACCGTCACCATGGGGTATTATTTCTAAGCTCATCCTTTAGCACACGGGGCCTGGGAGTTCTCTGCCAGTCCTGTCCGTTCTGTGTCTCTCACAGAGGCCCTGCTCTCCAGATCCCTCGGAGTTGCCTTAAGCCCTTTCTTCTATCCCTCCACCCTGGAACACTCTTCCTGACCTGTCCCCCCCCTCCCTGTCACCTGGTTGACTCCTCATTCTCAAGCACTTGTTTTTACATCACGTCCTCTGGAAGGCTGTTCCTGACCCCTGTGGTGATGTCCCTAGCTAGACCGTGAGCTTTCCAAGGACGGGGGCAGTATCCCTGGCTCTGGTGCCCCAGAAGCAAACACAGACATCTCATCTATTCAAGCTTGATGAATATCTGAGTGAACAAACTATGGGATATTTTCAGACCCTCTAAGAGGCCAGCCCTGGGCTGGGGCCTGTAGATCACAGCATGCAGGGTCTGCCCTGTGCACTCTAAGATACTGAGCAACATCTCTGACCTTGACCCACTAGATTACTTGACCCACTACTTCCCCCATTGTGACACCCAAAAATGTCTCCAGACATTGCCAGATGTCCCTGGGAGGTGGGGGAGCACAAACGTCTGCTGACTGTGGGTGACAATATGGTCGAGAACCCCTGCTATCAAGGATACTTCTGCCCCCAGACTTTCCACCAGGCCTGCCCCCAAATGTCATCTCCCGCCATGGCCTGCCAGGACCACACAGCACGTCGTATCCCTCTCTGCATGTTCAATCTGCTCCACTTTTATTCCCAGTCCTTATACCCACCTGACATGTCACATACTTGCTAACTGCTGTTTATTGATGGAGTTCTGTAAAGCAGGAACTTGGTGGTTTGTTTGCAGCTCTGTCTCCAGCACTTTGAAACAGCAGCTCACATGAATCAGGCATCTTGTCAACATCAGCTGAATCAGTCCTGTGGTTGATCTGAATCCTACCTGATGCGGCTGCCGGGCGTATGCCGGCCCTGATATGGATGCATCCTCCTGGGGTCCCAAGTTGCCTTTTTGTAAGTGCTGCCCCATTTCCCTCCACTTCTCTTGGCTGGAAGATAAACTCCACCAACAAAAGCATGTACCCCTCCATGCTCTCGTTCTACCCTGGGATTTTGCCCACAGGTTCTCTCCATTTCAAATCTGCCCCAATTAAACATTCAGCAGTGGGCCAGCCAGAATTGAGGTGGGTAACCTGGGGGTTGGTGGCTCCCCAGCACTGGATGAGACATGACTCCCATCTGTATCAATCTCCCATCATGAGAACTTCCGGCTTCCAACATGCTCAAGGGGAACTCAGTCGCCATTATGCTATTACTCCCCCAAGTGTCTCTTGGGGTGCCCAAAGCTGGTTTCACAAAGGCTCCGGATCAATGTCATCTTCTTCTTCCCCTTCATCCTTCCCCTCGAGTGGCCCATTTCACCATGATCATCCACCCCTTAATTACTAACCTTCCCAAGACAGAGTGCTGCCTGAGTTCCTGGGGGGTTAGGGGTGGGAGGGGTAGCTCTCTTCTGAATTACATCATCCTTTGTCACTTGGCTTCACAGCCATAGTGGTTGAACCTAGAATTGCACCCTGTCTTTTGTAATTGGGTTAATTAGCTTCTGTTCCTCACATCCAATTTTGCACAGCATCTCATAAAAAAAGACTAATTCCCATCATTTTCTGCCCTCTAACCCAAGAGAGTCAAGCTTACTTTAAGGAGCAGAGCACGACCTGTTCCAATCTTCATGCTGCTTTCATCCTAGTCCACGCCCCTGAACAAATACCTTCCCGCCCCTGCTCGTTTTCACCAAATGAAAAAAAAAAAAAAAAAAAGAATCTTCATGCCTAGTGATGAATGCAGAGAGCTGGAGAGTCAGCGGTGGGAGGCAGAAAGTTTCATCTGCGTTTGCAGGATCTGGTCCCAGAGTGGTCAGCTTCAATGCCTGCTTTCGCAGGATAACCAAACATCGGCAACAGATTTTGAGTACTGGGAGTCAGAGCTGTTGGCCAGTTATTGAACTGGCTCTTATTTGTAAACTTAGCAGCTCAGATTAAACGGATCTCAAGGCGCTTGCTGTTGTGATGTATCGTGATGATCCTCTGGCACCTGGAAAGACGAACACCACCAAGTCTGGTGGAACGGGTCCACAAGGAACGGATTTGGCTGTAGTCAGACACCGGACGAGCAAAGAGGAGCTGCTGTCACATGTTTATCGGTCCCTGAGACTGTGTGGGGGCCACCTGCGGGCCCGGCGAGGGGAGGAGAAGGCTGAGGGGTGTGAGGTCTGCCCACCCGCCAAGACTCAAGCCGCACCTTTTCTGAGGAGTTTGTGCTGATGGAGTTTAGAAAACCACGTTCCCACAGCCCCGAGTGAGGAAGCATCTTTGCTGAGTGGACCAAATAATCAGTCAGAAGCACCTTGGCGGTCTCATCCAGGCAATGCCATTTACCTTCCTCTGGCCTCCGCTTCACGAGCTGTGCCTGGCAGATAAGGCCAGGTTGCAAAATCAAGTGCTTGGAATCGTGAAGACGACCAGGAAGGAGCCAGAGGGAGATGCTTGAGGGGCACCGGGGTGGCAAGAAACCAAAACCAAACCCTGGATTCTTTTTTCTTTTCTCCTCCTTCCTTTCATTTCCTTTCCTTTCAAGTTTATTTACTTATTTTGAGGAGAGAGCATGAGAGCAGGGGAGAGGAAGAGAGAGAGAGAGAGAGAGAGAGAATCCCAAGCAGGCTGTGCACTGTCAGCATGGAGCCCAACGCAGGGCTCGATCTCATGAAGTGTGAGATCCTGCCCTGAGCCGAAACCAAGAGTCGGACACATAACTGACTGAGCTGCTCAGCTGCCCCTGAATTATTTTTTTTTCTAAATGTAGTTACAAGACAACCTGTTCATTTCTTTATCCAATTCTGTTTCCCTGCATTTCAGTTTTTTAAGTGCCTGTGTCAAAAGAGATGCTGGAAAGTAGTGTGCTTCAGATGTTTGCTCAGAGTCAGGCAGTTGATTGAGAGAGAAGGAAGATCTTTGATTTCCTACAATACGTGTTAGAAACTTGAGATTCGCAACAAACCGACCAGGTAGGGGTCATCATCCCCATTGGAATAAACCAGGGTAGAGATGGGTTATATTAATCCAGTGGTTCTCAAATTTGGCTTCACGGTGGAAACACCTGGAGTTTTATGAACGTACTTGGTCCCACTCCAGGACACCCTGATTTAATTGGTTTGGAGTGCAGCTTGGGCCTCAGGGGTTTTAAAATCTCCCCAGATGAGGCTCAATCAGTTAAGTGTCTGACTCTTGGTTTTGGCTCAGTTCATGATCTCAGGGTTCGTGAGTTTGAGCCCTGCATCAGGCTCCGTGATGACAGTGTGGAGCCTGCTTGGGATTCTCTCTCTCCCTCTCTCCTGCTTCCTCTCTCTCACTCTCTCTCTCTCTCTCAAAAATAAATAAAAATAAACCTTAAAAAATTATAAAAAAAATAAATAAAATCTCTCCAGATGGCTTTAATGCACAACAAAGTTTGAGAACCACAGATGACTCACTCATGGTTACAGATCTAATAAGACAGAAAAGCCGGTTCTGCTGACCCCGGGGCCAGCTTCCTCCTAGCAGGAATTTTCTCCTGTACCAGCTCAAATATTCTGAAGACACTTTTATCTCTGGCCTAAAAGGTTGGTTTCTGAGATATGAGAAAACACTCAGTAACATGATCTTTAACAGTTATCCAAGGTCTAGACAGGACGGAGCAAAGAAACCCCGGGACAAATCTGCCTGGCTCCCAGCAGCTGTTACCGAAACAAAAACAAAGGCAGTTTTGAGGACCACAAACTGGATTTAGAGGGCTTTCACACGGCGTACCAGAGCATCTAGAAAAATAAGCATCTTTAAGGTGCAAACGGGTTACCCCAGCACAACTGTAATGGAATGGGGTCCGAGGCCACCTTCATTGATGCAAATGAATGCATCAAGCCAGTTGTGGCCATGCAAACATTCAGAAGCACTCTCAGTAGAGCGAGGGGGTCTCAGACAACAGTGAGCACCAGAACCCCCTGAAGGGCTTGTGAACACCCAGACTGCAGCTGGGCGGGACTGGGAATGTGCATTTTTAACAAGTTCCCAGATAACAGATGCTGGTCTGGGGGCCACACCTTAAGAACTGCCCATCTAAACATGTCCCTTCTAAGAAGTCTCACTCGATGTTACTGATGTTACCGCACCCAACTTTGTGATCTGGGCGCCTGGCAACCACTTACAGCTCTATTTCACCTGCAAGGAGCTTTACCTCCAAGACTGGTCCTCGAGGTGATCGCTCTTAATTCGGGAACACTTAGTGGCTGCCCTGAGCAACTCTCCTGTACACCCCGCTCAGCAACTGCAACACAGCCAGGGGCGTGATGCTGAGGAGGGAGTCAAAGGCAAGCAGAGGGCAAAGTACCAGCTGACACCCCACTGCCCCCACTTCCAAGGCAGGACCTGTGTGACAGTCCTCAGTGTGCTGTCCAACAAAGGAAAGGGCAAAAACAATGGTTACCCGATAGAGATCACAGTCATGTAGGAGTCTCCATCAGTTTGTCTCAGTAAATTACAAGAAAAAGGCAATCTTAGCAATAGCCTAATCTCCAGAAAACCATAGACTCAGTTTCCTGGGAACCCTAACGTCAACCTCCCCTCCACAGTGATGTGGAAAACAAAGGCAAGAAGGAAATGGCAGGCAAAATTAAATTTCCTTATGACCTGTGGCCCATTGACAAATACTTGAGGCAGGCAGAGGGGAACATTTCTCTAGGAACCTACTACTGTATTAATGCTAATGCCTCACTAGAGGGAAAAACCACCTTAGCTTGACAATACTTAGCCTTTTGGTATCTTTATGATCCTTTTTAGCATACGAAAGTCCTTCTGGAAGCCTCCCTTTGGCCTGCCCCAGCCTCTTAGGATAAACCCAGTCACTCCTTACAACCCTAGGGCAGCTCTTTCTGCCAAGAAGTCCAGTTCCGTGCTTTAATAAAATCACCGTTTTACACCAAAGATGTCTCAAGGATTATTTCTTGGCTGCTGGCTCTGGACAACCCCCCTCCCGCCCCCGCCACTCCAAAGCCACATCAATGCTGCCACCTTAGTGTCAACGTAAAGACAAGAAAATGACAAACAATAGAGAACTTGCCAAAAGGCGACACTGTGAAATGGCTGATAGTCACCTGTTTTTTTCACCTGTAAAAATGGCAACCTCCTAGAGTTCCTACGGCAGCAGAATCAAACCTTAGTAGGTCTGATTCCAAAGGCTGAGCTTTTAACCCAAGTTTTCTGTCTCCTCCCCATCAAGGCTCATTCCAAGGCCACGTGCGTTATTGATAGCTAGGCTTATAATAGTGAGAGCAGCTCAGAGGTGTGAGGCCACACGCTCTCCTGTGCATGGGCTGGTGACCTGCCTTTGGACCGCCATGCCTCCCGATGACTGCCTCTTCCCTGGGATAAAGTGGTACCGATGATGTGGCTGATGCTGTAGATGTCAACACCACTCAGAGCCCCTTGCTAGCTCAGCGACAGTCCTTCATATGACCCAGGTTCTTCCCTGTGGACATCCCAGCATTAGACTTGGCAACAGAAGTAGGACTTAAGGAAGCAGCTCTGCTTTGCAGATCTAAGTTCCGGAAAGCATGCTGTCAGGATCACTCCACATGTCTGGGCAGCCAAGGCAGAGATGCTCCCCACTGCCCACCCTCCCCCAGTTCTGAGCATCATGGGAGCAGAGGGGTAGGGAGAGGTGGCAGCAGAGACGACTCCTCTAGAAAAGTGGTTCTCAGCCAGGGGGCAGTTTTGCCCCCATGGGACAATGAACAATAATATCTGGAGACACCTTTGACCAGCAAGACTGGGATGGGGGTTGCTATCAGGATCCAGTAGTTAGAGACCAGCTGTGTTTCTAAACACCCTGCACTGCACGGGCCAGCCCCCAAAGCAGAGGGTTATCCAGCCCCAAATGTCAATAGTGCCAAGGTGAAGAACCCTGGCTCTAAAACAGTACCATCGATGGCTGGGCATTTCCTGTAGCACAACTGTGGGGCGGGTCCCCTGTGAGCCAGGTGGTTGGGTCCTCTGGCAACTACATAAGCTCCCTGTATCCTTTAATAAATCCCTTTCTTTACACATTAGTTGGAGGGGGGGTTGTTGACTACCACGAAGAATCCTGCCTAAGAAAGATGGCCATGGGGGAGACCAGACTAGTGGATGAAGAAGGGTGTAGCTGGTCCCTATACCTGAGGGCAGGGGGAGCATTCCAAGTACAAATATTATCAAGGGCAGTGCAAGCCTATCAAGTAATGTGTGCCTCATCCACATGGACAACAATCCACACGGACATTATTTACACACAGGTTAATCACCTAAATAATTCTCCAATCTGGAGAAATCTACACATCTCAGTTCTCTAGGATCACTAGTGGTATGATACATGTATTTCCACTCGACAGTATCATTTTTCACTTTAATGCATTTTTTGCCAGATTGTCTTGGAGCTACTTATGGGTTAGAAATGGGGCAGAGCCACATGAATGAAGGGGAACACAGGAGAAAGGACATCTTCTTTCTGCCGGGTGGATTCCCATTTTAGGGCAACAATCTTAGCTACAAAGTCAAGACATGTCCAAGAAATTGGCTTGAAGGAGAGCAAATTATACCCCAGAAAGTGTGAACAAATATTCAGAAGGAGACCATGAAATCCTGCTTATGTGCTGAGGCGACGCACACAGGTGGTTCCAATTACTAGTTCTGTAATCGGGCATGATAACATTAATAAGTTCATCTTTGTGAAGATTGAATGAGGTCATCATTTAGGTATTTAGCATAGAGCCTTGGCACACTGTAACTGTTCAATAAACATTAACACCAACATTAATAACGATCATTTATCTAGGGAACCACTTTGGCCCTCAGCTAGCTAGATGAGTAAAGGCAAGATAATAAACCAGTTTCACAGGTTTGTGTATCTAGTATTCTAGAGAGCTCCTGGGCACCTAATGGATGCTGAGTAAATACTAGTTCTCTCTCTCTCCTTCCAAGTGCCTTTCTTTTCTCCTGTCCAGCCCTGACATCCCCAGTCCTCAGTATGTCTCCCAACCATGGACAACAGATCAGGGTGAATATGTCCTGCTCATGACATCAGCACACTACCACAGCCTTTCTTCCTGTTTTGCCTCCTATCCGCTGTCAAACCCAGCCCAGACTGTCTATTGGCACCCCAACCTGCCTGACAGACTCTGTCCCCCACTCCACTCCTGTCCTGCCATATTGACAAATTCGCAGCCAGCAGATTATATTCACAGTGTGAGGGAATCATTACCACCTGCTAATATTTTTATAGAATTTCATAAACTTGGTCATTCATGAATCATTTACAGTACTTTATTCCAATGAAGAGTTCACAAATCACTCAAATGCTGGCAAAATGCATAATAATGAGTAATATTTCAGGAGGCTTTGCATTAATATGTCAGTTTCCAATACTGCGAGAGCTAAATTATTCTACCAGGAGCCACTTTGGGTCAGAGGCTTGGGAAGCCCTTTGGGGGCCGCGGTGGGGGGTGGGCAGGTGGAACTAGGTCATGGAGAAAGATGGGATTTGGGAAGACATCCATCATCTAGTCACACCTCCGCCCTGGCCCCAGTAAGTGGAGTCCCTGGGAGAGAAGGCTGGGAACTTGCAGATTAGATATGAGACTCTAACTGGGGTAACACAGGAAGAGGCATTTCTTAGTAGTTAGAAGTGCAGGGCTTTGGACGTGGAGAGAAGCAGATCCGGACCCCAGATTCCACACACATCAGCTCCGAGACCTTGAACAAGTTACTTCACAGTTCTTTGCTTATCTGCAAAATGGTGTTAACGTCTACTTCTGTAGTCTCCTGGGCGAAATGAGTTAAATAAGAGAGCATGTATGAAGCGTTTCCTGCAGGATTAGCCATGTATTGTTCCATAAACAGTAGCTTTAATGATGGCACACATTTGGGGGCCCAAGGACCAATTTGTCCCCGGTTATTTCTTATTGTGCAAATCCCCAAGGCTTAGTTCAGAACGCTTTCCTGTGGGGTGTGGGAAGCAGCAAGTAGCCCTGACTTGAAAGTGAGGAGATTTTAACTAGAGACTACACAACGACACCAACAATGGAGCGATTATAATGGAAATTCATTCACCCACAGGCTCCCTGCTTTTCAAACTTGCCAGAGGGGAAAGGAAAACGTGGAAAGTGGAGCAGAGGATCCAGCTCTTTGAAGAGGTGTGTTTGCTACCAACCACGATGACCCTGGTAAACTTGTGCTGCTAAGATAGTAAATTATTTCTGAATAGGTGCTTTAAATGGACAGGGATTGCAACATTCCTGTGCCCAAAGTATATTAACGAAAGTAAACCAGTCAATCCAGATATTGGAGAACCTAACACAGGGTGATAGGAAGGAAACAGGACAAAGACCTATCTAAGAGCCGGAGGTGTGGGGGGGATGGCATTGGTGTGGGGGGTTGGAGAGTGGCTCGGGCCAGCGGAAGCTGGGCTGCTGTAGCCGGTACTCTCCTAAGACCCTGCATTCCCACCAGGCATCAGCATCTCTCCACTGGGCGCACACAGCCCTGTGCCAGGGGTAAACCAAGTCAGACAACGAACGAGACACAGCATCCTGGCAGGGACACCTGTCCAATGGCGAGGAGTTTAAAGCAGTTCATTGTGAAACAGAGCCTTGGGGGTAAAATGGAAGCTACATGTGAGGGCAGGGAATCTGGCGTGTCTGGTTTCCCCCCACATTCCCCCGACACTGTGGAGGAAGCCCCGCACTCTGTAGGTTCTCGAACGTGTGTAGAAAAAAATGAACTGAACAATTAATCACTATGCTATGAAGTACATTATGAAACTATTAACACAAACTCAAGATCGCCCATGGAAGATCGATGCTTGATCTGGGTGGGCGGGGCGACAACACAAAGTCCTTGGAGTTCTCCTTTACCTTCCTCAACATCATTAATCTCTGGCTCATGTGGTAAGATCACACATGGGCTTACTGTGATTCTGGCATCATTCTAAATGCTTGACGCGTATTAACTCATTTCATCCATTAAAATCCTGCAAGATCAGTATTGTTATCATTCCCATTTTACAGACGAGAACATTGAGGCAGACACCATGCCCAGGTTCCCACAGCTAGTCCATGACGTGATCGGAACGTGGCAAACGTGGCCGTGTGCAAAATTATATGTTTTTAATTGCTATGCAACTATACAGCTTCACTTTTACGAAACATATGAGAGGCTCCAAGCTACTGACCAGGCTCTATTTTACTCACCGATAAGCAATGGCTAGTTAGTCACAGCTAGTAATTCTATTTTGTATAATCCTTAGAGGTGCCAGTACTAGTCTTCTTTCACGGATGAGAATTATAAGATCAGAGAGGGTGAGTGGGTCGTCCAAGATCACACAGCTCAGTAAGTGGCAATGCTGAGACTCGCAAGAATTTGCTACTTCCAAGCTCTTAACTGTTATCACTGTGCTACGAAATTATAAAATGTACTGTCTCCTTAGTTTCTTGGGTCTGAAAATTAACGGATATTCCCACGATAGGCATGGGAAGAGCAGAGGACGTGCACTGGTGCTGGTTTAAGGTCTGTGCTGGTTTTCCTTTCAGGAGCTGCCGCGTCACCCCCGGTTACTGCTGAGGCCAGTCGGACCCGGGACTTTGTGAGGGTGCCAGTTTTAAGTTTCTACAGCAACCAGGTCCCCCCTAGGTACCCTAAGACACTCTGCTCACCCCATGGTGGTCTCTGATAGATGGTACCCCTGCAGAGGCTCGCAGCACGTACCCTTCGGCAAAAGCTTCTGAGAAGGGGGTCTGGGAGGCACCTGCATCTTCCCCGGAACCCGGGCCCTCGGGCAGACGGGGTTCTACCACCTTCCATTGTACCACTCTATTTGTCCAGTACTTAGCTTCCTCCAACACCCTCAGACTGTCTCCTCCTCCCTGAACACCCACAGCAATCCAGTAGGGAGGTGAGTGTTACTCGCATCTTATGAATGGGATCCTGAGGACCAGAGCTTTCCTGGTCTTCCCAAGGTCAACAGCTCGTGGTGACAGGGCAGGCCAGACCCAGGGGACCTGTTTCCCACCCAGAGCCCTTACTTCTCAATGCAGTGTCCCTCCTCCCTCTGTCTGCAGAAAAGGAAGAACACGGGTTTTTTGGGGAGAGGCAGTAGTGTTTCTGAAGGGGGATCAGGATATCCGTACGCAGTGTTTTGACCAAGAAAACCAGAGATGCCAAATCTTGTCCTCGAAATCGATCACCACCTTCTGACCCCGAGCCAGGGAAATACACAGGCTGGGGCAACGATGATGGAAGGCACACATTGTTGGCTGAACCCTGTTCCCATGGTGCCTGCTCACAGCCCGGTGCGCTGCAACCCAAGGAGGGTTTTCCCAGAAAATGTCTGAGAATTCCAACACGTTCCTCAAAGACTGAGCTTACCACCCTCAGAGGCTTGGGTCTATAACACAGGCTGTGAAAATGGAATTTATGGACGGTGTTGTAGAGAAGGTATAGGACTGACCTCAAGCCCATATGAGATTCAGGGCTCACCCCCAATATCTGTTTGCCACCGCTTTGGTCTGTGGGTCCCGAATGGGTATCCACTAAAGGATAAAACTATCCTTTTACAAAGGGCCTGCTCTTTCTCCATAAAAAAGCAACTTAATTATTTTTAGGAAAATCAGAAAACACAAAGAAAAAGTCAACAACACAGAAACACAACGATTAACATTTTGGTTTTTCCTCTATCACGTTTCTTCACAAATGTACGCCCGTTGTGATGTGTGAATACTCAATCTGCAGCGCGGATTCCATATGTATTTGTGTGTCTGTTTCCACTAAATACCTTGAATTTCTCCCAAATAACTAGAACTTCTTCAAAATATTTAAAATGGCTGTACAAAGCTTCCTTGCAAAGTTGTGCCATAATTTAACCACTACCCCATTGCTGAATATTTAGCAAAATTGTTTCCATTCTAAGCATGATGTCTTGCTCTAACATTATTGCACAAAAATCTAACTAAATGCCCTCCTATTTCCTAAGGATAGATTTCTAAAAGTACAATGATCACATCCAAAGGTTTACACCTTTTATAGCTATTCATTATCAAGCTGGTTTTTGGAAAGCCCAAGTTGCCCTAAAGGTTCTGACCTCTTCTGAGATCCCCCAAGAGCCCTCCTCCTTGGCCTCCAGTACCCAAAGTCTCACACAGGCCTGAGGACTCTGTTGATGAGATAGGGCCCCCACTGTTACCCTGTTGGGGTTCAATGCCACTCGGCTCCCACAGAGACACACTTAAAGCCGCACAGCCCGAGGTCTCATGAAACACACAGAAATAACGAGCTCAGTGGGAAGAAAACAGCCTCGAAAAGCCTCAAGTCGGCATGCAGGGTGGGCGCTTGAGGGGCACTCACTTGATAAGTAGCGATCGTTTCTCTGTCCAAGGTCCTTGTCACAGAGACACTGCCCGTGTTCTCATTGATTCGGAAAATTCCTTTAGGCTCTTGATCCACTCCCTTTCCAGTGAGCCGGAACTTAGACCCTTCCGGTCTGTCACTATCGACTACCTGGGCAGAGACACAGAACGACATTTAAGACTCTGGCTGAAAAACACAGAGAAAGCACGTTTTAAACATACCTCGGTGACCAAGGCACTAATCACAGGTGCCAACACAGAGCAGTCAGATAAAGTTGACTAAAGCAGCATCACCAAAAATAGCATCATCGCTTAACACCTTTCATCCTGAAATGCAAATCTTTGCAGCTTACAGCCAGGGAAGCTTACCAGCATGGGGGTGACATACATCTCGGGATAGATCTAGGAAGGAAGTAACTCCAGGAGGTATGAGGTCAGACATTTTTTATTATTTGTAACTCTCAAAAAAGAGATTGATATTTTTTTATTGTAAGCAAGACCGAATGGACAATGGGGAAAAAATGAGTGGGCAGTCTTTTAATGGGCAGGCATTGGTCAAGGTTCCAACTCTTTACAGAACTCTGTCATCAACAGCGCCACTCACCCCATTGCTTATAAGGAAGTAGGCACAGTGTTGTAAGCATTTTACATGCATTTACAAGTTAAAAAAAAAAACTCACAACAATGCTGGTGGGAGGGGACGTTATCATTCATACTTAAGGGATGAAACCCCTGAGACACAGGGAGATGTAACTATGGTCACAGCTATGAAAGAGATGAAGAGAGGATTCAAAACCCATCTTCCATTTCTTTAGGGATATTGCTCTGCAACAATGCCAGTTCTGAATTTAAGAGAACCCCCTACAGGTTGTCAGCCTTGATTTGACATTTGAAGATAATTCAGATGATAGAGATTGATGGAGTAAGATAGTTCTAGACAGAGGGAACCACACAGGCAAAGGCAGCAGGCAGACGAGAGGAAGCCTACAAAATTCCAGAAACTGGGAGTTATTCGTGGAGTTTGAGTGAGGTTCAGGGGTAATTAGGAGCCAAATTTAATTCGTTTGTTTTTTTTTAATAGCGTTTGAAGATACTCACATATTTTAATTTTAATAGCGTTTGAAGATACCCAACTAAAGAGAGAATTATTATTTGCAAGAATTGGTTCTAGAGTCTGCCCAATTATTCATCTGTATTTAATGTCACTTTATCATCTATATCTGTGAACAAGAATTCGATGGTAACCATGTTTTTCGGTCTGACAATTTAAAGGTCAGAAACAAACATGCAGAACAGTTAAATGAAAGCTATACTGATCCAGCTGTAACCAATTTACAAGTGAACAGGCACCTGGGTAACACTGTTGGAACACTGTCACCTGTACCTGGAGGGTTTCGGTGGTTAGAACAGGAAAGGCGCCTTCTGGTGGAGTCAGTCTCCCTCAGAGGCTGCTCATGGCTGGGGCCACCTAGCCTGCAATTCCGGAGGCTGCCACCAGGTGGCAGTAGTGCCTAAGACAGCGTGACCCTTCTACCCAGGTTCCTCTGCCGTGCCCAGTTGAGTCAGACCGACAGTTCCACAGAGCAAGTTTTTTCTGATTGAAAATTTTACTTAAATACATTGAGAGTTTTGATTAAACACCAATTATCTCTGTTTGCTTTTTTAAGATTAACATAAAATGTCATCTAAAGCAAGATTTAAACTAAGGCATGTGATATCTTCTGAGGAAACGGATTTTTAATTGCTGCTTGACTTGATTTAATCCAACTGATGTTCTCCCCCCTGACCCACTCCCCACTGCTTGGGAGCTCATGAGGTCAGCAGCCTCCGCATATTGGGCTCACCCCTGGATCCCAGTGCCCAGCACAGTGCCTGGCGTATGGCAGGAAACAGTGCCAGTATCTGCTTAATAAAAAAACACCACCATTCAGACAAACCCATGTCCCAGTCCTAGCTTGGTCAAAGGCCAGCTCTGTGACCTTGAACATGGCCTTCTTGGCTCTTGATTTCCTTATCTGTAAAATGAAGAGAACACCCCTTATTTCTCAGGGCTGTGAAGGTTTAATGAGATATTGTGTGCAAAGTGTACTTTCTGGTGAACAGAAGGGGCTCAATGAATTGTAGCTAATGATACCCGTGCTCAGAGTAATAATCGTAACAAAATCGTGCCATCATTGTTACTGGGTAAGACTGAGACTTTCAGGCATAAAAAAACATCTTAGCCATAACATTAAAAAAAAAAAAAAATCCCTAAAAGGGGCTTCTGGGTGGCTCAGCTGGCTAGGTGTCTGACTTCAGCTCAGGTCATGATCTCACAGTTTGTAGGTCTGAGACCCGTGTTGGGCTCTGTGCTGACAGCTCGGAGCCTGGAGCCCGCTTCGGATTCTGTGTCTCCCCCTCTCTCTGCGCCTCTCCCACTTGTACTCTTTCTCCGTCTCTCAAAAATGAATGAATGTTAAAAAAATTTTTTTAAATCCCTAAGAGAACACATTTCCTTGATTTTTATTTATTTTTAAAATGTGTATTTGTTTTTATTTTGAGAGAGAGAGAGAGAGAGAGAGAGAGAGAACCAGTGGGGGAGGGGCAGAGTGAGAGGAGAGAATCCCAAGCAGGCTCCACACCGTCAGCACAGAAACTGATGTGGGGCTCGGTCCCATGAACAGTGAGATTATGATCTGAGCTGAACCCAAGAGTCAGACACTTAAACAATTGAGCGTTTGGGAACGTGGTTTGGGAAGAGAAGTGCTCTGGAGACAATCTCACTGTGGGAAGGGGCAGCCGCACAAAATATGCTCTGTGTTGTCACCTCCCTCCCTCTGTCCCCCTTTAACCACTTTGGCCAACTGTGAATTAAAGCCTCTTCCTCTCACTCCCCTGAGCACACCCAAGGCATGCAGGTCCCCTCCAAGGCCGTGCTGAGCAGAGACATAATGTGACAGGAGCCCTACACGAGCTGTTGTGCTGTCCTGCTCCCAGGAGTGGACAGGAGTGGACTTCTGACCGCGTCTGGGCCCCAGACAAGGCCTGCTGGGGAAGTTTTCCATGCTCTGACCTCCCTTCCAGACACTTCCCCAGTCAGAGAGCTCTGGGAGCACAGTGATCCAGACCTTCTGGAAGGTCCTGAAGGCTCTCTTGGGTCAACTATGGCCACTCCCCCTCCCTTTTCTCCATTTCTCCACCTGCTGCTCAACACTGAATTCTGGACTCAGAGTTCAGAATTCTGGACTCCCCACAGGAACACCTTTTTTCTGCTGAGGTTGGATCTGGTTAAGTTCCTTGCTCTTGGGGAGCTTGAGTCACTTGACCTCACAGAAGCAGCATCTTGGCTGCTGGATTTAAATGACTTCTTCCCCCAGAAGGAGGAAGTCCCGTTGTGAACACCTCTGCTTTGTGCTGCCAATCCTCTCTATTTGTATCTTGAAAGGCCTAGATTTAAAAAAAAAATTTTTTTAATGTTTATTCATTTTTGAGAGAGAGAGAGAGAGAGAGAGAGGTGGCATGAGCAGGGTAGGTGCAGAGAGAGAGGGAGGCACAGAATCTGAAGCAGGCTCCAGGCTCTGAGCTGCCAGCACAGAGCCTGACGTGGGGCTTGAACTCTCGAACTGTGAGATCACGACCTGAGCGGATGTCGGACGCTTAACCGGCCGAGCCACCCAGGAGACCCTAAAGGCCTAGCTTTTAACATATATATTGAATCTGCCTGCTGGTCCTCAGAACCGCGTCCACTTTGAAGGAGCACCCACGACCACACCAAGTATGGTGCCCCCAGACTAATGAGCATTATGGGGCCACCAGTCCAGGGACATGAAGGGCATCATGCTCCTTAGAACCATGGTCTCAAGGTATGGTTCCCTGGACCAGCAGGGGCATGGACTCCTTGGAAATTCGACTTCTCAGGCCCCACCCAGAGGCCTGGATCAGGAAGCCTCGGGGCGGGGTCCTGCGTTGTGGGCTTTGTCGAGCCCCTGCCAATTCCCATGAGCATCCCCCCCGTTTGACAAGCCCCATCTATACTCATTAGAACTGGTTTCCCCTGCTACTGTTCAGAGGCTGAAAGAAGGCTGGGTCGTCTTGCTACTCCCCTCTAGACCGATTTTAAACCTACAGCACTGCTGGGAACTATTTTTTTTAAAAACCTCTTCTCTAGGATGTCGTGGAACAGAATTGCTGGTTCCCGAGATTGACATCTCTACCTGCATTGGAACACCCCAGGGCCGGGGGAGACCGTGGAGAGGAAGGCGTGGGGTGGAGCTCGGGTCCCACGGAGAAGCCACGAGTCTGGGTCCTTAGGTGGGACTTCAGAGGGACCCCAGCCCACTCCAGCCTCACTGATCTGGGGAGATAGAGGCGTGCAGTGGCCACAAACCCGCGGAGGGCCCCCCCACTCCCGCCCTACCTCGAAGCTGGTTCATGCTAATCCAGTGGGTTTCCAGATGAGCTTTATTACACTATGTAAAGTCCCGAAAACTGCCCAGGTCCGTCCTGGCTGCGGGGCGGCGGGGGGGGGGGGGGGGGGGGGGGGCGGGCCGTGGTCCTTCTGTTTTTGTTGTTTAATGTGATGGGATATAAGAAATCCAGGGCACTCCTCCTGTTCAGAACAAATCCTGCCCCGAGTCTCTGCTCAGCAGGAGTTGTTAGCACCCATTATACCACATAGCAAGGCTTCACAATTAGCTGGTCTTTCCTATTACTCTTTGCAATTCAACACTTCTTTTCACAGTGGGATTTCTCTCTCTCTCTTTCTCTCTCTCTCTCTGCCTTACTTACCCTCAGAGTCTGAATGGGAAAAAACGATAGCTAATGATGAGACCGAACTTGGGCTCCTGGTGCTGACACCCGGGAAGGGCATGTGAATAGCATTCGGGCATCTTGCAGCATACCTGGGGAAAGTGACTTCCCAGGGAGCCATGGGGTGGCCAGCACGCAGGCCTTATCGGTGGCAGAGCACAGCGGGGACCAGAGTCCTCTGCACCAGAGAGGGACAAGAAATATGGAGGCCTGGAGCACGCAGTGATAGGTGGATCTGAATTGCAAAAGGACGTTCGTGCTGCATACTTCTTAGGGCTGTGGCCCCGCGATGGACAGAGCAAGGCCCTCTGGTGAATCCCCCAAGTCCTGTTCTAACCTCTGTCCTCTGCTTCCAGCACCAGGTTGAGTGCGGTTTTAAGGTCTTCTTCTATGAATTTATACACATATATGCATTCATAGAATATACAGCAGTTTCAAAATTTTTTACCGAAGTTAGATCATTCTGTATAAATTATTCCACATTCTCCCCCCTATTCAGTGTGGCTGAGATGCACGAGAAAAGTTCATATATAAACTGCTTTGGGGGGATGATTTTACATTTACAGAAACGTTTCAAAGATGGTATGGACTTCCCATATACCTTTCACCTAGTTTCCCCAAATGTTAACATCTTATGTAACCATGGTCACAACTGAGAAGTTAACAGTGACACATGGCTCTTAGCTAACTAAGCTCCAGATTCTGTGTATTCAGATTTCACTAGTTTTTCTGCTTCTAGCCTTTTTCTGATCCAAAATCCAATCCAGAGCCCCACATAGCCTTCTGTCCATGTGGTTTTTCGTCGTCCATCCTGGGCATCTGTGTGGGTTCGGACTTTTCCTTAATTGTACTGACATCAGTGTTTTTCCCCTTTGGAAAATGTATTCAATATAGAAACAGGACAGTCACCAGGCTTTGTACACCCTGTTTGCTGTAAGAGCTTCTGGCCCCGAAATCGGGTGTCTATACTCCAACTCAGACCTCCACTAGAGACTTTTGGTTGTTTTGTCCTCAGGGCCTAGAATGATACATAGGACAATAAATATTTGCGCGCCGAGTAAGTAAGTAAGTAAATAAATAAATAAATGCGATAGTCTCCTCACTGGCTTCCATGTTTCTGATTTCTCTTTTCTCATCTATTCTTTTTAAAAATTTTTAATGTTTGCTTTTGAGAGAGAGAGAGACAGAGACAGAGACAGAGTACAAGTGGGAGAGGAGCAGAGAGAGGGAGACAGAATCTGAAGCAGGCTCCAGGTTCTAAGCTGTCAGCACAGAGCCTGACACAGGGCTTGAACCCACAAACCTTGAGTTCATGACCTAAGCTGAAGTTGGATGCTTAATCAACTGAGCCACCCTGGTGCCTCTCTCACTTCCTGTTCTAATTGCAACCAGAAAGGTCATTCTAAAATGTATACATACCTAACCACCATGAGATTCCCAGGCTAGAAATTGTCATGGCTCCCTATTGCCCCCAGGGTCTATTCCCAGGGGCCTTCCTGATGGGTCTCTACCTGCTTCTACAATTCTAACTGCGGCCACAACCAACCACAGGCATTCTGAACTTAGCTCACATTCTCTGGACCTAGGTCAGCTAGATGCCCGTCCCCAAGCCTGTCTGCTGGAGACCCCTCCTCGTCTTCCTGGACTCAGCACCAGGGCCTGCCCACTTACTGACGTTTCTCTTCCCCCTCTCTGCCCTGTGCCGTGAGGAATGAACCTCGTCCTCTGAGCGTAGCCCTGCTCCCTGGCGAGATCTATTCCAGCACAGAGAGCAGATGGCCTCTTTGTTGTTGTTGGTGACTGTCCTTGGGCTATTTATTTCCTATTCTCTTTAAGATTTCTTGGGCCAGGAACAGAGAAGATACTTGATGGAAGCTTTGAGTGAAGAAGTGAAACTTGTTTCGCATGTTTTTATGTGATCACAAAATGCTCATAAACCCCAACCCACATATTGAAAATAAAAATAAGGTCTGTTGTACCAACCTTGTAAAAAAAATGTGGGGACGCCTGGGTGTCTCAGTTAAGCATCTGACTTTGGCTCAGAGCATGATCTCATGGATCATGGGTTCGAGCCCCACATCGGGCTCTGTGCTGGCAGCTCGGAGCCTGGAGCTTGCTTCGGATTCTGTGTCTCCCTCTCTCTGCCCCTCCCTCACTTGGGCTCTGTCTGTGTCTCTCTCTCTCAAAAATAAACATTAAAATAATTTTTTAAAAATGTGGTCACTTTACCTGTGGGGCATCAACGCCTTTTCATTTTTCTTTTTACAAATTCCCAAAGTTACTTCCCAGGCAGTAGTAATGCCCAGGAGCTGGGAAGGGACTTCCAACCCTACCCATCCCAATAATCTGCTGAGGTCCACTTGTGGGGGACACTCTGTCTGAGTAGACATTGTGCCTGTCGACAAAGCAGTGTCAAGATGAATACTTTGGCACTTCTTCCCTGTCACATCCAACAAAATCGATGCCTCGGATCCTCCGCTATTTAGAAAATCTGGAGATGTTTCTTTTCAAAGGAGAGAAGACTACACACACACACACACACACACACACACACACACACACACACACTATGATCAAAAGGCTGAAAACCCAGAAAATAATTAACCCACTCCCCCGCCAGAATCACCAAAGAGGATAAATCACATGTCAACAGTATAGGTCTTTGGAAGATGGAGACAGAGGTGTACTTTTTTCCTTCACTCTTAGAATATTTTTGGTTTCAGGCAATGAGGCTATATTACTTATACAGTCAAAATATCATTTTTTTAAACATGTAAGAGGAATTATTGGAGCTTGGCATACATGCGAATTTTGAAGATGTCTATTCCATGTTAAATAGTCGGAAAAAAACCCATTTACTGCCTTCTATAGTTATTAGAAGGCATTTGTTTTATCATTAGATCCATTCCCTAAGGTGATCTGTAAGCACTAATTAATTCCCAGCTGTGGTTTAGTCCTTGACATGCCTTTGAACTCGGCTGTTTGGCTGTCTGGGCAGCTGTTGGATCCATGCCCTTGCCCCACCCTCGTGTTGCTCAGCTACTTGCGTACAGTAGGTCATAAATTAGTGAGAACTGGGAAAAACCCAGGGCCAGGAGCCCCAATCCCGTGGTGCAGGAACACCGAGCCAGCGCCCTGACAATCCACGGAAGGATGACGAGAGCCAGAGACCCACCGTCTAATCCTGTGGTTCTCATCCTATCTGGGGCTGGCTCTGTTCAGCACCAAGTTCCAAGGGTTCCCATGGTGCCTTGGAGGTCATTGAGGTTGAGGGCAGGCTGGTGCCCTTGGAAAGAAGCATGGATGACGGGACGTCTCAATTCACCATGATGCCTCTTCTAGTAACACCATCATCACACTACTTTGGTTTCTCCTCTTTTATAACAAAGACATTATGCCTGACTACAGCTTATGCTGAGTTCTGTAGCATTCAATGTTAATTTGTGAGTGGTTTTTTTTTTTACCTTATTTTCTGATAGTTTACACTTTTTTTGGGGGGGGGGGAGAGAGAGAGGCAGAGAGAGGGAGACACAGAATCCGAAGCAGGCTCCAGGCTCTGAGTTATCAGCACAGAGCTCAACGCGGGGCTCGAACTCATGGACTGCAAGATCATGACCTGAGCCGAAGTCAGATGTTTGAGCCACCCAGGGGCCCCTATGCTTTTTTGCATATATTCTCTAGGCTGTAGAATTTTTTTTATGAGAGTATTTCTTAATTTGTGAGTATTTACACTATTTTAATCATTTATTTCCAACTTACATAATAATGTGGCTTAGGAAATTTCAATTTTTGAGGTTTTAAAAAAATTTTAATCTTTAAAAAAATTTTTTTTAATGTTCATTTTAGAGACAGAGAGAATGCATACAAGTGGGGGGAGGGGCAGAGAGAGAGGGAGACACAGGACCCGAAGGAGGCTCCAGGCTCTGAGCTGTCAGCACAGAGCCCAGTGAGGGGCTCCAACCCACAAACTGTGAGATCATGACCTGAGCTGAAGTCTAACACTTAACCAACTGAGCCACCCAGGTGCCCCTTAAAAAAATGTTGTTAGTGGCTGAGTGCGATATCATCTTTACTAAATGATCCATTGACACACAGAAGGGATAAGTATTCTACAGCATTATTCATAATAGCAAGATATGGAAACAACACAAGTGTACAACAATGGATGAATGGATAAAATGTGCTGTATCCATGAAATGGAATATTACTCAGCCTTGAAAAGGAAGGGAATTCTGACATATGCTGTGATATGGATGAAACTTGAGGACATGCTAAGTGAAATAAGCCAGTCACAAAAGGACAGATGTAGGATTCCATGTATCTAAATTTCTAAGTGGCACAATGCTGTTCTCACTGCAGGAGCTCAGTTTCTGTTTGTTAAAAATATACACCAAACTCTTACCACCTCTCACTCAGCCTCATGGTCAGTTTCTCTTCTATGACTTTTTGTTTTCTTAATTTTTAATGTTTATTTATTTTTGAGAGAAAGAGAGACAGAGTGTTCGTGGCGGAGGGGCAGAGAGAGAGGGAGACACAGAATCCAAAGCAGGCTCCAGGCCCTGAGCTGTCAGCACAGAGCCCGACACAAAGCTCGACATCATGAACCCTGAGATCTTGACCTCAAAGTCCTACACTTAATCAACTGAGCCACCCAGGTGCCCCACTTCCATGACTTTTCCTTCCTCTAATACACTGTCTCTCTCCACCTCCTTTTTCTCCATTCAAAGCGTTTATTGACCATTTATGAGTCCCAGAGTGCTTGTAGACCTCCACGGGCTCTCAGTTCTATGCATTCTTTGAGGTCTAGATCATGCAAGAGCACAGATGTGCTGAAAGATGCCACAGAAGATCAGAGAAAGAGAGTCATTTTGGATCCTTCAGGCATTGTACCTTGCTTGTCTGGACCCAAAGTTCATTCATTGCCCATTAGTATCACACTTTTGGACCCCTTTGTGTCCAAGAGAATAACTGGGATCCTTAGATGTCACTTCTTGAATTTCTGGTTTCTTAATGCAGGCTGTGAGTTATACTCCCTTTCTCATTGGGTCCCTTCAAAATGTCTTCCTTGACCTTGACTCTTCTTGTTCTACAGACAATCAAGATGGTCCCTGAAATTTCTGGTAAAAACTCCACATCTTCTATACTTGCTGTCTAATCTATTTATGACTCAGATATATGATAGTAGGAAGTGGTCGCTGAAGCTGTGTCTAAATACTCTGTCTCCTCTCCTTCTTGGCACATAGTAGGACTCTATTTCCCTGATACATGACATTGCTTTTGGCGATGTGACTTGCTTTGGCTAATGAAGTGTGACTGAAAGTGCTATGTGTCACTTGAGCTAATTCTAGGCAAAAGCTTTAAGAGTTATGATATGCTTATCCATGTTGATTTTGCCTTCTCCATGTGACCAGCAATTTCCAGATAATAGTGACTTCATCAACCTAGATCTTAGGGAAAGAATGATAACGAGGAGGAGCAGAGCCCACACCTAACTCTCAGTGGACATGGAGGTTAGTTAAGCCTCTGTTACTTTGATCAACTGAAATTAGGATTTGCTTATCACCGCAGCAGAGCGTGCCTATCCTGACTAATGCACAGAGGGTTTAAAAGAACAGGGTGGAAAGATAGGTAAAAATATGTCTGCATCCCAGCTCAGAGCTCACAAGCAACATGAACTTTTGTAAGCAGTGTGGCCTCTCTGAGCCTCATTCCCATTCTCTGCAAAATGAGGGAAATAATGTCTCTCCCAAAAGGATTATGGCAAGTAAATGATCTGAGAGATATGCAATGCATAAATACCTAAAATATTCAATAATTTAAGGTAGTTGTTCTTTTTATAAGTATTAAATGGTGATGATGATGGTGATGATGAAGAAGAAGGGGAGGAGAATGACAGAAGCTACCTTTCATTGAACACAAACTCTTTGCCACACTTTATTCTAAACATTTTACATACAGTAGTTTATTTAATCCTTACAACAACTCAGTGGAATAGGTATTTATACTAATCTTCACTTTATGGAGGAAGAAACTGAGTCCCACAAGCCTTGGCAAAGTTAGCTAGGGAACAACTTTGGATTTGAATCCAAGTATCCAGAACCCATGGTTTTAGGCCCAACTCCATATGGCCAACTAATGGATGTGTGCTGGCTTGTGTGGGAGCAGCCCAGAAATAGAATCAACAAAGATTCAGAGCCTGGCGCTGTTGACAGTGCTCAGGTCTGGCCTCCTCGTGACATGCCCCCCCCCCCCCTCTTAAGGCTGAGAGCAGAGATGTTCATCTCAGGCCTTATGCCAGTGACAGAGCCAACATTAGGGACTTTCAAGTCTCCATTCCCAGATTTATATGTATCCAATGGGTCACCCATTCTCTCCGTACATCAAATTCTTGGCAGGAATATCTTTACCTGCTCACACCCTCTTAGCTTTGTCATAGTCATGGCATAATGTGGAGGTTTCTGCATGCATTCTGCCATCTAAAAGGATAATAAATTAATCATGCCCCTTGGGCACTGTTGAAATATACACACTTAATCTCTTACCAACTTTCCCTCGCCATTGCTCTGCTCCTCTTCTTTCCATCAGTTCAGATTTTTACAGTTCCCAAAGAAATATTAAACCAAATATTTATGCACTCATCTGAACCACAGTTCAGAGAAAGCAATGTAACAAAATCAGCATTATGAACCTGGAGCGATTCCCGTTTGGAAGTAAAAACACGAACAATTGAACAATTTCTCCCTGGAAATGCATGTTGGCTGCCCTTTTGCCAAGAGTTTCAATACTTATTCTTATTATTCTTATAATTCAGGACAAATTTTTATGTTAAGTCTGATGCTTGGAAACACAAGCAGTGTCAAATATAAATAAAATTTCAATCATTTTCAATTGGAAGCCTGGCATTCTATTCTGCCTCACATGCACCTTGGTTACAAGGACCTGTGGTACCTTCGAAGTTCCTCATTCCCTGAAGCAGTAACTGTCTCTCACAATTGGGTCACATATGATTTAAAATCTTTCTGGGAAAGATTTCACTTTCAGAGAAAATTCAGACTCCTTCAGTAGTTCATTTTACAACCCATCCCTATCTTCAGCCTCAACTGTTGCTTTGTCCACACATATCCTCCTATCTTGTTTTTCTGCCATTTCCCCCAAAATGCCTTTCTTGGGCCTACCCCTGTTTCAGCCCTGGGGTTACTCTCCGATGAACCAAAAGGTTCCTATCCAAAAGCTGAGCCTGGCCAATCAGATAATCTCCTTAGGAAGCCTGGTGTTGGGACAGGAAGAGACTGAGTCGGTTAGCTAAGCAAGGGTTGTGGAGCCTGAAAGTCTTATCAGGATAAAAGCCAAGTGTACCATTTTGGGGAGACCCTTTCAGACCCTAAGTATAGACCTTGACAAAGAACATGGTCTACTTGGAAAACAGAAAGGGAAGACAGTGGATATCTGTGTGTATATGAAGCCAGTTTGGGCTCAAGCCCTGTAGATGGTGAATTATCCTCTTCGGCATTACTTAATTTTATGCCTCAGGCTTCGTCTTTAAATTATATTTTTCTACCAAAATATCACAGTCCTCTTTCCCAGTGGTGTCTGGCAAATGGCTTTAATTCACCAGGCTATTACCAAGTATATATCTGTATAACTCATTCCTTCACTGTCCCTGACTTCTCTAATTATATTCATTTATTTAGTCAGGACTTCCATGACCACCTTATTAAAAAAAAAGTGGCTTCCCTTCCAACATTATCCTCTATGTCAATGACCCTGCTTTGTTTTCCTTCACAGAACTAACCCATCATCACCTGACATAGTTATCTGTTTCCTATCTCTATTTACCATTAAAATAAATGTTCCATGTTATTAGGGACTTTGGTCTTTGTTCATGGCTATGAACAGAGCATGATGTATAGTAGACACTTAAATATTTTGTAATAAATAAAGAAGCTACGTAAAGAGAAAAAGTGAAATGAGAGACCACATGGTAAAAAAGGAAAGGAAAGAAGTACACAAATTAATGAACTTGCATAGCTTTCATTTGATTTCATGATTTCATGATTTCAAAATGGCTTATCAATTTCTGGTAAGGACCAGCTTTGCTTCTTGGGCTTGAGGTATGAGAGATACTCTGGTATCTTCCTACGAGAGTCATTTAGAGTGGCTTGCCTAATTAAATGATCCCAATGAAACACACGCATTTTAAAGAGTAGAGCGGTGTGCTCCCTGAAAATTAACAGGCTCATGGATGAAATGAGACCAACTTGTGGAACATCTTTATAAAATACAGTTTTTCTAAGGGAAGTCCAACAAGAAAGGATCATACAAACTACAAGTCAATAAAGACTTTGGCAAAGGGTTTCATAAGTTGCACAATAAATGGAAGGCTCTTGGTGGGGGTTGTGTATGGATTGTGGGTTCCTCTCAGGTTATGGTAACTAATCCTTTAAAACAGTCATGGGTAAATAACTGTCCAATAACTGCCTTGTGGGTGATTACTCCATAACAGATCATGTTGTGTGGTGTGTTCTCTCCAAGGGATATGGGGACGGGTAGAGGTTACGTGACGGAGGGACCCTAAAGGAAGCATGTATTTGAGGGAGAACCAAGGTGGTCTGTTCTATATAGGATTAACACAGTGAAGCCCCTTAAGTGATTGGAGACATAGAGAGAGATGGGGGGGGCATAGTTTTGGGCATCACCTAAAGACCTGCAAAAGAGGAGATTGGCTTAGTTTTGTTGTTTCAGGAAGTTAATCAATACAAGTTACTGAACAGATAGATTTCAGCTTAAATGGAGGGAAACATTGTGAGGTTGGAGAGCTGATGGCATGAGCTGTCTGGTGATGGAGAAGCCTGCCACTGGACACTGTGGTGTCCAGGCCCACACCACCTGCTGGTAAAGGTGCTGTAGAGGTGACCCATGCCAGATAGACTCTGAGGCTGTTTCTCATTCTCAGTTGCTATGGACCCTTGAGGCTGAGGCTCGGAGCAGTCCTCAACGGGTGTGGATCAGTGCTGCATGGTAAGGAATGAGATACCATCCATGGATGTCTGTTTAAACCTAACTCAGCCACTCTCCACCCGTTGCTGGGCAAGGATTCTCTCCCATTCCCTATAACTCCATTTCTCTGTGTACCAAGCAATAGCCACCCCTCCTGCCTCCACTGTGCAGTGGTTTAGATAATGGTTTGGTGTCAGCTTATGCTTGGGCTCTAGTATGTCCTTGGGTTTGAACTTGAGTGACCCTCTCATCCATCTGAATGTCAGTTCTTCAGTTCAATGAGGGTAAGAGATCTGAGCTCCCAAGGTCATGGTGAGCACAGGGTACTGTGGCTGGCAAACAGTAGGCACTCAGCAAATACTAACAATTACCATCTGAGTATATCTAAACATGGCAGCATGTCAATATCAGGAAGAGTAACTTTATAATTAAGAGGATTTTTAAAAACCTTCAAGTTGCATCTTAGGTAATAACTGCTTTCACTGAGGTCTCATAAATGTCAGGCGCCCTTGCTAAAAAGTTCTGGTAGTTTTTTTGTTTGCTTGTTTGTTTTTGCCAGGTAGTTACTATTATTTCTATTTCAAGGGTGGGGAAAGTGAGACTCAGTAGGCGAAGTCATTGGTCCAACTGGGTTAAGCAGCTAGTTCTGGGGCGGAGCCAGACATGGAAACCTCTGAGACCAGCTGAGCCAATCCAGAAACACAGAGGCTGGTGTGAAGCCAACCCCTGGCTGCGTGATTCCTCACAGCTCGACCAGATGCCTCCTCGAGGAGCAGGGCTGGTGCTTCAAGGCTTTCACCGGATTAGGAAGGGGAGAGCTGGGTTTTCTTCACAGGGATCCTGTTGAGCAGACAAACATGCTCAGACCCCAAGCTTGCACACCACAGTGGGCGCTCACTATTACAGGGCCCAGGGCCCCAGCCCATATGTGCTCGCATACACGCTATGCAGTGGTAAATGAATGCATGCGCAGTCCTGGCGCTTCCTGACTAGAAGCCAAACAAATTTACACAGGCTCATTTGTCAGCTGCCTAAACCCCCTCCCTCCCAGCCTAGCTCAACCCGCCTCCCAAGTTCCTTAGTTGTTATAAGCTTATCACAGAAGTAAATCAAAATGTTCTCAAGAGGAGAAGAAAAGATAAAAGCAAAAAATGCAACATCCCCAAGAGAGGAATATTTTTTATAGTTCCACAACTCTAGCAATTCTGTCTTTAAAAAAAATCCATTATTTAATTTTAGTACCATGGAGGTGCTAGTGATGAATAATGGCTCCTCTTCTACCTTCTAGTATTTCTAAAATATTAATACTGGTTGGATACCTCTCTCCTAAGGGGAAGTAGGACTTGAATCTTTTATAGGCTCCTGAGCCTTGCTCCCATCCTATGAATTTATTCGATTACTTACTACCAATCATATGCTCTGGGTTCTTCAAATTATGTCTGCACCAAAGGAAGGGGGCCACCCAGTGAGGTGGAGAGGGTAAAACAGGTTTCTCAATAATCCCTTTCTCATTATTTTCTTTGTCTAAACCTCTATTCTTTTATTATCCATCAAGACGCACCTCCTATCTCTACACTAGACTTGGGCTGTGAATCACAAATGAAATCACAACGAGACCTCTAGCTCCTCAGCCTCTGGGTCAAATGTCCATCTAGGCTAACAGCGGTTCGTACATCATTAGCTGCAAACTATTGATGTTAAGTTTCGAGCGCTGAGTCCCAACTGATTAATTCTTGAACAGGTCATAATGTTGGGTGTGTCTGTGCGTGTGTGTGTGTGTGTGTGTGTGTGTGTCTGCGTGTAGTGTGTGTACATGTGTTCACTCTCCCTTTACACTTGGGGTGTAAGAGAAGAAGGAATGGGGAGATGGTTTCAGAACAAACTAGAAGAAGGACTCTGAGTTGTCATAGTTGGCAATAAAGTTTTTAAAGTAAAAAACCAGGAATACTTTCTTCGCCTTTACAAAACTAACATATGTACACTAAGTAAAATCTGGAAAACAAACCAAAGTAAAAGGTAGAAAAACAAGATGCTGTATGTCCCAGCATGGACGCTGAATGCTACAACTATTTTAAAAATGTTGATGCCTCCCTTCCAGTCTTTTAAATGCATACCACTGCATAAACACATTTTTAATTCATTTTTTCTTATTTTGAGATAATGCAGTGGCAAGAGATATTTTACCCAGTTTCTCCCAATGCTACCATTTTGCAAACCTATAGAAACAATATTACAGCTGGGATATTGACATTGATGTAATCCATGGATTCTATCCAGATTTCCCCAGTTTCATTTGTACTCATTTGTGTGTGTGTGTGTGTGTGTGTGCGCGCGCATGCGTGCACATCTAGTTCTACTTAATTTTGTTCCATGTGTAGGTTTAATCTACACATGTTCCATCAGCACAAAGACCCCCTGTGGCCATTTACAACCACACTCTCCTCTCTCCCAAATACCACCTATCTCTACGTCCCTAGATCCTGGCAATCACTAATCTGTTCTCCTTTCCCATAATTTTGTCATTTGGGAAATTCCACATAAATGAAATAATACAGTATGGAACCTTTGGGATTGGCTTTTTTTTTCTTTTCCCCACTCAGCACAATTCCCTGGAGATTCTTCCAAGTTGTTGTGTGTCAAGAATTTCATTCATTTTATAGCTGAGTGGTATTCCACTGTATGAGTGTTCTGGCTTGCTTAACCATTCACCTGCTAAAGGACATCTGGGCTGATTTTAGTTTCTGGCAATTATGAAGAAAGCTGCTATGAACATACATGTACAGGTTTTTGTGTGAACACAGTTTTCACTCCTCTGGGAGAGATGTCCAGGAGTGCAATTGCTGTCTCCTGTGGCAATTGCGTGTTTGTTTAGTTTTACAAGAAACTGCCAAACTGGTTTCCAGAGTCATTGTCCCTTTTACATTCCTGTCCTCAGCATCTGAATTATTCAGTTTCCTGCATCCTCACTGTCATTGACTGTACCCACTATCCTTTTTTTTAACCATCCCAATAGGTGGGTACTGATAGCTCTTTGTGGTTTTATTTTGAGCTGTGTATGGTTTTGTGTCTCCCTCATGGGTAAAGAGGTTAGACATCTTTTTGTGTGCTTACTTGCCATCTGTAGATCCTTTTTGGTGAAATGTCTGTTCATGTCTTTTGCCCATTTTCTAATTAGGTTGACTGGGGATTTTTGCTGTTGAATTTTGGGAGTTTGTCATGTATTATACATACGAATCCTTTGTCACATACGTGGTTTGTCAGTGCCTCTCCCCAGTTGGTAGCTTGTCTTTTCATCCTTTTAACAAGATTTTCCCCAGACCAAAAGTGTAAAGTTTTAATAAGGCTCGACTTGTCAAATTCTCCTTTTAGGAAACTCACGTTCTACGTCAAGTCTAAGAACTCTTTGCCTGGCCCTGAATCCTTCAGATTTTCTCCCATTTGTTCCTAAAGTCTTCACGGTTCTACATTTTACATTTCCATCCACGATCCATTTTGAGTTAGCTTTTATATAAGGTGTGGGGTTTAAGATCAAGTTCACTTTTGCCTATGGACATCCAAGTGCTTCTGTGCTCTGTGCAGAAGGACCACACCCTTCTCATCGAATTGCTTTTGCACGTCTATTAAGAATCACTTGGACGTATTTATGTGGATCTCTTTCTGGGTTCTTCATACTCTTCCACTGATCTTCGTGTCTTCCTCTACTGCACTACATCATCTCAACTACTGTAGCAGCTACGTAGTGCAAACATCAGACAGTGTGATTCCTCCAGCTAAATCCTTCTTCTTCAAGATTGTGAAGCTAACCTGGGGCCTGTGTCTTTCCACATCAGTTTTAGAATAAGCCTGTCTCTGCCTATAGAAAATCTTTCTGGGATTTTGATAAGGATTCCCTTAAAGCATAAATATCTCTTCTTTCCCTCTCTCTCTCTCTCTCTCTCTATATATATATATATATATGTATATATATATATATATACATATATATATATACACACACACATGCATATACATACATATATACATACATTTATTTTTATATATATACATATATATATACATATATACACATTTATATACATATACATATATACACATATATATACATATATACATACATACATTTATTTATATATACATATATACACATATATATACATATATTATATATACATATATAATATATACACATATATACATTATATATACATATATACACATATATATACATATATATATAAAACTAACATTTTCCTTATTAGTACTAGCTTCTTTTTAATGGCCACCCAACATTTTATTTTATTTATTTATTTTATTTTAGCCACCCAATATTTTAAAATAGATATTCCATTATTTAGCAACCACTTCAGTAATAATGGATGTTTGACTCTTTTCAATAAGGAATAATGTGAAAAAGCTATCAACTACATCTTCCTGTGAGAAAAGAAAATCTTCTGCTTTTTGGATTATTTCCTTAGGATAGATTCCCAAAAGTAGGGATTCCTCAAAGAGGAAGAACATTCTTTCAGTTATTTCTATTTGGATATTCTTGCACACATTTTACCTATACAGGCAAAGTAATATAATTCGCGTTTTTTTAAATTTCAAAAACTATTTTCAATGTTTATTTATTTTGAGGGGGGGTGAAGAGAGAGACAGAGACACAGGATCTGAAGCAGACTCCAGGCTCTGATCTGTCAGCACAGAGCACGACGTGGGGCTCGAACTCACGGACCACTAGATTATGACCGGAGGTGAAGTCAGGCGCTTAACTGACGAGCCACCCAGGTGCCCCATATTACTTTTAGCTTTAAAATTTGTTATGGGTTTGAACATCACAGTGGGACACATGCTCATCAACGAAGAGAAATCCGATTGTCAAACGGTGAGTAATGAGCGACCACATCTCCTGAAATGCTGCTGACTCCATACCTGCCTGGCCGCCTCTGGCCCACCTCCTCACAAAGTGCAGCCTCACACCTGCTCTTGGGGATTCCTCCCAAGTACCCAGTGATGGCAGGTAAGTAAAATCAATTCCTATTTCATCTACTTTAGGACAGCCATTTGCCACTAAACCTTTTTTTTTTTTAAATCTCTTTTCATCCTAAAGAAGAAAAGATTTAGTTAAATCATTTTCTTTTTACCCAAGCAAGGGAGAGGGCAAACTGACCAGTTCATCTGTCTTTTTATTGTGTGTCTGTGAAAATGGCTGTTTAGAGATGGTCCTGAATGGAACTCGAGGAATATGCACCCAGCAAGGTGATCAATGACGGTTTGGGAGGGCTGACATGGCTCCATTTGTTTCCATCCTTCCTAACCGGGGTTTCTCTTTGTTCTTTAATGGAGGTAAGGGATCCATGGAGAGACAGGAAAATAATGTGGTTTTACTTTATACACAGTCATTTTTCTCTTAAAACTTATCCTGGATCTTCCTTGCTAACAGAAAGCGTGGTTACCCTTGAATTGCAAGTCTTAAAAGCCAAGGTTCTCCTTCTGAGGACTCAGGACAGAGGTGACCTCTGTGGCCATGTCAGGGCGCACTTGAATCCTTCAGGGTATCCAGCAGGGCTGCAGCCAGAAGGAAGGAAAGCCCAAGGTCACCTGGGCCATGCCAACATCATGTTATTTAGAAAAAGTTGGTCTTCACATTCGCAGATGTTGGGATCAGGTATCCTTGAGGATTGTAAGGTAGAGAATCACTCCAGCTATGAATACGGGAGGCAGAAAAAAAATCCCTTGTGTGAACGGCAGTCTTTCTTTCTTTCTTTCTTTCTTTCTTTCTTTCTTTCTTTCTTTCTTTCTTTCTTTCTTTTTCTTTCTTTCTTTCTTTCTTTCTTTCTTTCTTTCTTTCTTTCTTTCTTTCTTTCTTTCTTTCTTTCTCTTTCCATTGTAGAGAGAGTAGAAAGAGAGAGAGAGAGTGAGCAGGGGAGAAGGAGAGAGGGAGAGAATCTTAAGCAGACTTCATGCTCAATGTGGAGCCCGACATGAGGCTTGATCCCACGACTCTGGGATCATGGCCTGAGTTAAACTCAAGAGTCGGACACTCAACGGATTGAGCTACCCAGGCGTTCCAACAGCAGCATTTCTAATGGCAGTATTTGATTCTTTTTGATGTCTCTCCCTATCTTGTGGGGGCAAGGGACAAAGAGGAGAGAGGTTGATATTAGTTAAATGTCTGCTTTGGAACAGACAACTTGCTAGGGGCTTCTCTTATACTTTTACATTAATTTTCATAACCTAAAGAGGCACTGTTGGCCCCATTTCACAGAGGAGGAAAAAGAGCACTAAATAGCTGGAGTGAATTTTCCAAGAAGAGCTGTCAATTAAAGCTAGGTTTGTCTGTTGCCAGGTCAAGTTCTATTTCCACCACCCCTGAGTGAAGATGCAGAGGAAGACAGAAAAGGAGCCAGTGATTTAAGTCAGAGGCAGATACAGAAATGAGCCCATGAGACGACAAAGATAGGAAGCCTCAAGCTCTCTGACTCTGAAAGTCGCTTTTGCACAAGTGAATGGAACTTGGAGATTGGGGAAAATGTCTCTGGGAGACCCTGTGTGCTTCCACTGGGAATGGAGTCTCATCCCCCTCCAGCCTTCGGAGGACCTGGGGTCTCCTCCAGAAGAGTCGAAATTTCCCACCCCCAATGGAGAGGAAAGAAATACAAACAATCCTTGTCCTGTGCCCAGGTGCAGAGTTCAGAAAACACCACCGGCAGGCTCAGCCATGTCATAAATCATTAATTATCTGTGTGTCAGAGAGCACGCGCTATGGATCTCTCTATCCCCAGCTCCTTCCCCTTCTGCGTTCAAATTGGGATAATACCCATTTGGAGGGTTGCTCCAAAGATTAAAATAGAGATAATTTAGGTAAAGAGCCAGCATCTGGGATGGCTAAACATCTATTAGCAAGGTAGCTATTATCAAGAACACTCTGCCACCTTTTCAAGCAAGGCTTCAACATTTCCCTGGATTCTTTTTGTTTGTTTGTTTGTTTTTTAATGTTTATTTATTTTTGAGAAAGAGAGAGAGCAGGGGAGGGGCAGAGAAAGAGGGAGACACAGAATCCGAAGCAGGCTCCAGGCTCTGAGCTGTCAGCACAGAGCCCGATGCGGGCTTGGGGCTCAAACTCACGAGCTGCGAGATCATGACCCGAGCCGAAGTCAGCCGCTTGACTGAGCCACCCAGGCGCCCCAACATTTCTCTGGATTGTAACTACCCTTCAATTCACAGTGGCTCATGTCCAGGCAGACTCACGTGACTCACCAGACAAGCCAGGCAGTTAGGTAAGTGCCCTGGCCCTGTGACACCCACATTCCACTTAGAACTCTCCCCGGAAGCCTCCATCTTGGCCAAATATCGCACTAAACAAATATATAGTTTTGATGTTTCTTTAAGAGATAGTTTCTGTGGTTTTTGGGGTAAAGGCACATGCACCATTTAAACTCTGCAGAGAAAATCTGACCTTTTCTTGTAAGTATGGTTTCCTCTGTGTCTAATACAGTTCTCAGCCCATCCACACTTACTGGGCTCTTGTCGGGGAAACGGTGCACTGGCGTGCACATTTTGGGCCACCTGGAGAACAAAGTCCTCTCAGCCTTCCAGAGCTCACAGCCATGGGGGTGGCGGAGGTGACACACGACACAAATTCCCCCTCAGTCCCACATTTCGAGCTCCCCACTGAATTCGGCAACACAGAACAGCCAAAGCTAAGTCCATGCAATTAACCATGGAAACTTGGCTCCTGCTGGTACCCTCATTCACTTTTCGTTTTTGGATATGGCTCTGGGGAAATTACTTCTCTCGGAGCGCGATGTGCTTTTTATGGGGGGAGAGAGTTAGAATCACACAAAGCACCATAAGCAAGATCTCATCTTGTGACAATAGCCAAAAAAAAAAATAGTCAAAAAAAAAAAAAAAAAAAAAAAAAGGACCGGGGTCATATTGAACAATTCTTCCAAAGGCCACAACTCCCAACAGCTCAAGGCAGCAGACCCCGAATTCTGTTTCTTCCCCATATTCTCCACAGAGATGAGCTCACAGCGCCATCCCCACATGTAACCCACACTCAGCAGTTACCTGTTGAATACTGTGAGGGAGGAATGCTGTGGATATGGAGAAGCCACGCTCGTATCTACAGTCTCCTTTCCAAGGCTTTAGGGGCGAGAGGAAGGGTTCTCCCCTGAGCGGGAACTAGGTTCTCTGCCAGGTGCTGTCAGTAACGTAAGAGCAACTAAGAGGTCAGTGCTGACTGGTGTCTTTAGATCCATTTTGACCTTCACATTAATCCCATATGTTTTCCTGTCTCTTTTTGTTATTAGATGCCCTCCAGGAGACAGGTGGCTTTATCATCCCCATTATAAAAAATGGGCACCTGAGTCACAGAGCGGTTAAGAATTTTGGCCAAGTCTCCATAGGTCTGCATCAGCAACAGCCTAGATGAGCTATGAACACCTATGATTTATTATGAGCTTATGTCCCAGTGGTGCTAAACACTTAACATGTTTTATCTCATATGACCATCTCCAAACTTGGCAAGGTAGACTCTTACTATCTCCGTATTATTGGCAAAAAACCCCTCAGGCTTGGGCAGGTTGGGAAACCCTCCCTGAGGATTACATAAGCTTTTCTTCCCCTTGAACCTTTGCTCTGAATCACTACGTTAAGCAACTAGATCGATGGTTTACAAAGAGATTAACCCAATAAGAACATTCCTACTCCAAACGTGCCCTGTAGGTGACCAAAAAGAGTAGATAGAGAGATGGCCACGGCCATTGTTTGGGCCAACTTAGTAATTATGTAGTAACAAAAGGGGATTCAATCAATTGCTTAGCAATTAGCCATTATGAGAAGATGAGGGGAAAGAAATCCAATTGACTGTTTGGTAGAGCAGGAAGCATTTTAAATGTCACCACAGTGAGAGAAATATTTGCAGATTTGTCTTCATAATGGTTAACTAATTGCAATCTTCAAATTTTATTGCCTTGGAAAAATAATTCATGAGACGGAGTGGTAACACTTGGGGCTATTTCTCCTTTTAGCATCAAAGGGAGGCATGCACATTGATCAATCCCTATCACCTAAGACCCCCCCCCCCCCTAAGGAAGAGCCTCCCTGGGGTAGAGTCAATGTGCCATTCAACATTTTATCATCTTTATGTGCCTGGTACAATGTGGGGGCATATATATGATAGGTGCTCAAGACATGCTGGCACCTATTGATTAAAGTTGAACAGAAATGCTGGGATCTGTCCCCCAACACCGAGCTCCCCACTCCACTGAAATTCTAGAGCTGAAATGCAGCTACAACTGCAGGGAAAGTTGGTGGCTATGGATTACCTACCTGGCAGGCTACCCAGCCCCTTGTGGCAGCAGCCCTCCCACATGCCCCATGACAATCAGCTAGTGCCACCATCATTGTGTCATGATGTCCTCCACTCCTACCCACAAAGGGATGTGGTTCTGGCCAAACTGAACCTATTTCTCTGGCCTTAGATGGCTTCATTAAAGGGTTTTTGCCCAATGTTGGATCAAACATTATTCTCCCCAGGCTTTTCTTCGAGAGCTGTGAGGGGGGCGGGGTGGAGGGATGCCTTTAGTGATGATGCTAGGAGGCTGTTTGTGCTGTTGGGAGAAAGTCCCCATGCAGAAGAAGAGAATGAGGACAGCATACAAAGGGGGAGCGGCACAGCAAGTGTTATTATTCAAATCTGGGACCCAGTTGGTCTAAAGCCAGATGCATCACTGGATTTCCTGGTTTGGGGGTCAACAAACACCGTTTTGCCACAGCTATTTGAATATGTTTCAGTTACACACAACCTCCTAGTTCTGATGAATACAATCCCTTTCCTGCTACTGCAGTTAGTTTTGCTTTGGTTTGTTAGTTTGGGAGCAACCAAAAAAAGAAAGAACCAAAGTGTGAGAATAGAATTTGGAAGTAGGCTCCAGAGGAGGGTTAAAACTTTGAGCTAAGACTTTGGGAACTCCCAGGGAAGCTGGGTGCAAAGCAATCCTGTTCCAAGGAGAGATCCTGCATGAGAGGCTGGACGGAGGGGCTTGCGGCTGAGTGGGATACTGGAAGGACATATGAGGCAGGAAACCACAGAGTCCCAAAGTCAGAAAGGGCCCCCAAATTATGATGGGACACACACACACACCCATAACGCAAGTTTTCATGTTATCTGCCACAAAACAAACAAAAAAGGAGAATTTTGTTGAAACAGACAATTGAGTTCCTTTCTAAAGATTCTGTCAAACATAGCTAATGAAAATGGAAAATGCACCATGCTGTATTACTAATGCGAGACGAGTAAATGTCAGTGAACTTCTATGACAAGATTCCATCCTTAGAGTGGAAGTTAGAAATATAGCTTCACCAATGGCCTTGCTCCAAACTTCCCAGGCACTCAAGGTCTTGGTCAGTGATGTGCAAACCTGACTCCGACAAACAAGGGAAACAAAAGATAGTAGCGTGTCAAGCAGCTGAAGAAGGCACAGTAAACCATAATAATTGCTTGTAAAATTTTATGGTTGGTCATTAATCTTAACCACCTCGATTTCTAAAAAGAAAGATTCATACTCTTTTTAAGTAGAGAAAATTTGAGTTTATGGGAAATTTAATAATATTCGTGCTGATGCAATAAGAAATCCCAAAAGTCTTAAATTGTTTTGTGGACTTTGGAGTGGAGGCAGCCTGTTGTAGTAGAAAGAAGACAGGACTGAGAGACCCGTGGCCAGAGCCTGACGTGAGGCTGCGAGCCAGTCCCAAATCTCTCTGAGCCTCAGTTTCCTCATCCAGCAGATGGGGGTGGCGCCAGCTTCTTTGCAAAAACCACAGGGATAGAAAAGAATGCAGCCAAGTTCACAGAGGCACATGGCCTGGCATGGAGGAACGACACTGGATACAAGAGCTGTCAGTCATCACTCCGAACATTTTCCACACATCAGGAATCTGATCGTGATCACCCCTCTCCCTTCCACCATTGAGCCCCCACCATTTGTAGAAGCTGAGTGATTGCAGCTGCCCCCTTGCTCACCTGCTCCTTTCTCCATCCATCAGCCAGAGAGATTCTGTAAAGGACACTGGATCTGAAAACCCTCCTGTGGTGTGGTTTAAAATCCTCCTGTGGTGTGGCTTTCTCTCTCAGAATAAAAGCCAGAGGCGTTCTGGTGGCCCACAAAGCCTCACCTCTTCTCCTGTCCCCTTGTTCCTTCTGTTCCTGTCCCCATCTCAGCTTCCCTGCTGTTTCCAGAACATTCCACACTCCCACCTCAGGCTTTTGCTTCCTTCTTTCCTTCCATTTAGGCTTCTTGAGCCTGAGGTAATGCCTGCACTTCACCCATCATCCCCAAAAAGGCTTTAAAATTGCAACCTGCCCCCAATCTCTAGCCTTTGCTTCCCTATATCCCCTGTCACGACATTTCTTCCCAACTGGCCCACCATGTATTTCGTTAACTTTTATTCGCTGGTGTCCCTTTGTAGAAGGTGGACCCTAAGAGGGCAGGATTGGTCTGCTCTGCTCACTGTTGTATCCACACAACCTACAGCAACATTCATCACACAGCCAGTGCTCAATGCCTTTTTGCTAATTGGGGACGTATGTCACTGAACTCCTCCCAGTCACTGTTCCTGCTCACGAACCACCTCTCCTGGGCTGCAGCAACCTGCCCACTCGCCCAGTCGGAATTTCCCCTGCCAGCACATCCTATAGGCCCTGAGGCTTCAGGACGAGCTGTCTCCCATCCAGATAGAAGAGGCTTCAATCAGAGCGTCTGGGTTTGAAAGGCCAGCTTTTCCCCGAGCCACAGCCTGCTCTCCGAGAGAGGGGCAGTGGGACCTACCAAAGCTGGCATTTGAAAAAATTCAGCAAGAAACCTAGAAATGATAGGTTCATGAAGGTGCTCCAATAATGTGAATGTCCTTTCTTCAAGTGGCTGTTGTAAGGATTAGATAAATACATGCTTATGAAACTATGGGTTACAACTTTTGTTTAAAATCTCCGTCTCTCCTTTTGTCCTTCTTGTCCTTCCCTGAGGCTGGCATCCTTTGACCTCTGGCCCGCTCTCCCCACCAAAACTCATCCTCCTGGGGTCCCATCCTTTCGCGTCAAGCTTTTGGTTTTCCTGAGTTACAATGAGCTCATCTGATACAAGGTTAGCCCTGAGAAATTTAATTTCTTGTAACCCATAATTCAGTAGCTCTCAACTCTGACTGTAAACTGTGGTCTTCTGCAGGGGTGGGGTAGATTAAAAAATATGAATGTACAAGATACAACTCAGAGAATCTGGTTGGAGGGGGGCTTGGGTGCCAGGATTTTTCTAGAATCTGAGTGATCCTAAGGCACTGTCAGATTCAGAACCACTGTTGTTAACCCTTCCAGGAAAGGCTAATTAGATATCTATGGGGCTTCTTGGAGACAAGGCACCTTAACACAGAGCTTTTTCCAAAGGTGAAAAATTGAAGGCATTATGGGGACAGATTATTAGCCTCTATGCTTCATTCAAAACATCCCTAAAATGTGCTTATCTAGCTACCAATATTCAGTGGCAGCTGTGAAGGCAAATGTTCAGTCAACAACAGACACACTGGTGTTGGTGGAGTCCACATTAATGCCCACAGATCCACATGAGCCTCTGAAGAGTCTGAGTCCACAATGATCACCCAGAAGACTGGTGAGCAAGGAGCCAGGCTCTTAATGGTGCTCACATAAAAACCTGGAGGCATATTTCATCCACCTGCCCCATGAAAATACTTGGGAAATACATAGATATGCATGAGGTCATAAGAAACAGGACTCATGCATACTTTTCCCAAGTATGTGATTGATACTTTCCCAAGTTGGGATTTATCTTCTTGATGTACTCTGGATCTTTTTTGTTTGTTTGTTTGTTTGTTTGTTTGTTTGAATAAACTATGACCTGAACCAAGAAAATACATTCCGAAATGCTATTCACCAAAAACAGAAACGAAGCAATGATGACCACAAGAAAACACAGAACAGGAGAAACTGAAACTCCAGAGGCAGATGACAAAGCTGTCTTGAGAAGTCCAGCTACTCAGAGGCCTTTCAAACTAAGACAACACAAGCTTCGACACACTCATTTCATGACTAAATGCTATTTTATAAAAAAAAAAAAATCAGCTCTAAGGTATAATTTCCTTTCTTCCACAAGACAGTGCAGGAACAAAAGGGAGATAACTGGTTTCCAGACATCTCCATGGATCAGACGTGGAGACTCTCAGCATGCAAGCAAGGAAGATGGCAGACACTCAGGGGCGGAGTGTCAGATGCACGACTCAGGCCACGAGCAATGGGGAAAAAGGAGGGACTGGCTGTTCTGAGTTCTTGTCATTTACGATGCTGTTCCTGGTTATTAACCCAAACAACTGTGCCTGCTTATTTTATTGGTTATTCTTGTTCTTGTTATGATAACCCGCAAAGCATTTCCAGAAATAGGCTGGGTCAACATGTAAGGGGTGGACATCGGGTTAACTGAATAGTGATAGGAGTGGGAGTATATTGTATTTAGGACTATTCCTTAGCTGAAGTGACATTGTTCAAACACGAGAAGTCACAATTTACCATGTGAAATAAAACCACCTGTCGAATTTAAAATTCTCGAGAAAATACAGTGTTGAGCATCAGACGTGTCAAGCCAATCCTGAAGTCTCTTGCCTTTATGTACTTTTGAATCTTAAAAAAAAATGTTTTAAAGTTTATTTATTTTGAGAGAGAAAGAGAGAGAGAGAGTGCACGCACAAGTGGGGGAGGGGCAGAGAGGGAGAGAGAAAATCTCAAGCAGTCTCCACAATGTCAGTGCAGAGCCTGATGCAGGGCTCGAACTCACCAACCATGAGATCATAACCTGAGCTGAAGTCAGACGCTTAACCGACTGAGCCACCCAGGTGCCCCTACTTTTGAATCTTTAAAAATATGTTTGGGGGCATCTGGGGGCTCAGTCGGTTAAGTGTACGATTTTGGCTCAGGTCATGATCTCACAGTTGGTGAGTTCAGACCCCGTGTTGGGCTCTATGCTGACAGCTCAGAGCCTGGAGCCTGCTTGGGATTCTGTGTCTCCCTCTCTGTCTGTTTCTCCCTTGCTCGTGCTCTCTCCCTCTGTCTCTCAAAAAATATATATAAAGGTTAAAATAAAAAGTTAAAAAAAAATAAAAATACATGTTTGGGCACATGGGTGATGATTTCTACAGCAACACAGCAACTTATTGAGATATTACTATGTACCAGGCGATGGGTTAGATGTTTCACATTCGTTCCTTTTATTCTCAGACCAAGCTTTTGAGTTACTATTATTTTTATTTTATTGTCCCATTCAGAATTTGATAGAGGCTTGAGTGATTCACCCAAAGTCAGACAGCTTGTAGTCCAAGAACAAAGAGTCAATGTAGTGTAATAAAGACTACAAACCCAGAAGCCAGGCTGCTGAAATACAGATCTCAGCCCTACTATGGTCAGCTGCAGGACCTTTAGGATTCTGCATCCCAGGATCCTTATCTGTAAAATGGGGGAAATAATAACCCCAAAAGGTTACTGGAAAGAGACAGGCCGATACACACACATACGTACATATATATGATACACATCTAGAGTGCTTAGATATCACAGACACTAAATGAGTTAATATCTGTATAGTACGGGGCAAATTTACAAGTGTCAGGTACCATTCCTATGATCATCAACAGCCACTCTGTTCTTCCATTTACACCCCAGCCTTGATGTCTATGAATCTCTCTCCTCTCACTGCCCTGCCTTTGCTTCTACAGGGTGCTTCTTTTGGTTGCAGAATGATACACGGAGAACAGTCCTACTGAAAGAAAAGCAGTCAATGGTTTCATTGTTTTAAGAGTTAAGGTAAAGGCCTATTACTGAATTCAGCAGATGAGAATTAAAAGCACTGTTGTGAAAGCTTGGCTCTCATACGCCCCTCAGACAGTGAAATTTAACATGAAAGGATCTGACCTTTCAAAATTTTCCCAATGTGCTTAACTACAGGGGCTATGGGATACTGACCAATACGATGGCAAATACGTTCCCTCTTGGACGTCCATTCCATTCTCTCCAGTCTGTGCCTGGCGTGGGTGCTGATGTTCAAACTAAGAAATGGTGATGCCTTAAGGATGTCTTACCCCTGACTTTATGGGTTGGGGAGGTGGCTGAGCAGGTCCAACAAGATGGGGCTCTGCCTCCAACCTTCTTCCCTTCTCACTTCCAGCCAAAGCCAATTCACCTGAATCTGCTTTACCTATAGGATCTTTGGGCAGGATTTTATTCAAAGAGCACATGTTGACTCTCAGAAAACTTTTGACAGCTACTGGTTTAGATCCCTTCCAGTTCTGACACTGTGATGTTCTAAGATCAGACAGCTGGCTTCTGACATGGAGCCTTGTACACGAAGTGCCCCCTTGGACAGCAGCAGTGACAGGTGCTGTCCTTTGGGGGGGAGGGACATTGAAGCCAGAATGAAATGGAAGCTGGCCTGAACACACATTGGCTTTTTAAAGAAACAGAGATTGCTAATATTCATATTCTAAATGATGCTGCTAAAAACATCCCAAGAAAAGTTGAGTTTAATTCCACCAGTTGAAGCTATAGTAATATTACCGGATTTTTCTAAAGGACTTGGTGTGTGCCCAATTCCCATGTGTAGCATATAACTCACAGATTTAATTATAGATCTTCCTCAGTCACTAGTTCCCTAGGAAATAAATCCATGGCTCATGTCTTGTGCATGGAAGGTCATAGCAAGAAGATAAATATTTTCTGCATTTTGAAACTTTATCTAGAGGTCACAGGTCTGCAACTCAGCAGATGAGAGCTCTTCAGACAATAGCCAAAAGCTTCTATGTTTGACTAATATCAACGATACTTAAAACCTTTTGTGTTTATCTCAAATAAGGCACTTCCCACTTAAACGATTGGAAATTTTCACTATATCTCTTTTCCTTTTTTGAGGCTGAACTACAAATAAGATGAGAAGTTTCTTTAAATGTTTCTTCCTGTTCAGTTAAGATAAAAGCAATGTTTATAATAAAGAAAAGGAACATTATCTGAAAAATCCAAGCTAATTTTAATCACGTGACCTTTGCAGGTCAAAGATCTTTCTTCATCTGGAATCATGTGGGAAACTGCCACAGCTGGCCAGTTATGCTGAAAAACTAAAACAGGAGTCCAAGCAAAAAGCAGAAGATTCCAAAAAGCAGAAGTACAAATGCCTTCAAATATATGAAAAAAACGTTGGAAAGGAAAGAGACAGATTTTTCCTTATGACTCAGGGAAGTCAGGCTCATTGTACTTTATAATTTTGTGTATTTAACCTTCTCTGAAATTGGTTTCTGCTTGTCCCCATTAGTGGCACTAATGTTTTCAAGTCCTGTGTGAGGATGAAATGGGAAAACCTAAGGAAAGTACTTTGGAAACCCCAAAGAGCTACATAAATGGTGGCTATCTCAATTAGGGTCTGTACCATAAATTCTTAAATGTGATCCTTTTGATCACAGCATGGCAGGACTCACAGAGGGTTTCGAGTGTCTGCGTACTTTAAATGACAGAGCACAGAGATTAGGAGCAATCAAAGTCTTCTTCACCTTTTATGAGGACACCATGGAGACGACCATGGAGACCGTGAAGTGAACAACAGTCCCATTCCATGAAACTCACTGAAACATCCCAGAGGGATTTTCCCAGCAGAGCACAGGAAAGCCATGGCAGAGAGAAGACCGAGGGTCCAAACCTGGCATTGTAACAGTTTTAGCTTTTTAGTGCAGTTTATGGCTTTGGTGGGAGACCAGATGCATCGGGGCAAAGCAAGCTTTATTTGTCATTGTTTAGCGAAAGACCCAAGTGAGGAGAAGGAGACTATAAGGGACCTAAGGCATGAATAGAAGGGAGGCTGTCATTTCCTTTCTCAATGCATGATGTATAAGTTGCTATTTCTCAGTTTAAGGGTCTCTATCAATTGTTAATTAGGATATAGCTAATAGGTCTTGAGGAGTAACTAAGTACCAGGACACATATATTCCAGGTATGTTCTCATGCGGTGCCACAAACAGCCCTGTGACACTGGTAGAGCACACTTGGAGGGTAACTCAGCTCAAGGTTCCAGCAAAAGCATACGACAGATGGGCCCTATGTCAGGTCTCGGTGCCCAAGATCTGCTAGTCACCATGCGGTTAGAAGGACATTTCCAACGGTTCTGCAGGCAGCCTCTCTGTGGGCCATCTACGCGAATCATGATCCTTCTCTCTCCGGACACACAGACACACATGCACATGCACGCACACACACACTACCTAACATTTCAGATGTTTAGAGGCTCCTTTAGCCCTCCCGTGGGCAAAGCTCAAACACACCAGGTTAAGAACGTCTGTTCCACGAACCTTACTGGCTCCTGGTTCCCCTTCTGTCTTCCCCCTTCATTTCAACAAGTAGCTCAACTCAACCTTCCTTAATTTCTCTTATTTTGGGCTACAAGACCAGCCAGACATAAGATTCTGGCTTAAGCTCATTTCAATGGTAACATAATGGAGGGGTGTTTTTGCTTTACAGAAGCAAAGCAACTGTGAAGTCCTACAGCCCAAAATGTGCTCAGAGAAGTTTTAAACCTAATGGGACGTCTGGCACTTTCCACGGCCGTGTGTTCCCTCCATGGCGTCCGTGGGTACTTGAGCCAGAACCGCCTAGAGCTGGCTGTCAAGAAAGAGCTCTTTGGGGCACCTGGGTGGCTCAGTCGGTTAAGCATCCAACTCTTGACTTTGGCTTAGGTTGTGGTCTCGTGATCATTGGAGCCCCATGTTGGGCTGTGTGCTGACAGCATGGAGCCTGCTTGGGATTCTCTCTCCCTCTCTCTCTTCCCCTCCCCCCACTCTCATGTTCTCTCTCTCTCTGTCTCTCTAAATAAATAAATAAATAAATAAATAAATAAATAAATAAATAAATAAAAGCTCTGGTCCCCACTAAGGAACTACTGAATCCAGACAGGGGGTGGGGTGGGGCCTCATTCAATGCTGTGGAAAAATACCTTGTCAGTTTGGGGGATTCTGCCCTCAAACACCCCCTTTGACTGAGAAGAAACTAAGTACCCAGATACTAAATGACTTGCCTGACGTCTCATTTCCCGTTGGCAGCAGACCCAGGCCTGGGCGCGATGGTTCCTGACACCCGTCCACACATTCCTATCTCAAATACCCAGCCGTGTGATCAAAATTCAGTCAATGGAACGATTCATTTAAACACATCATTGTGTTGAGAAAATGAATTTGAAATGCTGGATGCTAGTGCGAAATGAAATATCTGTGATTTATTTCTGTAAACCAATAATGTCCCCAAATAGGATGCTCATTAAATCACTAAAATCATGATGCACGAATGTAAATCTGCTATAATGGCTTCATTTTAGAGAAGTCCAGTTTTCACAGGATGGTGCTTTCTCTAATGAGGAAAAAAAAAAAGAATCACATTTTGTTGCAAATTGTGGATTAAAATAAATAAATCAACAAATGACTACAGCAGCGTGGATTAAGCGGCCTTTGTGTGTTTGGAAAAACCATTATCTAGAATGGCCATTTTGGGGGGATTAAAGTTGGCATGCACGGTCTTAACAATTATGTATAGGAAACCGGGGCACGGTTTTGGGGATCCGGACAGCTCCAGGATAATCTGGGATGCAAGTGCCCTGCATGCTTGATGTACGATGTGCAGGGACACACAATTTGAATGTGTGATTCATTTTAGACAGTAGCTTACAGGATGGGGCACCTCTTTACAGACCTAATGATGTCCTGGCCGTGGCTGCTATTGTGTTATGTGTCCTGGAAGAAGGGTCTGAAGTTCCAGGCCATTTATTTGGTTCCATTCCTTGACATTCTTTTCTTCTTTCTTTTCTTTTGTTTTCTTTTCTTTCATTTTTTAATCTTTATTTATTTTTGAGAGAGAGAGAAACAGAGCACAAGTGGGGGGAGGAACAGAGACAGAGGGACATACAGACTCTGAAGCAGGCTCCAGGCTCCGCACTGTCAGCACAGAGCCGATGCGGGGCTCGAACTCATGAACTGCAAGATCATGACCTGCGCCGAAGTTGGACGCATAACCGACTGAGCCACCCATGTGCCCCTTTCTTTCTTATTTTTTTTTTTAACAGACCATGATATTCTTTCCTAAGACAGTTTCTAGTTAGTGGCTGTTGTTGTTGCTGTTTTTCTAATCTCATCTTCATGAGGGGAAAGACGTGGGAAGAAATATATCAATGATCCGATTTTAACTGATTTTTCCACTTGCATTTACTTCTTCCAAAGACTACAACAGCAGGAATAAACTCATCTCAAAACCATTCCAATTCTCTTAAAAAATGTTGATAGATTCAATGCCGTGTGATGAAGAGAATGATTTCATATATTAAAACCTTATTCTGAGCTGCCATGAACCTGAGGAAATTTAAAAATTCATAATCACCATGCTCCGAAGTCACTGTGTTTTGGCGAATTCATGTGTTCTCACTAACGAAAATAAAGCTTACTTTGTTAGGGAGGGAAATCACACTCTCGAAGCTACAAACAGTGAACTGCAGTAAGTCTAAGCATTACCATCCTGTGCCCACACACGTCATTGACAGGAAGCTAGTTTCCATTCATTTCCGCCTTATCAGCACTTTCAAACTTAATAAAGTAACCTGCTTTGATATGAATATGTATTGAACGAGCCTTTAGTTTTGATGCTAAGGACTGCTCCTTTGAAGTGAAAAAAGTAAATGATTTCTATTTTATCCTACATCTAGGAGAAATACAGGTAATGGAGAATTCCAGATTCCAGAAATGTAGAGAGCTGAATTTCCACCCTGGCTCAGTGACATACCAGCTCCGTGACTTCAGGCAAGTTGTTTAACACCTCTGTCAGTAAAACCGTGGTGATGACTGTACTTATCTGAGAAGTTTGGAAGAAATAATGAGGCAATAGCAGGTGATGCTTTGGACACTGTCTAGAACATAATAAGGACTCCAGTCTAATGGGGATATGGATTTCACATCAACTGGGACCTAGAAATCCTGAAGGCTGCCCTGCCCCCCTTCCTGACTTTTCCAATGAAGAGCCTAGCTCCACACTAGGCCAGGCCATCGCCACACTAGCTCTGATGAGAGATTCCAATTCCAGAATGACTAAAACATGGCCCCATTCATGAAGTCATCATGCAAACAGGTTCTATGTAACAAATATTTCTGCAAAAATATACCCCCATATTTGGCCAAGGTATATTCTTCTGTACAGTGAAATGCATGGGTCCAATGCTGTACAAGATAAATACATGTTTTTTCTATGAGGCTTCCAGAAGGAACTTTAACAATTAGAGGGGAGTAAGTAGGGGGTGCCTGGGTGGCTCAGTTAGTTAAGCATCACACTCTTGATTTTGGCTCAGGTCATGATCTCATGGTTTGTGAGTTCTGTGCTGGCAGAGCAGAGCCTGCTTGGAATTCTCTGTCTCTCTCTCTCTCTGCTCTTCTCCAGCTCTCTTTCTCTAAATAAATAAATAAACTTACAAAAAAAGAGGGGCTGGGACACCTGGGTGGCTCAGTCAGTTAAGCATCCAACTTCGGCTTAGGTCATGATCTCATGGTTAGTGAGTTCTAGCCCTGTGTTGGGCTCTATGCTGACATCTCAGAGCCTGGAGCCTGCTTTGGATTTTGTGTCCCCCCCTCTCTCTGTTACTTCGCTGCTCTCTCTCTCTCTCTCTCTCTCTCTCTTTCTCTCTATCAAAAATAAGTAAAGATTAAAAAAAAAAGAACAGAGCAAAGTAAATGTGCAGGGGGTAGGGGAGGGGCAACCAGGCTTTTTGTGTATGTTAATGAGCACTAATTAAAGGTATTACTTGGGTAAAAACAGTGGAAGATGAAAAAAATAAAGCCAATCTGTCAACAACAGTATGGACGGATTCTATAGACATGAGCTGTGATTGTTAGGGTCGTTAGCAGACATTCTGACATTCAAGTATAAGGCATTATTCATGAACACAGAGTGGGCAAAATTATACAATCCATTTAAATAAAATCAACCATATAACAGTTATAATTCATTCACAAAGTGATCATTTTTAAAAATAGAAAATTGAATTTCAAATCAGCATTTTAATGGCCCAGTGATCCAAATATTAAGCTGATAATCAGGTCACAGTGATTTCCATGAGTAGCTGAAAATATTCTTATAATTCTATAATGATCTATGAAATGCCAGAAAAGTCACACATTCAGAAATATATTGTCCGAAGTAGAATCCTAGACTACCAGTGCTGGAGGGGACCTTGGATATGATTTAAATCAGTGGTTCTCAGCTCCAGGTGATTTTGTCCCCCAGGGGACAACAATGTCTGGAGACAGTTTGGTTGTGGCAGAAGGAGGGAGGGAGTTGCTGGCATAGAGTGGGTGGAGGCCAGGGGTGCTCCTCAGGACAATACACAGGGAAGCTTCCACCACAAGGAACTATCTGACCCCAAATGTCAACATTGACCCCAAATGTCAACATTGCTGAGGTTAGAAAACTACCTTTTACACCCTGCTGAATGGTGAAGCCCTGACCATGGCTTTTCATTGACCAACAGGAAGTTGTTGACTGATTTTCAGGGCTCCTGGCACCACTTCTGTTTCTCTGCTAGGCTTTACATAGCTCTTTCATTCCTGTCCATCTGCCCACTTGTCCTCAAATCTATCACTTAAGATTTATTAAATGCCTATCATGTACTTGGCAATGGGAATATAGAAGTGCAACGAGACAAGCACAGTCTTTCTTGTCTGCATTCATAGCGTGGCGGGAAAGGCAGATGTAAGGCAGATAACAATCAAGCAAAGAATTGTTATTGTGATAAATGCCGTATGAGGACACACAACCAGGGGAACCCAATTCGCTTTGACATCTCCTTGTTCCCAAGCCAATTATCCTTATTCTAATACTCTACCATGCATTGAAATACCCCCGAAAGAGATTTTGGGTGCCAGGTATGGGTCCTGGCAAGTAATCCTATAGAATAGAGGGGATCCAGCAACAAGGTTGGGGATATCAGTAATGGTCACCACTCACTGGAAACTTACCATGTACCAGGAAATGTACATTTAATTACATTTAATTCTTTCGACAACACCAAGGGGTAGGTACTGTTACCTTACAACCCGCAAGTGATAAACCTCCACATTTTGGGAGCTATTAGCATGGTTTGGGGATATGCCATGGTCTGTCATAGCTGAGTTAAATGTTAAGGAAAGTGACTGAGTTTGGCTGGCTCATTCCGTGAGGGCCTTCATTGTGATGTAGTGGACTTGGAGTCAGTGTATAACTGGTGACTAGATATTTAGTCTCTGCCCTTGAGGAAATTAACTGGGGGGAAGTAAAGGTAGTTTGAAGCAATAACACAAGCATGACATAGATTTATGGGCAATGTTATCAACTTCCATATTTAAGACAAGACATAGTGCAAAAGTTATAGTATATATTTGAGGCTTGGAGGTATGTCCTTAGAACTGCTGTCCAAAATGGCAGCCACTAACCACATGTGACGGTTAAAATGAGAAAAGATTAAAAATCCATTTTCTTGGTGTTACACCAGCTCCATTTCAAACGCTCTGCAGCCAGATATGGCTAGTGGTTACTATTCTGGATCCACAGATATAGAATATTTTCATCAGCACAGGAGATGCTGTTGTACTGCCTTAGCACATGGGGTAGCATCCAAGCGTAAGAAACCTCTTAATAGTTGTAGGATGACAGTTTTCTGCTGATAGTTTGGGACCCAAGACCATCTCTGACTAAGGCTGGTTGGGGAAGAAGAACATTGAGGATTTGTTCAGACCCAGATCCCCCATAGACAATAGATATATATGTCCAGGAATAGGATAACTTTGGAATGAGAAGGATCATAAGAGATTATGGTCAATGCTTTCATTTCATTAAGAAACTAAAGACCTCTATCCCAAACCAAATATATCCACCTCCAGCCCCTCTTCATGCCAGGAATTCCCCTTCCAGGAATCCATTCCTTGGAAATAATTTGGGATATGCACAGAGTTGAAGCCATTCAGTGGAATGATATTTACAATTGGAGAAAAACTGGAAACCCACCACATGTCTAACAATAGCTAAAATACATATGGGACAAACTAATGCACACCTCCAAGTCCAATGGCGTATAAATCATCTTGACTTAGGAAGGTGTTAAAGCATTAATTTGAAAAATAGGTTGCAGGGACACCTGGGTGGCTCAGTCAGTTGAGCATCTGACTCTTGATTTCGGCACAGGTCATGATCCCAGAGTCATGGGACCAAGCTCCACATTGGGCTCCATGCTGATCTTAAGATTCCCTCTGTCTCCCTCTGCCCAACTACCCCACTCATGCTCTCTCTCTCTCTCAACACACACACACACACACACACACACACACACACACACACACACACCACACAAACAGGTTACAAAAACAGTAGGCATATTATGACCTTACTTTTGTGAACATATTATATACATATGCAAAAAGGTATAGAGATCTAGTAAACATTTGATGTGTTGGTGATCCCTTTGGCCAACAGGGTAAGAATGATTTATTTTTCATTTTCCTTATTTGCATTTTCTTATGCTTTCTCAGTGAGCAAGTCTACTTGTTCAAGGCTATCCTCAAAACTAAGGACCAAGAAGACAGAGATTTGTTCAGTTACTTAATGGCCACCCAACTCCTAATGGGGACTCTAATTTGCCCGATGATGCCCCTGCAACCTATACAGCCTCTCCTGGATCCTCTGATCTGTCAGTCCTTCCCTTGTTCTCATTTTCCACGCTGCTTCATTAGAAAAAGAAATAGGGGCACCTGGGTGGCTCAGTTGGTTAAGCATCTGACTCTTGATTTCAGCTCAGGTCATGATCTCATGGTTTATGAGATTGAGCCCTGTGTCAAGTTCTGCACTTGGGATTATCTCTCTCCCTCTCTCTCTCTCTCAAAATAAGTAAAATAAATTGCATTAAAAAAATAAGAAGAAATAGAGCCAAATTCGTAGCGACTGTGAGATTGTCTTCACCAGTGGGCTACAGCAGGGGTTGAGAATTTAAGTCAGCATCTATAACCAAATCAGTATATTAAATAAATTTGCTGTGACTAGCTCCATGTTAAATACAAAAGAATCTAAACTTTCTCTCTGTTTCAGAAACATCTATCTTAATTTCTTCTATCTTAAACAATTTAGAACTGATACTCATAACCAAAAATCATATGCATTATTCCTTGGTATGTTTAAGAGTAAGGCGAGACTCAGAAATAGGGCTACTTAAGAGAACTTTCTGTGATGATGGAAATATTCTTTATCAGTGCTATCCAATATGGTAGCCAAGAGCTATATGTGGCTATTGAACACTTGAAATATGGCTGAGTGGGGCTGAGGGACTGAAGTTTAAATTTAAAAATTTTTAAAATGTTTATTTATTTCTGAGACAGAGAGAGACAGAGTATGAGTGGGGGAGGGGCAGAGAGAGGGGGGGACACAGAATCTGAAGCAGGCTTCAGGCTCTGAGCTATCAGCACAGAGCCCGACGTGGGGCTCAAACTCACAGACTGCGAGATCATGACCTGAGCCGAGGCCAGAGGCTCAACTGACTGAGCCACCCAGGCGCCCCTAAATTTTATATAATGTTTTAAAGTTCTTTCTTTTTGAGAGACAGAGACACACAGACAGACAGAGAGAGAGCAGGGGAGGGACACAGAGAGAGGAGAGAGAATCCCAAACAGGCTCTGAGCAGTGCAGCGCCTGACATGGGACTCAGTCTCATGAATGCTGTGATCATGACCTAAGCCCAAAGAAGAGTCAGTTGCTTAATGAACTAAGCCACCCAGGCTCGGCTAAATTTTATATAATTTTAATTAAGTTAAGTGTACATTTAAGTAACCACATGTAGCTAGTGGCCACCATACTGGACAGTGCAGGGTTGGAATCTAAATTGAGCGCCTGCATAATAGCATGAGGACCCCCTTTGTGGCCAGGAAGGGTAGTTTATTCTAGCTTGGAGAGGTTCTGAACAACATGAAAGGTCATTTGCTTCCACTTTGCTTCAACCCATAAAGCTTTAAGCAATTCTGAAGCACTGGTCAAGATAACTGAAAGATATCGGAAAGACAACTGAATTTTTCTTAAAGAAAAGGTAATGCCAAGTAACACGATGTGACTTATGAGCATCTCTGAGAGGTATCATTAGATGCAGCATTAATAAAAAGGGATACATTCTGGAGTGAGATGGATGGTAGGATTCAGGATTCAGGACATGCTTTAGTGATTTACGGATACTGAGCTGACCTGATCTTTGTAAGAAACCCATTTCCTCCTGAACTTGATAAGCCTCCGAGTCCCCTGCAATGGAAATGTAGCCGAGAGATACTGTAGCAGAGATTTCACACCAGCCAACCAACCTCAAGGTGTTAGATTTGGGGTCTGTGTGCGTCTGTCCCCATAAGTCTCTCTTTTTGGAGTGAAAACTGGAAGATTGTTGAGATTGTCTGGCCATATCTCTACTTGGTGTTGTGATGGTCACTTTGGAATATCCCAGGATGTGCCTGTTCTTTATCACAGCTCTAGGTCATAAAAAACAAGAAGCAGCTTCCAGTAGGAACTCCACTGGTGGAAAGATGTGGGTCAACAACATGGGTGGTGGGAAGGTAATAAGACAGAACCTCAGATTGGGGTTGACCCTCTATGTTTGTTTCCTAAAGACAGATGACACCGGAAGATAGGGAGAATCATGGAGTTTCTCCGTTTCTCTGTGTATGTTTTTCAAAGATTTAATCAGTAAAAAATTGATCAGTAAAAATATAGGATGTGCCAATACAATATCTGGGACATACTTATGCTAAAATATTAGTCATTATTTTTCTGAAATTCTAATTTAACTGGGTCTTATATTTTATCTGGCAACTCTATCCATGAAACACCAGTCCCAAGAGATCTCCCATGGTGAAAAAGGGCCCTGCAGTTAACTGTGCACTGGGAAAGCCACTTCCTTTGCGACCCTCTAGAAGATTCCTCAAGATCATAGCATACGGAAAGCTCTGAGGAGAGTGCTATTGAAAATAGTTCCACTCTCTTTAACACAACACTGTCCAAACTTGTGAGAACACAGACCCAGCAGTAAAGGGTCAGACTGCCTGAGTTCAAATACTGGATTCACAACAGAGTGGTGCCTCTATGACCAGGAATAAGTGATAGAGAGAGCCTGAGATGGGCATCCGTAAATGAGGACAGTCACAGCCCCCGCCTGACAGGCTCAGAGTGAGAGTGACATGAATCATCATAGAGTGTTCAGCCTGAGTGTGGTAACTGCTCCGTGAACATTGGCTTTAACAGTCACATCAGTGGCAGGAACCTTTCCTGACAGTGGCTAACAACATCCAGGGCAATCAACAGGTGACTCTGGGACATACTGAAGATAGGACAATGTGGGGGAGGGTGGGTGTTAGCTCGGTCCCTCATGGAAAGAATGTCATTCACTGCCAGACCAGCTGGCCTTGACCGCACTCATTGTGGTTGACAAAATGAGGATTTCTGGAGCAGCAGGTGTTTCTAACGAAATGTGCCCTGCCATGGCAGAGCTGCTTAAGCCTTCTCTATTTCTTATTAGCAGCTGTGTTAGTTTCTTAGGGTTGCCATACCAAAGCGCCACAAGCTAGGTAGCACAAATAACAGAAATTTACTGTCTTGGGGTGCCTGGGTGACTCATTCAGTTAAGCATCTGACTTCAGTTGAAGTCATGATCTCACAGTTCGTGAGTTCAAGCCCCGCGTCAGGCTCTGTGCTGACAGCTCAGAGCCTGGAGCCTGCTTCGGATTCTGTGTCTCCCTCTCTCTCTGTCTCTGCCCCTCCCTCATTCACATTCTGTTTCTCTCTATCTTTCAAAAATAAATAAATGTTAAAGAAAAAAATTTACGGTTCTGGGGGCCCAAAGTCTTACGGTTCTGGGGGCCCAAAGTCTCAAATCAAGATGTTGGTAGAATTGGTTCCTTCTGAGGGCTGTGAGGATGACTCTATTCCATGCCTCTGCTCTGGCTTCTGGTGGTTTGCTGACAATCTTTGGTATTCCTTGGGGTGTAGACACATCATCCAGATCTCTGCTTTGATGTTCACATGGGATTCTCCTTGTGCATACATCTGTCATTGTGTCCAGGCTTTCCCCCTTTATAAGGACATCCATCAGACTGGATAGGGCCCACACCAACGACCTCATTTTCACCTGATTTCCTCTAGAAAGACCATATCTCCAAATAAGGTCATATTCCGAGGTACTAGGGGTAAGAACTTCCACATATGAATTTTGGGAGAACACAATTAACCCCATAACAATGACATTCTAAAATGGGTCTAATACTAGCTGCCTTTCTTACTACACAGGACTGGAATGTGGCCTAAATAAGAGAATGGAGAAGAAAAGATGTGGCCAAATTTGCTAGCACTATAACCGCAGAGCAAACATTTAATTTCATGTGCTGATCTGCACTGGAAGTGGTATTCAAACCTTTGCAAGAAAGATGTCAGGAAACTGTTAATCCTCCCACAATACTGCCTGGAAACATATAGCTAGGGACGTCATCTTTCAGAAAGACATACAGATTCTAAAGAGATCGGAGATGCATGCCTGGAAATGAGCGTGCTATTAGAGTGTCAGTAAATCCCCGAATGGCACGTAGGAAATTGGAGACAGAAACAAGGAAATGAAGACAGAGAACACAGATATTTCAAACCTTACCATACACTTATCTTGTGTCAACCAAAGTACTGGGAACAGGGCTTGTCAAATCTTAATCCAGGAAACTCAGATTATTTATGAGCAAACTATTTTAATGGAATGGCCAACGTTATTAGAAAACCTTCCCTCACACAAAAGAGAAGGTAATTCTGGAGGGGAGACGTTGCATGGTGGGGAAAAGAAAAGAAATGAGGGAAGAGAGCTAAGGCAAAGGGTTATCAATTTTACAGTGTTAGTTGAGTCTGCCCCTATTCTTTTGTAGTTTTCAAGAAACTAGTATCCACTGATGTTGAAAAATGGAGTCTAATCAGGAAATGTACACATGC